>NW_026775580.1:6130000-6730000 GCF_030987335.1 Cornus florida
TGACACTTTACCAGCGCTTTTCCAAAAAGCGTTGATAAAGACCTTATGCCAGCGCTTTTGGAGAAGTGCTGGCATAAGCTCTTTACCAGCGCTTTTTGGAAAAGCGCTAGTAAAAGCCTACCGACACTGGATTTACCAGCACTTTTGAAGAAGCACTGGTAATTGAATTACCAATGCTTTTTAAGGCTTTTGCAAGCGCTTTTGAGCGCTGGTAAAGACCAAAACTGTTGTAGTGTTTTGTAACCAATTTATCAGTTTTTATAGTTCCGCATCTTTTGTAACTAATTTGAACCAAATTGGTGCAGGTATAAACTTTACAATTGATATGGTTAATGGCTGGATTAACAAAATCCAGAAGAACCTACATACATCAAGTACTCAAATAGAGTCATCACTTGATAAAATAAAAGAAGCTATGATGCTTCTTAATGAAAATTTGGATATGTTATCACAACTAATCCAAATGGTCGGTAATATGGATCTAAAGAATCAAATCCACCAGATGATTATTGATTTAGAAGAATTAAAAAAATCAAAATTATCTGATCTTTATCCTCCTAATCCATGTCCACCAGATCCACTAAAGAAAGTAGATCAACAAGCTACTTCCACTCCCACAATAAAGGTAAAAAACCTTTATTAGGGCACTGAAGATATATTTGTAATTCATGATACACCATCAAAGAATTACAATAAAGAGGAGTACAACAACATTGTAGAACTCTTAGATTGTCTAAGACACATGTATGTTGAACCTATTCTCAGTATTGATGAAAGCAATCATATCATCAATCAGATTAGAGATACTTCTTTACTAAATGACGATCTCCTTACTCACTTTGGATATCAAATAGATATATCTGATTGTGAATTAGAAGAATAAATAAATGTTCTCAGTGATCAATCAGACTCTGAAGAATTCAATGATTCCTCAAATGACTCTGAATCTGTAAATGAAGAAATTCAAGCTGAACCACAGCCTGAAAAGCCTTTTACTAGCGGAAAAATAGAATTAGATACTATTTTAGACAAATCATTTTATGGTGATTTTCCAGAAACGAAAACTGTTCTTCCTGCAACAAAAGTTGAAGATCAAACCTCTTCATCTAATGATCCCAATAAATCTTGGTTTTCGAATTAGTTATGTTTACTGGCTTATAAATGAAAATTGTTTAGAAGCCAAAGCCAAGAAATGGGTTAAGAATCAAATCAGTAACACCTATAGTCAAAGGTGTTGCGATAAGGTTCTTAAAGAAAACTGGAAGATAGGATGCTGAACCAGCAAGTCCTATCCCAAAAGATCTTTTAGAAAGAAAAGATTTCGTTGGAAGAAATGGAGGCCAGGTAAACAGCCTGTTCAAAAGAAAAAGAATTAAGTATGTCAAAAGTAATACTTCAAAATCTAAAGCCTCTCCCAAAAAAAAAGGTTGTACATGTTACATGTGCAATGAAGATGGACATATTGCACTTAATTGCCCAAAAAAAAGGTAAAGGAACATCTAAGATGATCAAAAAGATCGAAACCGAAGATCTTCATGTCATCTATAATGAAGACCTTTCTGATTCAGATAGTATTCTTTATGAAATATCTAGTGAATCAAAATCAGATTTTGGTGACGAAGAAATTTTTATGTTAAATTTCACTCCTCATCCTGAAGAATCCTCTAACATTAAACTCAATAATGTTATTGGAGAAGAAGTTCAGTTTACGAACGAACAACTTATTCAGTTCGCAAAACTACAAAGGCTGAAAGTAGAAGATCTCTACAAAACCTCAAAATTACTACTTTCTCTATTGAGAGTAGCCATGTTTGGAAGGCCTAAACGCCCATACTCCTTAGGCTTACAAAAATATATAGAACTAATTAACCTTAGCTCGTACCAGTCCAAAGAAAATTTCTTAAGATGGAAATCACTTTACTGATGACTTGTAGTGGGAGGATAAAGTGCTTACTCCTGCAGGAGACAATGCTAACCGATACAGTTTTGATGAGTTGGAGCCTCCCTCCATAAGAGAGGAACCTGGTTGTAGAGTGTTATTGTAAGGGAAGAAAAATAACACATATTCCTTTGATTTCTTTTGTTTCATATCGAGTCCTTGTACTCCTTATAATTTTATAGTGAAGTTGTTGATCGTTACCGCCCATGGACATAGGCTTTCTTTTAAGCCGGACCATGTAAATTGCTTGTGTCCTTATTTGATTGATTGATTGTTATTTTTCCTCATTATTTTTATTTGTCGTCAAACATTTCGGATTGATTATGGGTATTTTTGGCAACACTCAAAACTCAAACTCATTAGGAATTTTGCATATCAAATGAGCAGAAAACGTACAAGAAAATATGGACAAAGGAAGAACAACGTACTCTAGCATTATGTAGCATTAATACTCATATATAATAATATGGTTAGGGAAGATTAAAAACCACCAACTAATTACTTAATTCTCTATCTCAAACCTCTGCCCTTACACTACTAACAAGAGAGGAGGACAATGGAGGAATGCCTTGTTGATGCTTGAAAATGTTGTGTGGATCGATAAGTGTCTTGGCTCTAACTAATCTATCGTAGTTATTTAAGAAATACTTCTCACCCCAAACCCTAGCCATCTCCACAGCATCCACACTTGGAGAAGTAGTGGTAGTATTAATTAGCAACGTCTCATCCTCCATCACTCCAAGGTCCAGGTCCATGTAGTTGACATAAGCTGCTCTGGGTCCGGCCGAAACATAGGGCGTCATTGAATGATACAATCTTCTTATCCAATCCATATACTGTCTGCTGCTTTTATTGGAATTATCTTCTTCTTCTTCTCCCCAAGCCACAAGGTACTGAATGTTGAAAAGGTTACCATTTCTATGAGGAAAGGGAATGGATTCACAGCTTATATTTTGCATAACTCCCCCATAAGGGTCCCAAATAACATACCCTTTTGGTTCCTCATCAAGTATGTCAAGTGCAACCCTTATTCCACTAATGGATATGGGGACTCTCACGTAGTCTGATTTGGCCTTGAAATACCCTTTGTCATGCAAATAACGATCCTTCAATAGGTCAATACCAGTAGTGGTGGTAGAAGAATCATGGTCGACGTCAGCCGGCAATAATAATCCAGAGAAGAAAAGAATGGACTCAATCCAACTCATTTCCTTGCAATCTTCCTCCTTGATACCCAACTCAGGAAAGACTCGGTTGAGGATGGACACAGCTTTGCTTCTTGGGCCTAGATAGAACCCTTTAAACGTGGCTGATATTGCGATGGTTTTGTTGGTTTCCGGCAGATTAGCACCCACAAAAACAGATAAGTAGAAGCCATGATGTAAGTTGGGTGCAACGAATTGCCACTTGTGCACCAGCTTGGCCACGTTACGTTTTGTGTCAGGCCTAGACACAATAAAACCTGTTACAGTTTCTGGTACTCTCGATAATTTGATCTTCCATGCGTGAACAATCCCCCAAATACCTCCACCCCCACCACGGATGGCCCAAAACACATCTTCTCCCATCCCTTGTCGGTTCAACAATCGTCCATCTGCATCCACAAGAATTGCGTCCACCACATTATCGGCTGCAACTCCGTATTTCCGGGACAAAAGACCAAATCCACCGCCGGCAATGTGGCCTCCGATCCCTACAGTTGGGCACGACCCAGCCGAGAACCCATGAACCTTGCTTGATTTAGCAATTGCACTGTACGTCTCTCCTAGTGTTGCACCCCCTTCCACCCAAGCGGTTTCGGATTCCAGGTCAACAGAAACACGGTTTAGATTCATCAAGTCAATAATGACAAAAGGAGTTCCATCAGTAGTGGCCACCGAAGAAGACGTTCCTTCGTAGCCATGGCCACCGCTCCTTACTCTGATTTCCAAGGAGGAGGAGGATGATGATGATCTTCTGCAGCACAGAAAAGTGTCGATTAGCTGCTCTTTAGTCTCTGGCAAAATGATGGCAATGGGCTTTGGGACTGTTGGTTCAGCATAACGGAGATTCTGAATGGAGAAGTTAAGTAGCTTAAAGTAAACTAGTGGGGAATCACTGTCCATTTTATAAGGATATACAGTGAAATTACTGATGTTTTCATGGGATAAACAATAAGTAATCTTGTCTAGAAGAATATCTGTTGTGGTGGTGGTGGGTTTATCACATAAATACAATCCAACAAAAAGTATGATCATGAGCAATACATTAATTCTTAGGAAACTACTCATGCCCATCTTTTTCGATCTTCTTTCTTTGCGAAAAAGATTTCAGTATGTTTAAAGTAGTACTTGAGAATATGAGCAGTACTAAGCGGACGGACGTTAAATATATGGAAGAGTTTTGGAGAAGACTAATTAATTAATGCATAGGATTATGGACAAAAGGACGGAGAGATCAATGTGAGAATATATATATATATATATATATATATATAGATGGTGTATAAATTTGGCCGGCCTGCCTTTGATATTAATTATGGTTTATATATATACACACACGCACATATATATATAGAAAATGCGGAATTCTCAAATCTATTATTATATTTCCAAGTATTTCAATCTCTGTCCATTACATTTAATAAAATATTAATATAGCATAAATGACAAATACGTGTAAATATTATTACTCTATATATAAATATTGTTTTTAATTGCATTCAAACATATATATATATATATATATATTAAAGAGTGCATGTTAGTTGACTGAGAGAATCTTGACGAGTATAATGTGTGAACAAATACAGATATATGTGTCTGATCGATATAAGTTCTACTTAAACACGGCACAAAACAATTCATAGGTATGATGTTGTTTTATACAACCAATAAGCTAGCTGATGTATATATAGTAGATCATGTCAATAGCTGTATATTTGTCCAAGTATATATGTCTTTTTGTGTACCCACTGTATACATATAGAGTAAATGTAAACAATAAAATTATCATTAAAATCTAAAGTGGGGGACAAGAAACTCCCTTAAAGTAGTGAAGGGCTATTCATAAAGATTTAAGGATAAAAAAATATGTAGCTACTGGAGTTTAAATTACTGAATACAATTATTGGAAAAATTAACTTGAATGCCATGCAGAGACATGTTTGCGTTATGTTTGGTAGCATTTATCTATCTATAGTTCACGTGACAATGCATCTTTTAACTAATCTCCACTTGAATTTAAAAATCAGAAACAAAGATGCATTATATATATATCTGTATATATAATATTACCTGAAATTTGTTGAATTGTGTCTGAATTGAATTGACCTTTGCCGGCCAATGGCAAGATAAAAAAGGCTGGCCAGCCATTGTTTTAAAAGACCTCTGCCGGCGCCTCACTACAGGACAATGAGGTATCACCGGCGGACAGAAAAACCACTGGTAACAGTATCCATCTCCGACGCTTTTTACCAACTGCCACTGATGATTATGCAATTCCGACGACGGAGATAGATAACATTTTCAGCGCTTAAGTTTTCGGGGCGTGAATCCTCTGAAGTTCCTTTGCCTTGTTGTCCCTGTGAAATAGAAGTTTTTAATTAAAACTTTATGATAGTTTTTTAAATCAAGATCTTGATTCATATGTAGAGATAAGTTTTATACATGAAGAATATGATGATCCATTCAATTTAAGAATAGAAAACTTATATCAAGGTTTGAGTAAATCTTGTATCTCTCTTCTGAAGTGAATGTTGTCACTTATTGTAGATCTCTTTTACTAGATACATTTTCCATGGATCTCCTTCTTCTTGGTAATGGTCTTGCCTTTAGAAATCATCCATAAGCCTCCATGAAAAACCTTGGAAAATTAGACTTGTGGGAGCCTCCATTAGATGAGAACACTAACCCTAAAATTCTAGAGAGAGAATATTTTTTTGTCTTCTAAAATTATTTTACCAAGTATAACCTAAAATATATATGGATTCCATATATATATAAGCAACATAAAAATAATTAAAGATCATATATTTTTCTCAATCTCTAAAAGTAATGTGATATCTCAAATCTAATAGGATTCCAATATCAAGTTGGGTTATAAGTAAGAATCCTTTGAGCTTATTATTTTATTGGCTATAATAAATTAATAAGTGGCCCAGTCCATGGATCCAATTAAATTAATTTATTAATTAATTTCTACTTCACTAAAAGAAATTAATTAAACTCTAATTTATTAATAAATAACCTCTATATCAATGTTACACTTTGACCTCTCTATACATAATTAATTATCGGATAAATAAAGCCATCAATCCGACTACTTAATTAATATATTTATTTTGGTACCTCTGATTATTACCGGCTTGATCACAATAAAATATTTGTTTTGACAAAAATAATAATTTAAATAAATAAATATATAATAAATCATTTTGTCTAAAAACATACAAAGACTTTCGAATTTATTTTGTGATCAACTATAATCAATACAAAATAAATACAAGTAGTAATGATGCAAATATTAAAAATATAACTCTCTAACTATTAATTATATAATTACCCAAAGTGATAGTCTATGGATTCTGAAGATTCCGCCGAACAAATCAAAGTAATTACTAATTAATAAAAGAGTCTATACTTCTCTCATACTTAAGAATCAAATGACATGACAGTGATAGGGAGCAATTGCATACGATAACTCTCACAATATATCTCAACCTAACACGGATCCAGTTCAAGTCTTAATTAATAATGAGTTCATCCATAATTACCGACTATGAATAATTTACGATTACTATTTATATTAATGTATTGATCACCATCACATACATATATAAATAGCTCTTGTAATCAAGTGGACACTATCAATTCCATAATGAATCAAAACATAATACATTGAATTCACCAATTGTATAAATCATAAATATTTCAGATATGTCAGGAATATATGTTATTTTAATCTAAATAGGAATTTGCTATGCCAGGGCATATAAATCCCAATAGCTCCCACTTGCCCTCATAGCCAATTCTAATTGCATCTAACTCTAATGTTATCCAAGTGACGACTAAAACTATTGATCGATGATACCTTTGTTAATGGATCAACAAAGTTATGTTCCAATGCAATGTTCTAGCCAATAGTACATTTTCTTGCCGAACAATATCATGTAGGGCATGATACTTCCTCTCAGTATACCTTGTTCCTCCATGGAACCTTGGGTCATTGGTTTGGACTACTTCTACACTATTGACACAATATAGCTCGAAAGGCAGGCTAGTATCCTCCACAACCTCTAAATCAGTAAGAATAAACCAAAAGGCTTTATTTGCTGCCTTTAAGGCTGCAATGTACTCCACCTTCAAGTTTGAGTTAGCAGTTGAAATTTGCTTAACAATCTATCAACTGATTTCCCTTCCATTGAGTGAACACACACCAAGTCATGAACCTTATAATATCTATATCTGATTTAAAATCAGAACTAGCATACCCGATTGGAACCACATCATCACATTCATAAATGAGTATGAGATTATTGGTTCTCCTAAGGTACTTTTTGATATTTTTCACAACAGACCAGTTATCAAGTTCAGGATTGAACTGATATCTACTGACTATCCCTATAATGTAGCGGATGTCCTGTTTGGTATAGATCATGGCATATATGAGAATCTCACATGCCGAAGCATATTATTCCACTCTCATTTACTTAATCTCCTCTGCTAGTCTTGGAAAACTACTTACTAGAGAATGTAATCCATATCAATAAAACAAGAACTCATTCTTTGAGTTTTGCATACCAAACTTGGTCTAAACTTTATCAATGTAGGATTGTTAAGATAAGCCTATTTTCTTTTTAACTCGATCTTACAAAAGCTTGATCCTAAGAATATGGCTTACATATTGAAGATCTTCCATTTCAAAGTAATTGAACAACTACCTTTTTACTAATGACGAAACTTCTACATCATTATAAATGAGTAGGATGTCATCAATATATAGAATTAGAAAAATAATGACATTACCCTGTACACACATGGTTCATTTACTAAGAAATCATCTGGTATCCTTTTGTAGATTAACTTGTCTTCCATAGGTATCACTCTACTAGAAAGTTTTATAAGATCCCAGATTTTATTAGAATACATAGATTCCAACTCTGATTTCATAGCAACTTGCCAAAACTATCTTTATCCATATCGGTTCACACTTTCTTGTAGCTTATTGGGTCCAACTCATGTTTAACAGGGATGTTTATAACGGTCTCATCTAAAAACATGATTCTGTCAGATTGGATTATAATCCTCCTACTACATCAATGTACCGATGCAGGAATCTGTGTATTAGATGATGCCGACGCACCAATAGGGAATTCATATATAATTCTTAATTTCTATAATAAGTGTGTTCATATGTGGTATATCTGGTACTCATACCATATTTTCTAACATTATGCTACTAGGTATGTGATTCATAATATGATCCTCCTATAAATAAACAGTGAGTGTAAACTATCAACTTTTATTATTGAGATCATAAAATAATTCATCCTAGTGCCTTTAGAGTAGCCATAAAATTATGCATGCCTATGATATGCTTCTAACTTACTTATCCATATTAAGCGCACATGTGCAAGACTACCCCATACGTGCATGTGATTCAAACTAAGATTTAGTCAAAAACACAACTCAAAAGGAGGTATCCTTGAGACAGACTAAGATGGAATGTGGTTCATAATGTGCATTGATATCATCAAGGCTAAACTCTAAAATGAAAGAGATAATGTAGCATAACTGATTATAGATCTAACCATGTTAAGAAAAATTCTGTTATTCCTATTTGACACCTCAATTCATTGAGCGTCAATTGCGGAAAACTAGTACACAACACCCTCATTGACCATATAATCTTTGCACTATCCCAAGAAATACTCATATCCACGATCAGATCGAAGTGTTTTGATAAGTTTATCTAATCTGTGCTCCACATTAGTCTTGATACTCTCGGAATATACCAAAAGTTTAAGACTTATGTTGCATCAAGTAAATGTATCCAAAACTGAGTAGTCTTGTTTGGATGTTCATAAGACCACATATATCAGTGTATACCTACTCCATTTGTTCTTTATGTCTATTTTATTTGGCTGATTAAAACCCTTAGAGTTATCTATCATTCAATACAAGATTCACAAGTTGGTTTAGGCTACTCTGCCTCACTAGGTAATAAACTTTCTTTGACCAATCTTTGAATCCTATTTTGACTGATTGTAACCTAATAATAAACACTAAAAATATATGAGTTAGGAATAATAATTTTTCTTTTAACATCTAATCTAGAAGATGCAACATTAGTTTCTACATCATGCAAATATTAAGAGCTTGTGGTTATAATATATTAATCATCTTTCAATGCACCAGAAGTAATCGGACATCTCTTCAATTTTATAAAAGCAGTTTTACTAAAAGCAATAGCTGTTTTTATAAACCAAAAGTGAAACAAGAATGAGATTACATCTAACATCTGTGCATAAAGATAGTTTTTTAATACTAATATCCTCATACTCTCTAATTTCAGATGTAATAGTCCCACTGACTTAGCTACAACCTTGGCATCAGGCCAAAAGACAAATATATATCCATATCATTGAGACTTCTGGATTCCTGAAATCCTTACAACGAATTGCAAACATGTTTAGTGGCTCCAGAATCTATCCATCAGGAATTAACAACCACATAGCATGACTTAATGATTAAATATACATTTTCCTATGCCACATCGTTACTTAGATAATTCGTCCTTGAGTGTCTTAGTTGGCCGCAAAAGAAACAATTTCTTTCACCCTAACATACACTGTCTTATTTCCTTTAACCTTTTCGATGCCCATGTTTTGTGCTAGCCTGAACCTATTATCATCCTTCTTCTTTTCCTTTGCCCATCCACTTAGGCCTAGAAGAAGATGGTATAGACTAGGTTAAATTGATAAGAACGCCCATACTCTTGATTATCCCTTCATATGTTACCAATTGTATAAGAATATCAGCGAGTGTGAACTCAAACTAGTTCCTTATTTAGTTCACTCTAAAAGAGTCAAATGAGTTTGGTAACACTGCAATAATCATGTCAACTTGAAATTTACCACCCAAGTCAGCCCTATTGACCACCAGTTAATTTTTAAATAATTAACAGTCATTTTCAAAATACGATCTCTTACTAGAGTTCGTTAGGCTATCTCAATGGTATTCAAGTTTGACATAGTACTTAGGCATACGCTCTATCTAATCTCACCAAAACATCTCATTGAGATATAACATGATACTTAAAGCAAATAAAATAATACAAATGTTAGCTTTGGAGCGTATTCGAGATAAACTCTACAATGTTGCACCGAGTCATATCATTTGTCTTATTTCAATTATTAAAAGCATTAATATTCCCTTGGGTATCTTAAAGTAAAAGGATTAAGTATAGGAGTATTAAATACATTTTGTACCCTTATATTGTGAATAAAATATCTAAGTTCCTTTTTCCAGTCCGTATAAATGAGGTCTAGTTACAATGAATATGTTAGCAAGCAGATTAAATGGATTAGACATAATTAATTTGAATATAAATGCATTCATACAATATGCAAGACGAATTATTAATAATATCCTGCATATTTAAGATTAAAATGAGTTTGTCAACCATATAGTATAATAAAACTCAATAGAAAAAGAGTTCATTATCACTATTGGTGAACAATCCCTTTTAATTAATGTGGGTCCCTTAACTTTGTAGCATAAAAAATCACATAATCAATACGTCAATAACTTGTAATGACCCGGTCATTTTCCCTCCTTTCTTTTTTCTCAAATTTTACGGATAAATTTTTTTTGTTTAATTTTCTTTTCCGAGTTCTGTTTCTCATCACTTGGTGTTGTCTTGAGTGCTTAAAAATGGTTTTCGAGACTATTTCCTTTGGACTGACAATTTCCTTTAAGGACTGAGTCATTTCCACATTTTCACTTTTTGGACACTATTCACTTTTTGTCTTTTTCCCTGTGTCACTTTTTGGCATAACCTCACTTTTCATGCTCAGAGTTGATTTCCGACTTCACGTACCTTCATTCTAAGTGGTTTTCATGAAATACATATCTTTACTTTTGTAGAAAAGTACTCTGGTTGCTCACCGTGTCCATAGGGGCATGGATTCATAGTTTCTTCGGAAACATTTTCTTTTCTTAGGGTATTTTTAGTAAATATCTTTTAAAAATATTTTATTTCAGGGGTTTTTAAAAAAATATTTTTAGAAGATATTTTCTTTTTGGATCATTTGTGCAGTTATCCTTTCTTGGAGGGGCCATTGTGAAATTAACGAAAGTTATTGCAAAATGCCTCATTTTGAGCATGAATCCTCGTATGGGATTCATTTTCACATTTCATCAGGTTGGGTACTCTTAGAATTTCCTTTCGGTCATTTTCCCCAGTTTTAAGGTTTTCAGCCCTAGTTAACGCCGAACTTGTTCGAGGCATATCTTTCTGGTCAAGATTGATTTTTGACGCCGTTTCTTCCATTGTTCAATTTCTTTCATTTCGGTTCTTTTTTGTTCACGGTGTTTCTGATACCCCTTGATTCTAAAGCCACGGGTGATCAAGTCCGAGCATAGATCCGAAAGATACCAAACAATTTAGTATGTAAATAATGAACACAGATGACAAAAGAATTAAGAAATAAATAATTAAATAAGCTGAAAGAAATTCAAAATAATAATCCTTAAATTATAAAATCCAATACTGCCAAAACTTCTAATATTCTTACAACTCGGGAATCCACCTAGTAGACCCCTAAAAATATCCCAACTGGAACATAAACAACTTTACTAAAAAAGAAACCAAAACTAAACATAAAAGGCAGGCCTACGTAGTCGGAAGAATGAGTGACTGTCTTTACTCAGCACGAACGAGCTCTAAGACTGGAACCGTCCGATACCTAAAAAATAATAGTGGGTTGGGCCCACGAATAAGTTCCACTCTAACTACAATCAATACAGAGACCCAATACGCAGATACATCCTAGATAACTCAACAATAACTAAAATAGTCCATATATGTATAAATACATACTATAGGACGCTCACTAGGTTATAGTTCTATCTCAGCCTGAATAGAAGGTAACATGTAAATTGCACATCACGTGGGCTTGTGTATGACCTGGTCATTTCCTTCCCTTTCTTTTTCCTCAGAATTTCACGAATGAATTTTTTTCATTGAAATTTCTTGTCTGAGTTCAGTTTCTCATTGCTTAGTGTCGTCTCGAGTGCTCAGAAATATTTTCTGAGTCTCTTTCCTTTGGATTAACAACTTCCTTTAAGGACCGAGTCATTTCCACATTTTTCATTTTTCGACACTATTCACTTTTTGTCTTTTTCCCGTTTATCACTTTGTTGGCACAACCTCGCTTTTCGTGTTCGGTTTTGCTTCCATTTTTGCATGCACTCATGATATATGATTTCTTGGAAATGTGTATTTCTATTTTCTTAGAAAAACATGCTAAGTGTTTACTTTTCTTATAAAGGGTATGGATGCATAAATTTTTTTGTAATAGGCTTAACTTGTAGGGTTTTAGTGTAATTATGTAAAATAATTATTTTTCGTCTTAGGGAATATTTTGCAATTTAATTTGGAAGATATTTTCAAAAAGTACCTTTTTGTAATTTTCGAAAAGTGTGACAAGTGTCACATTCTCATTGGTCCACTTGTTGGCATTTGTGTGGGGACACTTTGATGCCTTGGATGATTACATGTGGAGGGTGGAGATTGAACCACTTGTTGACCTAGGATAGGTGCACTTGTTGGCTTGGATGGTTGACAAGTGTAGGCTTAGGATTAAGCCCACAATGGATGCTTGGATGAGTGACAAGTGTATGCTCCAAATTAAGTTTTGTAATTATTTTTGGGCCACTTTGGGATTATGGTTTTAAAGAGGGATTTTTGTGCAATTGACCAAGACTTATGTGTGTTGACCATGGTGTAATTTCATATAGTGAGTGGAGGATTTCTAATTCCTCCACTCACACTTCATTTCATTGTTTCATTTCTTCCCTCACCAAAAACCCTAGCCACCATTAGAAGAGCTTGATGTTTAAGCTTTGACCTTGATTTTTGAGGCCCTTCCACACACCTTTGACCATGAAGCTTGGAAAATTTTTTGTTCCCCTCATCCTTCTCTATATAACCCTTGAAGGGTTTGCCATTTTGTGTTGATTTGCCTTGGATTCAAGGGGAACAATCCTCTTGTGAGGTAGGGGGTGTTATAGTTTATTTTCCAACTCATTTTGATTGCTTTTGTAATGGAATACAAGTGATATGCATGTTTTAATGTTAATTTGAGAAATTATTGATTGTTGTAACTTGCATATAATTCACTTTTGACTTGGTATGTGGCATAGCCTTTACTTGATCCTTGTTATATAATTAATTGGAGCCATTTGAATGAGTTTTCAAATCTAGAGATTTAAATGAATTTAATTTGATTTAAATTCTATTTAATTGTACCTTGCTTATTTTCCATTTTTGACTTGATATATGGTATGGTCATGACTTAGTTCTTGTCATATATTTATTTGGGATCAATTGAACAACTTTGAAAAATTAGAGATTTAATTAATTTAAATTAATTAAAATCTACATGATGATGTCTTGCTCATTTTTCTCTTTTGATTTGATATATGCAATGAACACACTATGTTGTTTAACATATATTAATTTGAGATTATTAGGGATAGATTTGAAATCTAGATACTTTCCATGATTAGATTGAAAATCTTTTAAAATGTAGTATTCTAATTACCTTGTGAGCATGCTACTAACTTGATGTATTATTAGTACTTGTGGCCTCTTAAAATGGTAATTGGACTTAACATGATATAAAATATAGATTTGCAAAGGTTGTTTAAATGTATCTTGTGTAGGTATATAACTAGCTAGAATATTATAATCATTTACCTTGGAAGCTAGTTACTAAATTGAAGTGTATTTAGTGCTTGTGGCTTAGGATGGTAATGTGGCTCAATTGTTGTAAAATATTCTTACTTTATGTATAAATTGCATATTGAGGACATGACTTATCATATGCTATTTAGACTTGAATTCTAGGACATGAATTGTGTAGATTCGACCTTACTTGTGCATGGAATATGGTAACTTGCATTCGATTTTGCATAAGTTTTGAACTTATTGATTTTGGAAGGCTTGTGAAGACATAAATTATGTGATGGCTAGGGTTTGGCTCTAGTACGGAGACAAGAGTCTTCTAAGTCATAAGTGCGCACTAGGTAGTACCTTGTGGATCGTAATTACCCAAAAATACTTGCTTGGTCTAGCGACCACATGTCCTAGTCTTTCCACTATTTGTTGTCGCATTTAATTTCAAGCTGTTAATCATAGATTACTTGTAGCTTGAGAATTGATGTTTACTTTGGATATTTGAATCCTATTTAGTATACTTGAAATTGTATACTTGCTCCGTGAGTTTAGATTGCATTTAGTATACTTGTGCTATGTATACTTGTCTTGTGCGTACTTGTTTAACTTAATATACTTGTGTTTGTATACTTGATTTATGAGTACTATATATATATATATATATATATATATATATATATATATATATATATATATATATATCTTATACTTGTGTATGTATGCTAGATATTATTTATCCCCGTTTAACGTGATTTAGTGTACTTGTGAGCATGTGTACTTGAATGTCGTGTATCATGTTTTAATACGGTTTAGTGTACTTGAGCATGCATACTTGTATGCCGTAGTTCATTTCAATTACAAGAGTAGCTTAGGATGATCCCTGAGTCTCACCTTAACATAGACGTTAGGTGACATGATCATTTTGAATTGTTTCATGTTAGTTTAAAAAATCTATAAGAAATCAAGTCTATACATGCTCATTCTCTACGAGTAAACTTGTTTACTCACCTCGAAGTTACTGGAGAATTTATTCAGGTATGAAAACTTGGTTCGTGATATTCATCATTGCTTGGATGATTGTAGACTTGAAAGTTTTAATTCTTGTAAAGGTTGGCTTGAAATGCCACTTGTAGTCCTTTAGATCAAAATGTATATATTTAATTTCATTTATGTAACGTGTACATAAGTACACTCTATGCAATGTATTTGACTTGTATGTAATGAGGCCAAGGGCTAAAGACACTTTATGTGATATGTATGCAAATTTTTAACTTCATTGTTGCTTATGGAAGTTAGGAGATTTCATGCATTGAAGGATCATATTTTACATAAAATATGCCATGAGGCCGTAGGCCATTATAGTATGTCTACTTTATCATATTACATATGCTTGCATGTTCACTTTGGCACACAATCCCCTTCTTGATGAAACAAAAACTTAAGGTTGCATTTTTTTGAGTTTTTACCCTATTTTGTTCCAGGGGCATTTCGAGTATTTTTCAATGTGTGTTTTTCATTTTCGCCCATTAAGTTAAGTAAAAAACTCGATTTCGGAGGGGGTTTCTTCTTTGTGTTTTTCCAGAAAATGTCATCTTGGCCCTCAAAAACTCATTTTTTTTCCAAAAAATCCTTGCTGCCAGGTTTTTGCTGAATTTTAATACAATTGTACTTGGTACTATTCATCGACTTTTTCTTGAAAAGTGTGACGACCGATCCGAAACTTCTGGGGTTCTTGTGGGTGTATTTTAATATTGCATTTTCAATTTAGGCAATTTAAAAACCTCCTGAAGCCCCATTTCCTTTTCTTGGGCAGTAGCTAGGATTGATTTTTATTCTCTTGACCTGATTTTCTTAGGGGCATTTTGGGTATTTTACAATGCATTTTTTTTATTTATTTCCGTCTATGTTGCTGGGTAGAAAAATTGGTTTTAGGGGGGGTTTTTTCTTTGAGTTTTTCCAAAAAAGTCTGTTTAGATACCCGTTTTTTACTCTCAGTTGCAGCAGTAGTGGGTCGGCAACACTGTAGTAATCGTGACCCTCGTCGGGCCGCCGCGACATTGTTTTGTTTTTGACCTTTCTCCCACGTCCAGACTCCAAATCGAGTAAATTTTTTTTTGAACTTGACTAATTTTTCATCGTCTATTCAACGGTGTGCTCAATTATGCCCGGATATTTATGAATAATTACCAGTTTACCCTTTTTGCTTTATATGTTCATTTTTCCTTATTTTACTGTTTCTCCTTCGTCCGGACTCCGAATCATACTCGGTATGCTCGATAGCACCCGAATCTATATTTTTACAAAATAACTATTTTGCCCCTGGGGGCTTATTTGTCATATTTCTGATCTTTTGCTTCCGTGTCGGTTCTCATTGAGTTTCACGACCTCATGGAAGGTCATCAAAGTGTCTTAGAGGCATGTTGTGCCTTGGAAGACCGTTGTTTTATTTTTTGCTTCCTCATCTGGATCCATTATCGGGTCAATCTTCGGTTCATCACAGAACGCACTAGCTTGAAAAACCAGGGACGTTACAGCGTGTATACCTAGACTTACTAGGGAACAACAACTATGTCCAGTTATCCATCCTAGGCGATAAACACACTCTAACCATGATCCTGAGACTCAAGCTCATATCACGGTACCATAACCATATATATAAAATCCATCTAAAACAAGGTATGTCATTCAACTGTTTATTGACCTGACATATATATAAGTGGGACTTAACTTTTATAGTTAATCCATTTCTTATTTCATAATAGGTAAGACTTTGTATTTTGAACTAATCCGTCCTTAGTAGCCACCGTCCCATATCAGTGCATACAATTCACAAATCAAATAATTGATGCAATAAATGATAAATTTAATCATCAATTTAAGTAGGACTTAACTTTTATAATTAATCCATTTCTTATTATAGAATAGGTAGGACTTAGTATTTTGAATTAATCCATTCTTAGTATGCCACTGTCCCATACCAGTGCATACAATCCAACAAACTGCATTAATTGATAAACATATATAAATATTTCATCAATTAAAATCCAAAGCTTACGCATAATAAAAATCTGATATATATAAGATCATATTATACATCCAATTCAAGATTTAGAAATCATGTCACAGTTATTTAAATCGCTGAACTAATATTAAGCAACTTAATCCTCCATGTCCACTAACAGCATGCAAACTTATTTAAACTTTCATACTGTTCAAATCAATAGCATGTAGATAAAGATTATGCATCACAAGATCCTAATATGTCATGAAAATAATTTAGAATCCCATTTACCAACCCAAGACAGTCCTAAAATCTAAAAAATATCAAAACTGTGCTAAAAATTTAGTTCCAATAAGTAACTATGCAAGAGAGCTTGCTCTCAAAAATGAGAGAGCAAGCTCCCACACAAGGGAGCTGGCTCCCCAACCTTGGGAGGTAGCTCTGTGACCTAGTGAACTGGCTCCGTAATTCTATGGAGCCGGCTCTTTCTCTCACAAAGAGCCGTGGGCAAAAATACTTAGGGAGCCGGCTCCAACCCCTTGGGAGCCGGCTCTATTCCTGTTTCCTGTCATTGTCTTCATCTCCGACAATATTTAAAACCCTCTTTAAGGTTTTGTTTAGGTTCCTAGAGGTTCATCCATGTCCCAAAACTATCCCAAAAACTTTTTAAAATATAAGATGCAACATTAACAACAATTAAACAGAATACGAAACACTTTGTTCAACAATTAAATTTTAATTAATCAATACATCATATAAAGTTTAAAGTCTGAATTACATGCATACAACAACAGTTTTAATGTCTAATTTAATCCTTAAGAATATTTAGGTATGCACAGAACACAGGTCAAAGGAAAAGAGCAAAAAATAGAACTTGCCTTAGATTTCGATTTGAAATCGTAAACCTTCGTCACTGATAAATCCGACGACCTTGGTTGCTGTCACAGACCCGTTGTTGCTCCAGGTTCAACCCACGAGCAAGTGTCAATTATCCTTTCTTAGTTCAGCCTTTGTCCCTAACTAAAGCTCTAACTCTCCCTCTCTCAGTTTTTTGTAACCTCTCTGTTCTTTCTCTCTGCCCCCTCAGTTACAGGAAAAGGGTTCTAAAACCCTTGCAGACACATAACGATATATATATATATAAGTTTTTCTAAAACCTAATTCTAATTCCAACCTACTTATAACCCTTGCAGACACATAACGATATATATATATAAGTTTCTCTAAAACCTAATTCTAATTCCAACCTACTTATAAGTCGGCTAAATCCCAAAATGTGATAACCAAAAAAAAAAAAATATAACCCTATACCAATAACTATACATATAAAAACTAATGACACAAATTTAAAACATTTAATCACAATTCATAATTTGTTAAATTTCCACATAAGCACATAATTATAAAAGAAAATAATTTAATTAAATAATTACACAATTAACCAAATAAGCAAATAATTTAATTAATTAATTAAACAATTAAACAAATAAGCACATAATTTAATTAATCAAATAAAAATGCAATAAAACCATCAATTAAAATACCGAGACTAGCCTTTTAAAATTAGGAGTATTACATTTTCCCCCCCTAACATAAGGAATTCCGTCATCAGAATTCGCACTTACCTTCTTCCAATAATGCAGGAAACTACGAGCGAATGACATCCTCCCGTTCCCAAGTAGACTTAGCCTCATTGTGGTGACTCTACTGAACACGCACTAAAGGGATAACCTTATTACGAAGAATCTGATCCCGACGGTCGACAGTACGACTGATGAGTGCTGAAAAGTGCGCATTTCAACTCCTTAAGCTCGAGTATTCTAGGACCTTTATCTATCTTATTTTCCTGTTTTAAACTAATTTCATATTATTGCCCTTTTCAGGTGCTTATCCCTAAAATAAGTTAATTCAGCCAAATTAGAGCATAAAAGAAGCTATCTCAAACTGAATGGAAGAATGGAGCAAAGTGGAAGCAAAGTGGTGGAAATCAGCAATCTTCGATCGATCAGGAATATATTTGATCGATCTTACATTGATCGATCTCACTTCACTAAGATGGATCAGACCCCTTGTCCTTATCTTCAAAGAATTTCCATCTTCGATCGATCGAACTTTCTTCGGATAGATCGAACTTCCTTGATCTTATCCCCACCTACCACTTTTGTCTTTTTCCCAAAATATTCCAAAAATATTTCAGATTTGTTTTATTTCAAAAAGGTACCACCAAGGATTGATCGATCTGGCCTAACTTCGATGGATTTGGTCACAGTTCGATCGATCTCATCTGAACTCGATCGATCGAACCTCCTCAAGTCCGAATTAAAACAGAGTCCAGCTCATTAAAAGATGGCTCATGGTGTAATCATTGAAGGGACCTTAGTACACGAGACCTGACCATTTGGTGTCACACTTGAGCTACCTATAAAATGATTTTGAGCCATTTTTACATGAGAATCTTCATATCATCATATCTTGAGAGAACATAACTTAGAATTACATATTTGGGAGAGGAGGCTAGAGCTTAGAGAGACATACACTATTTTGGGAGTTCTTCCATTCTTCTAGGGTTTCCATCAAGTAGGAGAGCATTTCTACCATAGAGATGGCCCTTGAGGGCTGGATGACTACATCAATGAGTGGCTAAACATCTTCTTGGGGCTAACGTTAGCCTTAAGCATGCCTTCTAGACCTTAATGCGTTGTATTTTGAGGGGATTTGTGTTGTAATGTTGTCGTGACACTTGATTTATATATGAATCTTGTTCTTACAATGATTTATGTTCATTAATACTTCCAATTGATCATTTCATTCTATCCATATGTTTATGTATGCTAGAGTAGATGTTCATGTGTTTATCTCTTGGTTTTGTGATATTGATACATATCTATGCGTATTGATGCTATGAATCTAGAGATTATCAAGACATATTGCTTAAATAAAATACTCTTGTGGTTTGTTTGATGGTTCATACTCATTTCTTGATGGATTGTACCTCTGCCTTAGTTTAATTAGTTTAATTTTCATGTCTTTAGCTTAGAAGTAATGTAGTTGCTTTACTTTCTTAGATGTGAGGACAATCCATACTTGTTGTTTGATATTCCATACTTATAAATGCAAGTAGTATAATTCTCTAACTTGTTAGTGTGTTGATTGTGAGCTAAAAGAAAGGATTAATGGCTTAGTTTGATATATTATGCTATTCACTAGGTTGTCTAGACAATGCATACCTAATTAGTTAATTCATGCTTGTTGATTCAATTAATCACACCTCTTTGAATTACAACACATGTTTCCCCCCATTTATTACACATTGAATGTCTAGAATGGTGATATTTAGTGGTGACCTCTAGGTCCCAAGATCTCTCTCTCTTGTTCTCTACCCTTTTATTGATTTCAATTCCTTTATATTGAATTCATTTACATTGTAGTTTAATTAACCAAATAAACAATCTTTTGATCATTTGACCTACTAATCCAACCTTGTTTCCATATTAACATAGCCCTCAATCCCTTGGGACGATCCCTACTCACCCTAGCTATATTAGTAGTTAGAGGTAGTAGTGTGTTGGTTTCCATGATGGAGTCGCCACAACCAACAAAGCTTGAAGAGTTGTGTGAGAATTTAGGAGGTGGCCAAGTTTTACATTTATAGAAAGCCACTACTACCTTTCTCTATATAAAATATAGATAGGGTGAGTAGGGATCGTCCCAAGGGATTATACGTGTTGGAATTTCAACTTCGACTCTAGCGTACCAAATGATTGCAAAAGAGAATTGCGTTGGTTGATTACTTCTAGAAAAGAATTAATTAAAATAAAACTAAGTAGAGATAGGGATTTAAGAGATGAGAAGAGAGGACTTAGGGTGTTGGAATCACCACTAAGCTTGTGTAATTACCACTTGCTTTCCATTAATGGGGAATACATTGTTGTGAACAAAATTGGTTCGACTAGCAAAGGTGACTCAATAAGTGTATAATGTCTAAACAACATGTGAAAGGCCACAATATATCTATTGGAAGAGGAATATATTGTCTAGACAACATGTGAAGAGAACAAAATATCAAATCAAGTCATTAAACATTTCATTAAGCTCATAGTCCAAATAATTTACAAGAGTGTACCCCACAAATGAATGCTAGTGTGCACCGGTACTAGTGTAGAATCCTAGAATGAATCTCAAAACAATCACAAATTTAGGATGATGTGGACCACAAATGCAAGCAAGATATCAATCTTTTGAAAAATTTACTCCTAAATGGCATCCTCAAGGCATACAAGGAGTATTGGACTTTCAAGTCAAGCAATTTTTAAATTTTAAACAATATAGTTCTCAAAAGATCAAAATCATAGCTAACATCAATCTCAAATCTCAATCATGCATTTAAAGCTCAAATCTTAAGTAGAATGCAACAAGACACCTTACCCCCAAACTTAAACCGCACATTATCCTCAATGTGCAATGAGAACAATGGAAAAAAAAAAGTGGAAAGAGTATACCGTGGTGGTGTAGACATGAAGCCCGGTCATGATCCAATTCGAAAGATATCTCCCCCAAACTTGGAATCAACAACCTACTTGAATAACCACGCTAGCAAACTCACATCAAATATCAAATAGAATAAGAATAATCAAATCAAGCATTCTAAGGCAATGTAACACATGATGCAAGAGAGATATAAGATCAAGCCCTAACTAAAGCATAAAGTATGCATGACTACACATAAGGGCACAATGATGAATCTTTTTATATTTTTCATTTAATGAAAGTAAGTATATACAAAATGCAAGAAAAACAAAGAATAAAATGCATGAACAAAATATAAAAAGAAAATTAAATAAGGCAAAATGTAATGAAAGAATATGTTCAATGTAAGAAATGAAAAAAAATATGTGCAATGCAAGAAATGAAAAGGAACATGTACAATGCAAAAAAATGGAAAGAATATGTACAATGCAAGTATATACAAAATTTTCTTACTTTTTGTTTTTCATTTTTTTTTTTTTTTAATATATATGTGAAAACATGCAAAGAAAAATGAAAAATGTAAGAAATATGCAAAATGGGTGCTAAGTTTAACGTCTCTAGCAAGACGGAATGCTTCTTTGAAAAATCGTCTCATTTTTTTATTTTTTATTTTTTTAGACAAAACAAATATGTACACAAATAAAAATAAAAGGCAAGTAAATAAAAATGTAAGAAAATAAGGAATGCAAAGATTTTTTTTTTTTTTTTTTTTTTGATAAGTTAGAAGAATTAAAAATTAAAGTTAAACAAAATATTTTTAGATTTTTGGAAATAAGATAAAAGGAAATAAAATAAAGAAAAATGTTTTTGGGATTTGAATTTTTTTTTTAATTTTAAATATTTGAAATAAAAATAAAAATAAAGCTTGGAAATAAAAGTAAAAATGAAAATAAAATAAAAATCTTTTTGGAATTTTTGAAAATAAAATAAAATTAACAAAAATATTTTTGTGTTTTTAACAAATTTCCAAAAACTTCTTTTTTTTTTTTTTTTTAGTCAAGAGAGAGAGGTAACTAAATGAAATAAAATAAAAAAAATAATAATAATAAAAAAATAGAAATAGGAAAAAGTCAAAAAGTGAAAGGGTCAAAGGGGCAAAGTTGTGATCGATCGAAGATGAAGTTCGATCGATCGAACATAGCTGTGATCAATCCGAGATGAAATTCGATCGATCGAACATGTAAAATTTTGGAGATCCCGAGAGCATGCATTTTCAAAATTGAAACATGTCCAAAATTTTTCTAAGTGTTGAAGCTCGAGATCGATCGAACTATAAAGTTGGATCGATCGAATGTTCTTTGATCGATCGAAATTATAGTTGGATCGATCGAACAGTGAAAATCCTGGAGATCCCGAGAGCATGCACTTTCAAAATTGATGAAAGCTCAAAATTTTTTCTAAGTGTTGGGACTCAAGTGGAGTTCGATCGATCGAATCCATAGTTGGATCGATCGAAGAACAATTCGATCGATCGAAGGTGCTCTTGTGATCGATCGAACTGGCAACAAATGCCTAATTTTGAACTGAAAGTGCAGAAAATCCTATGCTAAGCCCCAATGATGGTAACAAGAATGAAAATTTGAAAAATAGATGGAAGAATGTACACAAGAATGAAAAATAAAAAGAAATGAGGGAGGAATAGAGTTGTGAAACTCTACGAATACTAGTGTTTAACGTCTCTAGCAAGACGTTAGGTCAACTCACTAATCAAATGAATCAAAAACTGGATATGAAACATCCTTATTGACCCTCTTTTCACTTTTCTCATTTAATGTCCCACTTATGACAATAAAATCATCCTCCAAAAGAATGACTTGAAAAGAAATAAAAGAGATGATATTGTTCTTTTCATCCACGGTCTTGAAAACAAAATCAATCATGGTTAGGCTTGCCTCTTTGTTGTGTTCTTGAAACACATTCAAATGATCATCCATATTGATAATTGGTGAGGCATTGTCTTTCAAAGACTCATTTGGATTAATAAGAAACACCCTCTCTTCATCCCTCTTCTCCTCCTCATAAATTACCATTTCCTCACCTTTTAAGTAAGCTAAGGAGTCCATTAGAGAGTTTATTTCATTTTTAGAGCTTTTAAAGTCAAAACCACAATTTTTATACATTTTCAAAAGACACTCCTCAAGAGGGTCATTAGAGATAATAGAAGGAAGGCCCTCTTCAACAAGTTCCTCCTCCTTCTCTCCTACCTCAAGTGTGGTCAACATCTCCTCACTCTCTAGAGTAGCCATCTCCGAGATAAAATCATAATCAAAACAAGGAAAGTCCTCATTAATCATGTTATGTTCTATTGGATTAGCCACTAACTCACTTGCCACTTCCTCCTCTATACAAGATAGAGTGCTAGGCATTAGCTCACTTGTTTCATTCTCCTCACTCTCATCATCCTCATCTATATACATTGAAGTTCTTGCCATTTTTTCATTTGCCTCTTCCTCCTCTTCTTGATGAGAAAGAGTATTTGTAATTTGCTCAACTTGAGCTTCTAAGTTGGCTAAAGTTTGAGAATGAGAATTAATAAGTGAAGTGTGTGAAATATGCACATCAAGTAAAGTTAACACTTTTTCTTCAAATACGGGTGAGTACTTAGAAGGTGGTGGAATTGATTCATCATAAAATGGTGGTGGAGGGCAATAGTCATAGGAAGGATTAAATGAGTGATCAAGTCCATAATAAGATGATGCGTGAAATGAATTGGACTCAATCTCATAAGGATTAAAATGTGATGGAGGAGCATAAGGTGAAGGGATGTAATTCCCCCCCAAACTTGGATCAAACAATTCCTCCATTCTCAATTAAAACCCAAATGCAAGAAAAAATTGGCCTCAACAAGGGCCTATGCTTGGACAAAAATTTAGCAATAAAATGAGCCTCAACAAGGACTATCACACGCATACAAAGAAGTGAAACAATTAATATACAAGAGTTCCAAGAATTGCTCACAACGGTCCTTTAGCACTTCAACTCCAAATTTAGCTTTTAAGCTCCAATGATTGCTTTAAGTTCCAAAGTTCGCCTTCCTTGTAGTCAAGTACCTAATTGAACAAATAATAATGAGAATTAAGAGAAAAAAATATACAATGGAAAATAAAATAAAAATAGAAGCAATCTAATGAACACTATTGTCTAGTTTAATTCCAACAAAACCGTTAATCCCCGGCAGCGGCGCCAAAAACTTGTTGGTTTCCTTGATGGAGTCGCCACAACCAACAAAGCTTGAAGAGTTGTGTGAGAATTTAGGAGGTGGCCAAGTTTTACATTTATAGAAAGCCACTACTACCTTTCTCTATATAAAATATAGATAGGGTGAGTAGGGATCGTCCCAAGGGATTATACGTGTTGGAATTTCAACTTCGACTCTAGCGTACCAAATGATAGCAAAAAAGAATTGGGTTGGTTGATTACTTCTAGAAAAGAATTAATTAAAATGCAATTAAAATAAAACTAAGTAGAGATAGGGATTTAAGAGATGAGAAGAGAGGACTTAGGGTGTTGGAATCACCACTAAGCTTGTGTAATTAACCACTTGCTTTCCATTAATGGGGAATACATTGTTGTAAACAAAATTGGTTCGACTAGCAAAGGTGACTCAACAAGTGTATAATGTCTAAACAACATGTGAAAGGCCACAATATATCTATTGGAAGAGGAATATATTGTCTAGACAACATGTGAAGAGAACAAAATATCAAATCAATTCATTAAACGTTTCATTAAGCTCATAGTCCAAATAATTCACAAGGATGACTTAGTTAAACATGTATTGTCTAAACATCATATGAGAGGCCACAATATATCTATTGGGAGAGGAATAATTTGTCTAAACACATGTTAAAGATACAACATATCATAACTAGTCATTAATCCTTCATTAAGCTCAAAATTCCATTACACCACAATATTAGAGCATATGCTTCTTGCATTCAAAAGCATGGAGCATCAAAGAACAAGCATGAATTGTCTCCCCCATCTAACACTACACTACAACTACACTACTAGCATGAAAATAAACTAAGGGAGAGGTACAATCCATCAAGGAATAAGTATGAACCATCAAAAGACATAACAAGAGCATTCCATTAAGCACTAATGTCTAGCCATCACTAGATTCTCAATCAACCACACATAGACATGCAATTACTATAGAAAAACTAGTGTAGAGATCAATTCCCCAAATAATCACACATAAGACAACATGTAATTAAAATAGAGAATCAATGGAAGAATTAACCCATATGAATCATGTGAGACATAATTCCTAATTTAATCACACATAGACATGTAAATAAACTAGAGAATTAATAGGAAGAATTAGACCATGGAAATCATAGAAATATACCAAGATTCATGAAATTCACAAGGCTAGAACACTAATCACAACAATATATATAAAAATCCCCAAAAACAGAAATACAAGGGTTTAGATTACACAAGACTTAGGGCTCATCCAAGCCCTAAGTGTAGATCTAGTCAATCATGGAGGAGGTGGATGTAGTCATGGAATCAAGCTCCAAACATGGCTCCATCTTCTTCTTCCTCTTCTTCTTCTTCTTCTTTGAAGCTCTAGAGATGGAGAGATAGTGGATTTAGAGATGTGTTTTTGAGATGTGCCTCCACTTCTGTCTTTTCTTCTAACCCTAATCTCTAACTTTTCTAGAGAGAAAAATAAAAATTACAATGTAGAAAAAATAATGATAAAAAGCCTAAAGAATCCCCCTTTACAAATGGGTCACTTCCCTTTATATAGAAGGTCCTTTTCTTAGCCACTAAGTCTGGAATATATGCCCAAAAATATCTAATCCCGTACTATATGGTGGGTGACAACTCGCACGCGCACGGAAAAGTGACAGCTCGCTACCAGCAAAGTTCGATCGATCCAACTTTTTTCGATTGATCGAACTTATTTTTCGATCGATCCAACTTTTCTGATCGATCCAACTTATTTTCGATCGATCCAACTTTTTCTGCGATCCATCCAACTTTTCAGCTTTCCAGTATCAGCTTCTTTTTGCTCCGGATCATCGCTAAGACTTAGTTTGACTCCAAAAAGGCCTTAAGAACTCATTTTTAGCCCATTTTAACATTATTGGCCTGAAATAGACAAAAACACAAATAAGTACTAAAACGGGTAAATAAGATAGATAAAGGTCCTAGAATACTCAAGCTTAAGGGATTTAAATGTGTACTTTTCAGCGCTCATCATAGTGGCTCTTTATAAATTTAAACTTGGCCACACTTTTATTGCAACTTTGGTTGATCGATACGACTAGAGACACACCAAGTTTTGGTGCCGTTGCCGGGGATTTGAATTGACAATGCCGTATTTTGGAAACAATTAGAAATTAGTACTCTTCTGATCATGTCTTTATTTACTTTATATAAGGTTTAATGAGTAAAGATTGAATCTATGGATGAAAATGTCTCAATCAAGGCACCCATTTTGTCAATAGAGCATTTTAATGTATAAAGATTAAATTTTTGATAGAAAATGAGAGTTTTGAGTTAAACTTATTCGAGTTCTACTTGACGTCATGAAGAGTGTTTTAAAGAGTAAAATTGAATATTTGAAAGAAATTACCTCAATCAAGGTACCTACTATGTCACTAGACCGTTTTAATATATAAAGATCGAATCTTTGAAAGAAAATGATAGTTTTGTTTTAAACCTATTCGAGTTCCTTATGAAGTCGCGTAGAGTGTTTTAATGACTAAAGATTGAATCTTTGAATGAAAATACCTCAATCAAGATACCTACTATGTCACTAGATCTTTTTAATGTATAAAGATTAAATCTTTGAAAGAAAATGAGAGTTTTGAGTTAAACTTATTCGAATTCCCTTTAAAGTCACGAAGAGTGTTCAAAGGAGTAAAGATTAAATCTTTGAATGAAATTACCACAATAAAGGTACCTATTATGTCACTAGATCTTCTTAAGAGTTTTGAGTTAAACTTATTCGAGTTCCCTTTGACGTTACGAAGAGTGTTTTAATGAGTAAGGATTGATTATTTGAATGAAAATACCTCAATCAAGGTACCCATTATGTCACTAAACCTTTTTTAATGTATAAAGATTGAATCTTTGGAAAAAAATTAGTGTTTTGTGTTCAACTTATTCGAATTCCCTTTGACATCACGAAGAGTGTTTTAATGAGTAAAGATTAAATCTTTGAATGAAATTACCACATTCACGGTACATATTATGTCACTAGACCTTTTCAATGGATAAAGATTGAATCTACGAAAGAAAATAAGAGTTTTGAGTTTAACTTATTCGAGTTCCCTATGAAGTCCCGAAAAGTGTTTTAATGACTAAAGATTGAATCTTTGAATGAAAATACCTCAATCATGGTACCCATTATATCACTAGACGTTTTTAACGTATAATAATTGAATCGCTGAAAGAAAATAAAAGTTTTGAGTTAAACTTATTCAAGTTTCCTTTGAAGTCACGAAGAGTACTTTATTGAGTAAAGATTGAATCCTTGAATGAAATTACCTGAATCAAGATAGCTATTATGTCACTTGACCTTTTTAATTTATAAAGACTACATCTTTGAAACAAAATGTGAGTTTTGAGTTTAACTTATTCGAGTTCCCAATGCCGTCGCGAAAAATGTTTTAATGACTAAAGATTGAATCTTTGAACGAAAATATCTCAATCAAAGTTCTTATTATGTCACTAGACTGTTTTAATGTATAAAGATTAAATCTTTGAAAGAAAATGAGAGTTTTGAGTTAAATTTATTCGAGTTACCTTTGACATCACAAAGAGTGTTTTAATGAGTAAAGATAAAATCTTTGAACGAAATTACCTCAATTAAGGAACCTATTGTGTCACTAGACCTTTTTAATGAATAAAGATTGAATCTTTGAAACAAAATGAGAATTTTGAGTTTAACTTATTCGATTTCCCTATGAAGTCGCGAAGAGTATTTTAATGACTAAAAAATGAATCTTTGAACCAAAATACCTAAATCAAGGTACAAATTATGTCATTAGACCTCTTTAATGCATAAAGATTGAATATTTGAAAGAAGATGAGAGTTTTGAGTTCAACTTATTCAAGTTCCCTTTGACGTTACGAATAGTATTTTAATGAGTAAACATTGAATATTGGAATGAAATTACCACAATCCAGGTGCCTATTAAGTCACTTGACCTTTTTAATGTATAAAGATTGAATCTTTTAAAGAAAATGAGAGTTTTGAGTTTAACTTTTTCAAGTTCCCTACGGAGTTGCGTAGCGTGTTTTAATGGATAAAGATTGAATCTTTGAATTAAAATACCTCAATCATGGTATCTATTTTGTCACGAGACCTTTTTAACGTACAAAGATTAAATCTTTGAAATAAAATGAGAGTTTTGAGTTAAACTTATTCGAGTTACCTTTGACATCACGAAGAGTGTTTTAAGGAGTAAAGATAGAATCTTTGAATGAAATCTCCTCAATAAAGGTACCGATTGTGTCACTAGACCTTTTTAATGTATAAAAATTGAATCTTTGAAAGAAAATGAGAGTTTTGAGTTAAACTTATTCGAGTCCCTTTGACGTCTCGAAGAGTATGTTAATGAGTAAGATTGAATCTTTGAATGAAATTAACTCAATAAAGGTACCTATTATGTCACTAGACATTTTTAATCTATAAGGATTGAATCATTAAAAGAAAATGAATGTTTTGAGTTGAACTTATTCGAGTTCCATTGGACATCACGATGAGTGTTTTAATGAGTAAAGATTAAATCTTTGAATGAAATTACCTCAATCAAGGTACCAATTATGTCAATAGACCTTTTTAATGTATAAAGATTGAATCTTTGAAAGAAAATGAGAATTTTGAGTTAAACTTATTTGAGCTCCTAATGAAGTGTCGAAGAGTGTTTTAATGACTAAGGATTTAATCTTTGATTGAAAATACTTCAATCAAGGTACTCATTATGTCACTAGACATTTTTAATGTATAAAGATTGAATCTTTGAAATAAAATAAAAATTTTGAGTTAAACATATTCAAGTTTCCTTTGACATCCCGAATGGTGTTTTAATGAGTAAAGAATGAATCCTAGGATGAAAATGCCTCAATTTTGGTATCAATTTTGTCACTAGAACATCTTAATGTATAAAGATTAAATCTTCAATAGAAAATGATAGTTTTGAGTTAAACTTATTCGAGTTCCCCTTGACGTCACGAAGAGTGTTTTAATGAGTAAAATTGAATCTTTCATTGAAATTACCTCAATAAGGGTACCTACTATGTCACTAAACCATTTTAATATACAAAGATCGAATCCCTGAAAGGAAATGATAGTTTTAAGTTTAACCTATTCGAGTTTCCTATGAAGTCGCGTAGAATGTTTTAATGACTATAGATTAAATCTTTGAAAGAAAATACCTCAATCAAGGTTCCTACTATGTCACTAGATCTTTTTAATGTACAAAGATTAAATCTTTGAATGAAAATGAGATTTCTGAGTTAAACTTATTCGAATTCCCATTAAAGTCACGAAGAGTGTTCTAAGGAGTAAAGATTGAATCTTTGAATGAAATTACCACAATAAAGGTACCTATTATGTCAGTAGATCTTTTTAAGAGTTTTGAGTTAAACTTATTCGAGTTTCCTTTGACGTTACGAAGAGTGTTTTAATGAGTAACGATTGAATATTTGAATGAAAATACCTCAATCAAGGTACCTATTATGTCATTAGACCATTTTAATGTATAAAGATTATATCTTTGAAAGAAAATGAGAGTTTTGAGTAACCTATTCGAGTTCTCTTTGACGTCACGATGAGTGTCTAATGAGTAAAATATTGCATCTTTAAATGAAAATACCTCAATCAAAGTACCCATTATGTCACTAGACCTTTTTTAATGCATAAAGATTAAATCTTTGGTAGAAAATTTGTGTTTTGTGTTCAACTTATTCGAGTTCCCTTTGACATCACGAAGAGTGTTTTCATGGGTAAAAGATTGAATCTTTGAATGAAATTACCTCATTCACGGTACCTATTATGTCACTAGACCTTTTTAATGTATAAAGATTGAATTTACAAAAGAAAATGAGAGTTTTGAGTTTAACTTATTCGAGTTCCCTATGAAGTCCCGAAGAGTATTTTAATGACTAAAGATTGAATCTTTAAATGAAAATACCTCAATCAAAGTACGTATTATATAACTAGACATTTTTAATGTATAAAGATTGAATATTTGAAAGAAAGTAAGAGTTTTGAGTTAAACTTATTCAAGTTACCTTTAACGTCACGAAGAGTACTTTAACGAGTAAAGATTAAATTTTTGAATGAAATTACCTAAATCAAGATACCTATTATGTCACATGACCTTTTTAGTTTATAAAGATTGCATTTTTGAAAGAAAATGCGAGTTTTGAGTTTAACTTATTCGAGTTCCCTATGCCGTCATGAAGAGTGTTTTAATGACTAAAGATTTAATCTTGAAACTAAAATACCTTAATCAAAGTACCTATTATGTTACCAGACCATTTTAATGTATAAGATTAAATCTTTGAAAGAAAATGAGAGTTTTGAGTTAAACTTATTCGATCTACATTTGAGATCACAGAGAGTGTTTTAATCAGTAATGATGGAATCTTTGAATAGAATTACCTCAATAAAGGAACCTACTATGTCACTATACCTTTTTAATGAATAAAGATTGAATCCTTAAAACAAAATGAGAATTTTGAGTTTAACTTATTCGATTTCCCTATGAAGTCGCGAAGAGTGTTTTAATGACCAAAAAATGAATCTTTGAATCAAAATACCTCAATCAAGGAATAAGTTATATCACTAGACCTTTTTAATGCATAAAGATTGAATCTTTGGAAGAAGATGAGAGTTTTGAGTTCAACTAATCCGAGTTCCCTTTGACATCACAAAGAGTGTTTTAATGAGTAAAGATTGAATTTTGGAATAAAATTACCTCAATCCAGGTACATATTAAGTCATTTGACCTTTTTAATGTATAAAGATTGAATCTTTTAAAGAAAATGAGAGTTTTAAGTTTAACTTTTTGAGTTCCCTACAAAGTCGCGTAGCGCGTTTTAATGACTAAAGAATGAATCTTTGATCAAAATACCTCAATCAAGGTACAAATTATGTCACTTGACCTTTTTAATGCAAAAAGATTTAATTTTTGAAAAAAGATGAGAGTTTTGAGTTCAACTTATTCGATTTCCCTTTGACGTCATGAAGAGTGTTTTAATGAGTAAAGATTGAATTTTGGAATGAAATTACTTCAATCCAGGTACCTATTAAGTCACTCGACCTTTCTGATGTATAAAGATTGAATCTTGTAAAGAAAATGAGAGTTTTGAGTTTAAATTATTCGAGTTCCATACGAAGTCGCGTAGCGTGTTTTAATGGATAAAGATTGAATCTTTGAATTAAAATACCCAATCATGATATCTATTTTGTCTCTAGACCTTTTTAACGTATAAAGATTAAATCTGTGAAATAAAATGAGAGTTTTGAGTTAAACTTATTCGAGTTCCCTTTGACAACATGAAGAGTGTTTTAAGGAGTAAAGATAGAATCTTGGAATGAAATCTCCTCAATAAAGGAACTGATTGTGTTACTAGACCTTTTTATTGTATAAAGATTGAATTTTTGAAAGAAAATGAGAGTTTTGAGCTAAACTTATTTGATTTCCCTTTGACGTCACAAAGAGTGTTTTAATGAGTAAAGATTGAATTTTGGAATGAAATTACCTCAATCCAGGTACCTATTAAGTCACTTGACCTTTTTAATGTATAAAGATTGAATCTTTTAAAGAAAATGAAAGTTTTGAGTTTAACTTATTCGAGTTCCCTACGAAGTCGCGTAGCGTGGTTTAATAAATAAAGATTAAATCTTTGAATTAAAATACCTCAATTATGGTATCTATTTTGTCTCTAAACCTTTTTAACGTATAAAGATTAAATCTTTGAAATAAAATGAGAGTTTTGAGTTAAACTTATTCGAGTTTCCTTTGACATCATGAAGAGTGTTTTACGCAGTAAAGATAGAATCTTTGAATGAAATCTCCTCAATAAAGGAACCGATTGTGTCACTAGACTTTTTTATTGTATAAAGATTGAATTTTTGAAAGAAAATGAGAGTTTTGAGTTAAACTTATTCGAGTTCCCTTTGACGTCTCGAAATGTATGTTAATGAGTAAGATTGAATCTTTGACTGAAATTAACTCAATAAAGGTACCTATTATGTCACTAGACCATTTTAATGTATAAAGATTAAATCTTTGAAAGAAAATGAGTGTTTTGAGTTTAACTTATTCGAGTTCCCTTGGACATCACGATAAGTGTTTTAATGAGTAAAGATTGAATCTTTGAATGAAATTACCTCAATCAAGGTACCTATTATGTCAATAGACCTTTTTAATGTATAAAGATTGAATCTTTGAGAGAAAATAAGAGTTTTGAGTTTAACTTCTTCGAGTTCCCAATGAAGTGTCGAAGAGTGTTTTAATGACTAAGGATTGAATCTTTGAATAAAAATACTTCAATCAAGATACCTATTATATCACTGGACGTTTTTATTGTATAAAGATTGAATCTTTGAAATAAAATGAGAGTTTTGAGTTAAACTTATTCATGTTCCCTTTGACATCCCGAAAAATGTTTTAATGAGCAAAGATTGAATCCTTGGATGAAAATGCCTCAATTAAGGTACCTATTTTGTCACTAGAACATTTTAATGTATAAAGATTAAATCTTTGATAAAAAATGAGAGTTTTGAGTTAAACTTTTTCGAGTTCCCCTTGACGTCACAAAAAGTATTTAAATGAGTAAAATTGAATCTTTGAATTAAATTATCTCTATCAAGGTACCTACTATGTTACAAGACCGTTTTAATATATAAAGATCGAATCTTTGAAAAAAAAAATGATAGTTTTGAGTTTAACATAGTCGAGTTCTCTATGAAGTTGCGTAGAGTGTTTTAATGACTAAAGATTGAATCTTTGGATGAAAATACGTTAATCAAGGTACCTACTATGTCACTAGACCTTTTTAATGTATAAAAATTAAATCTTTGAAAGAAAATGAGAGTTTTGAGTTATACTTATTAGAATTCCCTTTAAAGTCACGAAGAGTGTTCTAAGGAGTAAAAATTGAATCTTTGAATAAAATTACCACAATAAAGGTACTTATTATGCCACTAGATCTTTTTAAGAGTTTTAAGTTAAACTTATTCGAGTTCCCTTTGACGTTACGAAGAGTGTTTTAATGAGTAACGATTGAATATTTGAATGAAAATACATCAATCAAGGTACCTATTATGTCACCAGACCAGTTTAATGTATAAAGATTAAATCTTTGAAAGAAAATGAGAGTTTTGAGTTAAACCTATTCGAGTTCTCTTTGACGTCACGATGAGTATTTTAATGAGTAAAATATTGCATCTTTGAATGAAAATACCTCAATTTGTTGGGAAACGTGCTAGTTTTAAAAACTTTTCGAGGGATTTTCATTCACAGATCTTGATTCATCACATAGAGACAAGGTTTATGCAAAAATAAAATATAATGTATCATTCAATTAACAGATTGAATACTTACATCAATGGTTTGTGTAAATCTTTAAATCTTTCCTCTAAAGTGAATGTTCTCACTTATTGTAGATCCCTTAACAAGATGCCTTCTTCTTGGATCTCCATCTTCTTGGTAATTGTTTTGCCTTTAGAAATCACTCATAAGCCTCCATGAATGACCTTGGGAAACTAGGCTTGTGTGAGCCTTCATTAGATGAGAAAGTAAATCCTAAAATCTAGAGAGAGAAAAAAATATATATTCCCTTTCTTTTTCAAAAATCACCCCTAAAATATACATAAACCATGTATATATATAGGCAACATAAAGATAAAGAAAAGGAAATAATAAATCCTTCTCAATCTCTAATTCACATGTCTCAAATCTAATAGGATTCCAATATTAAGTTGGGTTATGAGTAAGAATCCTTTGAGTTTATTATTTTATTAGCTACAATGAATTAATAATTAGCCCGGTCCATGCACCCAATTCAATTAATTCATAAATTAATTTCTACTCCACTAAAAGAAATTAACTGAACTCCAATTAAATAATAAATAACCTCTAAGTCAATGTTGCACTTTGACCCCTCTTTGCATAATTAGTTATCGGATAAATAAAGTCATCAATCCGACTACTTAATTAATATATTTATTTTGATACTTTTGATTATTTTCGGCTTGATCACAATAATATCATTATTTGACAAAAATAATAATTTAAATAAATAAATATATAATAAATCATTTTGTCTAAAAACACACAAAGGCCTTTGAATTTACTTTGTGATCAACCATAATCAATACAAAATAAATACAAGTAGCAATGACGCAAATATTAAAAAAAATAACCCTCTAACTATTAATTAAATAATTACCCAAAGTGCCGGTCTAAGGATTCCGAAAATTCCGCTGAACAAATCAAAGTAATTACTAATTAATAAAAGAATCTATACTTCTCTCATGCTTAAGAGTTAAATGTCATGACGGTGATAGGGAGCAATTGCACATGACGGCTCTCGCAATATATATCAACCTAACACAGATCCAGTTCAAGTCTTAATTAATCATGAGTCCATCCATAATTACCAACTATAAACAAATTATGATTACTATTTATATTCATATATTGATCGCCATCACATACATATATAAATATCTCTTGTAATCAAGTGGACACTATCAATTACATAATAAATTAAAACATAATACATTACATTCACTAATTGTATAAAGTATAAATATTTCAGATACGTTAGGAACATATGTCATTATAATCCAAATAGAAATTTGCTATGCCAGGGCATATAAAATGAGAATTTTGAGTTTAACTTATTCGATTTCCCTATGAAGTCGCGAAGAGTGTTTTAATGACTAAAGAATGAATCTTTGAATCAAAGTACCTCAATCAAGGTACAAATTATGTCACTTGACCTTTTTAATGCATAAAGATTGAATCTTTGAAAGAAGATGAGAGTTTCAAGTTCAACTTATTTGAGTTCCTTTTGATTTCACGAAGAGTGTTTTAATAAGTAAAGATTGAATTTTGGAAAGAAATTACCTCAATCCAGGTACCTATTAAGTCACATGATCTTTTTAATGTATAAAGATTCAATCTTTTAAAGAAAATAAGAGTTTTGAGTTTAACTTATTCGAGTTCCCTACGAAGTCTCGTGGCGTATTTTAATGGATAAAGATTGAATTTTTGAATTAAAATACTTTAATCATGGTATCTATTATGTCACTAGCCCTTTTTAACGTACAAAGATTAAATCTTTGAAATAAAATGAGAGTTTTGAGTTAAACTTATTCGAGTTACCTTTGACATCTTGGAATGAAATCTCCTCAATAAAGATAGAATCTTGGAATGAAATCTCCTCAATAAAGGTACTGATTATGTCACTAGACCTTTTTAATGTATAAAGACTGAATTTTTGAAAGAAAATGAGAGGTTTGAGTTAAACTTATAGGAGTTCCCTTTGACATCCTAAAGAGTATGTTAATGAGTAAGATTGAATCTTCGAATGAAATTAACTTAATAAAGGTACCTATTATGTTACTAGATTATTTTAATGTATAAAGATTAAATCTTTGAAAGAAAATGAGTGTTTTGAATTAAACTTATTCGAGTTCCCTTGAACGTCACGATGAGTGTTTTAAAGAGTAAAGATTGAATCTTTGAATGAAATTACCACAATCAAGGTACCTATTATGTCAATAGACTTTTTTAATGTATAAAGATTGAATCTTTGAAAGAAAATAAGAGTTTTGAGTTAAACTTATTCAAGTTCCCTTTGACGTCACGAAAAGTATGTTAATGAGTAAGATTGAATCTTTGAATGAAAATACCTCAATCAAGGTACCTACTATGTCACTAGACCTTTTTAATGTATAAAGATTAAATCTTTGAAAGAAAATGAGAGTTATGAGTTAAACTTAAACTTATTCGAATTTCCTTTAAAGTCACGAAGAGTGTTCTAAGGATTAAAGATTGAATCTTTGAATGAAATTACCACAATAAAAGTACCTATTATGTCACTAGATCATTTAATGTATAAAGATTAAATCTTTGAAAGAAAATGAGGGTTTTGATTTAAACCTATTTGAGTTCCCTTTGACGTCACGATGAGTGTTTTAATATGTAAAATATTTTATTTTTGAATGAAAATACCTCAATCAAGGTACCCATTACGTCACTAGACCTTTTTTAATGTATAAAGATTGAATCTTTGGAAGAAAATTAGTGTTTTGTGTTCAAGTTATTCAAGTTCCCTTTAACATCATGAAGAGTGTTTTAATGAGTAAAAATTGAATCTTTGAATGAAATTACCTCATTCACGATTCCTATTATGTTACTAGACCTTTTTAATGTATAAAGATTGAATCTACGAAAGAAAATGAGTGTTTTGAGTTAAACTTATTCGAGTTCCCTTCGACATCACGATGATTGTTTTAATGAGTAAAGATCGAATCTTTGAATGAAATTACCTCAATCAAGGTACCTACTATGTCAATAGACCTTTTTAATGTGTAAATTTTGAATCTTTGAAAGAAAATTAGGGTTTTGAGTTTAACTTATTTGAGTTCCCAATGAAATGTCGAAGAGTGTTTTAATGACTAAGGATTGAATCTTTAATTGAAAATACTTCAATCAAGGTAATTATTATGTCACTAGACGTTTTTAATGTACAAAGATTGAATTTTTGAAAAAGATTGAGAGTTTTGAGATTAACTTATTCAAGTTCCCTTTGACGTCCCGAAGGGTGTTTTAATGAGTAAAGATTGAATCCATAGATGAAAATGCCTTAATTAAGGTACCTATTTTGTCACTAGAATATTTTAATGTATAAAGATTAAATGTTTGAAAAAAAATGAGAGTTTTGAGTTAAAGTTATTCGAGTTCCCCTTGACGTCACGAAGAGTGTTTTAATGAGTAAAATTGAATCTTTGAATGAAATTACCTCAATCAAGGTACCTACAATGTCAGCAGACCGTTTTAATATATAAAGATCAAAACTTTGAAAGAAAATGATAGTTTGGAGTTTAACCTATTCGAGTTCCCTATGAAGTTGCGTAGAGTGTTTTAATAACTAAAGATTGAATCTTTAAATGAAAATACCTCAATCACGGTACCAACTCTGTCACTAGACCTTTATAATGTATAAAGATTAAATCTTTGAAAGAAAATGAGAGTTTTGAGTTAAACTTATTTGGATTCCCTTTAAAGTCACGAATAGTGTTCTAAGGAGTAAAGATTGAATCTTTAAATGAAATTACCACAAAAAGGTACATATTAGGTCACTAGATCTTTTTAAGAGTTTTGAGTTAAACTTATTCGAGTTCCTTTTGACATTACGAAGAGTGTTTTAACGAGTAACGATTGAATATTTGAATGAAAATACCTCAATCAAGGTACCTATTATGTCACTAGACCATTTTAATGTATAAAGATTAAATCTTTGAAAGAAAATGAGAGTTTTAAGTTAAACTTATTCGAGTTACCTTTGACATCACAAAGGGTGTTTCAATGAGTAAAAATGGAATCTTTGAATGAAATAACCTCAATGAAGGAACCTATTATGTCACTAGACCTTTTTAATGAATAAAGATTGAATCCTTGTTATAAAATGAGAATTTTTAGTTTGACTTATTCGATTTTCCTATGAAGTCGTGAAGAGTGTTTTAATGACTAAAGAATGAATCTTTGAATCAAAATACCTCAATCAAGGTACAAATTATGTTACTAGACCTTTTTAATGCATAAAGATTGAATCTTTGAAAGAAGATGTGAGTTTTGAGTTAACTTATTCGAGTTCCCTTTAACGTCACGAAGAGTGTTTTAATGACTAAAGATTGAATTTTGGATCGAAATTACCTCAATCTAGGTACCTATTAAGTCACTTGACATTTTGAATGTATAAAGATTGAATCTTTTAAAGAAAATGAGAGTTTTGAGTTTAACTTATTCGAGTTCCCAGCGAAATCGCGAAGCATGTTTTAATGGATAAAGATTGAATCTTTGAATAAAAATACCTCAATCATGGTATCTGTTATGTCACTAGACCTTTATAACGTATATAGATTAAATCTTTGAAATAAAATGAGAGTTTTGAGTTAAACTTATTCGAGTTACCTTTTACATCACGAAGAGTGTTTTAAGGAGTAAAGATAGAATCTTTGAATGAAATCTCCTCAATAAAGGTACCGATTGTGTCACTAGACCTTTTTCATGCATAAAGATTGAAACTTTGAAAGAAAATTAGAGTTTTAAGTTACACTTATTCGAGTTTCCTTTGACGTCCTGAAGAGTATGTTAATGAGTATGATTGAATATTAGAATGAAATTAACTCAATAAAGGTACCTATTATATCACCAGAACATTTTAATGTATAAAGATTAAATCTTTGAAAGAAAATAAGTGTTTTGAGTTAAACTTATTCGAGTTCCCTTGGACATCACGATGAGTGTTTTAATTAGTAAAGATTGAATCATTGAATGAAATTACCTCAATCAAGGTATCTATTATGTCAATAGACCTTTTTAATGTATAAAGGTTGAATCTTTGAAATAAAATGAGAGTTTTGAGTTTAACTTATTCAAGTTCCCAATGAAGTGTCGAAGAATGTTTTAATGACTAAGGATTGAATCTTTGAATGAAAATACTACAATTAAGATACCTATTATGTCACTAGACGTTTTTAATGTTTAAAGATTGAATCTTTGAAATAAAATGAGAGTTTTGAGTTAAACTTATTCAAGTTCCCATTGACATCCCGAATGGTGTTTTAATGAGTAAAGATTAAATCCTTGGATGAAAATGCCTCAATTAGGGTACCTATTTTGTTACTAGAACATTATAATGTATAAAGATTAAATCTTTGATAGAAAATGAGAGTTTTGATTTAAACCTAATTGAGTTCACTTTGACGTCAGGATGAGTGTTTTAATGAATATAATATTGCATCTTTGAATGAAAAAACCTCAATCAAGGTACCCATTATGTCACTAGACCTTTTTTAATGTACAAAGATTGAATCTTTGGAAAAAAATTACTGTTTTGTGTTCGACTTATTCGAGTTCCCTTTGACATCACATAGAGTGTTTTAATGTGTAAAAATTGAATCTTTGAATGAAATTACCTCATTTATGGTACTTATTATATCACTAGACCTTTTATTGTATAAACATTGAATCTATGAAAGAAAATGAGAGTTTTGAGTTTAACTTACTTGAGTTCCCTACGAAGTCCCGAAGAGTGTTTTAAGAGCTAAAGATTGAATCTTTGAATGAAAGTACCTCAATCAAGGTACCTATTATATTACTAGACTTTTTTAATGTATAAAGATTGAATCTTAGAAAGAAAATAAGAGTTTTGAGTTAAACCTATTCAAGTTCCCTTTAACATCACGAAGAGTACTTCAATGAGTAAAGATTGAACCTTTGAATGAAATTACCTGAATCAAAATACCTCAATCAAGGTACAAATTAGGTCACTAGACCTTTTTAATTCATAAACATTGAATCTTTGAAAGAAGATGAGAGTTTTGAGTTAAACTTATTCGAGTTCCCTTTGACATTACGAAGAGTGTTTTAATGAGTAAAGATTAAATTTTGGAATGAAATTACCTCAATCCAGATACCTATTAAGTCACTTGACCTTTTGAATGTATAAAGATTGAATCTTTTAAAGAAAATGAGAGTTTTAAGTTTAACTTATTTTAGTTCCCTACGAAGTCGCGGAGCGTGTTTTAATGACTAAAGAATGAATCTTTGAATCAAAATACCTCAATCAAGGTACAAATTTTGTCACTTGACCTTTCTAACGCATAAAGATTGAATCTTTGAAAGAAGATGAGAGTTTTGAGTTCAACTTATTCAAGTTCTCTTTGACTTCACGAAGACTGTTTTAATGAGTAAAGATTCAATTTTGGAATGAAATTACTGTAATCCAGGTACCTATTCAGTCACTTGACCATTTTAATGTATAAAGATTGAATATTTTAAAGAAAATGAGAGTTTTGAATTTAACTTTTTTTAGTTCCCTACGAAGTCGCGTAGCGTGTTTTAATGGATAAAGATTGAATCTTTGAATGAAAATACCTCAATCATGGTATCTATTATGTCACAAGACCTTTTTAACGTACAAAGATTAAATCTTTGAAATAAAATGAGAGTTTTGAGTTCAACTTATTTGAGTTACCTTTGACATCACGAAGAGTGTTTTAAGGAGTAAAGATAGAATCTTTGAATGAAATCTCCTCAATAAAGGTACCGATTGTATCACTAGACCTTTTTAACGTATAAAGATTGAATCTTTGAAAAAAAATGAGAGTTTTGAGTTAAACTTATTCGACTTCCCTTTGGCGTCCCGAAGAGTATGTTAATGAGTAAGATTGAATCTTTGAATGAAATTAACTCAACAAAGGTACCTATTATGTCACTTGACCATTTTAATGCATAAAGAGTAAATCTTTGAAAGAAAATGAGTGTTTTGAGTTAAACTTATTCGAGTTCCCTTGGACATCACGATGAGTGTTTTTAATGCGTAAAAATTGAATTTTTGAATGAAATTACCTCAATCAAGGTACCCATTATGTCACTAGATGTTTCTAATGTATAAAGATTGAATCTTTGAAATAAAATGGGAGTTTTGAATTAAACTTATTCAAGTTTCCTTTGACGTCCCGAAGAGTGTTTTAATGAGTAAAGACTGAATCCTTAGATGAAAATGCCACAATTACGTTACCTACTTTGTCACTAGAATATTTTAATGTATAAAGATTAAATCTTTGATAGAAAATGAGTGTTTTAATGAGTAAAACTTATTCCAGTTCCCGATGATGTCACGAAGTGTGTTTTAATGAGTAAAATTGAATCTTTGAATGAAATTACCTCAATCAAGGTACCTACTATGTCCCTAGACCATTTTGACATATAAAGATCGAATCTTTGAAAGAAAATGATAGTTTTGAGTTTAACGTATTCGAGTTTTCTATGAAGTCGCTTAGAGTGTTTTAATGACTAAAGAATCTTTGAATGAAAATTCCCTTTAAAGTCACGAAGAGTGTTCTACGGAGTAAAGATTGAATCCTTAAATGAAATTACCACAATAAAGGTACCTATTATGTCACTAGATATTTTTAAGAGCTCTGAGTTAAACTTATTCGAGTTCCCTTTGACGTTACGAAGAGTGTTTTAATGAGTAACGATTGAATATTTGACTGAAAATATCTCAATCAAGGTACCTATTATGTCACTAGACCATTTTAATGTATAAAGATTAAATTTTTGAAAGAAAATGAGATTTTTAAGTTAAACCTATTCGAGTTCCCTTTGACGTCACGATGAGTGTTTTAATGAGTAAAATATTGCATCTTTGAATAAAAATACCTCAATCAAGGTACCATTATGTCATTAGACCTTTTTTAATGTATAAAGATTGAATCTTTGGAAGAAAATTTGTGTTTTGTGTTCAACTTATTTGAGTTCCCTTTGACATCACGAAGAGTGTTTTAATAAGTAAAGATTGAATCTTTGAATGAAATTACCTCATTCACGGTACCTATTATGTCACTACACCTTTTTCATGTATAAATATTGAATCTACGAAAGAAAATGAGGGTTGTGAGTCTAACTTATTCGAGTTCCCTATGAAGTCCCGAAGAGTGTTTTAATGACTAAAGATTGAATCTTCGAATGAAAATACCTCAATCAAGGTACCCGTTATATCACTAGACGTTTTTAGTGTATAAAGATTGAATCTTTGAAAGAAAATAAAAGTTTTGAGTTAAACTTATTCAAGTTCCCTTTGACGTCACGAAGAATACTTTAATGAGTAAAGATTGAATCTATGAATGAAATTACCTAAATCAAGATACCTATTATGTCACTTGACCTTTTTAATTTATAAAGATTGCATCTTTGAAAGAAAATGTAAGTTTTGAGTTTAACTTATTCAAGTTCCCTATGCAGTCGCGGAGAGTGTTTTAATGACTAAAGATTAAATCTTTGAACGAAAATACCTCAATCAAAATACCTATTATGTCACTGGACCATTTTTATGTATAAAAATCTTTGAAAGAAAATAAGAGTTTTAAGTTAAACTTATTCGAGTTACCTTTGACATCACAAAGAGTGTTTTAATGAGTAAAGATGGAATCTTAGATTGAAATTACCTCAATCAAGGAACCTATTATATCACTTGACCTTTTTAATGAATAAAGATTGAATCCTTTAAACAAAATTAGAATTTTGAGTTTAACTTATTTGATTTCCATATGAAGTCGCAAAGAGTGTTTTAATGACTAAAGAATGAATCTTTGAATCTAAATATCTCAATCAAGGTACAAATTCTGTCACTAGACCTTTTTAATGCATAAAGATTGAATTTTTGAAAGAAGATGAGAGTTTTGAGTCAACTTAATCGAGTTCCTTTGACGTCATGAAGAGTGCTTTAATGAGTAAAGATTGAATTTTGTTATGAAATTACCTCAATGCAGGTACCTATTAAGTCACTTGACCTTTTTAATGTATAAAGATTAAATCTTTTAAAGAAAATGAGAGTTTTGAGTTTAACTTATTCGAGTTTCCTACGAAGTCGCGTTGCGTGTTTTAATGGATAAAGTTTGAATCTTTGAATGAAAATACCTCAATTATGGTATCTATTATGTCACTAGACATTTTTAATGTATAAAGTTTAAATCTTTGAAATAAAATGGGAGTTTTGAGTAAAACGTATTCGTGTTACCTTTGACATCACGAAGAGTGTTTTAAGGAGTAAAGATAGAATCTTTGATTAAAATCTCCTCAATAAAGGTACCGATTTTGTCTCTAGACCTTTTTAATGTATAAAGATTGAATCTTTCAAAGAAAATGAGAGTTTTGAGTTAAACTTATTCGAGTTCCCTTTGACATCCCGAAGAGTATGTTAATGAGTTAGATTGAATCTTTGAATGAAATTAACTCAATAAAGGTACCTATTATGTCACTAGACTATTTTAATGTATAAAGATTAAATCTTTGAAAGAAAATGAGTATTTTGAGTTAAACTTATTCAAGTTCCCTTGGACATCACGATGAGTGTTTTAATGAGTAAAGATTGAATCTTTGAATGAAATTATCTCAATCAAGGTACCTATTATGTCAATAGACCTTTTTAATGTATAAAGATTGAATCTTTGAAAGAAAATGAGAGTTTTGAGTTTAACGTATTCGAGTTTCCAATGAAGTGTCGAAGAGTATTTTAATGACTAAGGATTGAATCTTTGAATGAAAATACATCAATTATGGTACCCATTATGTCATTAAACGTTTTTAATGTATAAAGATTGAATCTTTGAAATAAAATGAGTGTTTTGAGTTAAACTTATTCAAGTTCCCTTTGACATCCCGAAGGGTGTTTCAATTAGTAAAGATTGAATCCTTGAAAGAAAATTAGTGTTTTATGTTCAACTTATTCGAGTTCACTTTGACATCACGAAGAGTGTTTTAATGAGTAAAGATTGAATTTTGGAATGAAATTACCTCAATGCAGGTACCTATTAAGTCACTTGACCTTTTTAATGTATCAAGATTGAATCTTTTAAAGAAAATGAGAGTGTTGAGTTTAACTTATTCGAGTTCCCTACGAAGTCGCGTAGCGTATTTTAATGGATAAAGATTGAATCTTTGAATGAAAATATCTCAATCATGGTATATATTATGTCACTAGACCTTTTTAACGTAAAAAGATTAAATCTTTGAAATAAAATGAGAGTTTTGAGTTAAACTTATTCGGGGTACCATTGACATCATGAAGTTTGTAACTTGTGTCTAGTGTTCGCTATCAAGTCCTCTATCCTATTTGTCTCTAACAACAGTCAGCTTCTTTCTACCACACATTCGTAAGCTATGAATTCTTTGACTTCAACAACTAGTCATCCAGTGTGAATCTTGTTGTTTCTTTATCCGTAAGTCCTTGTACACATTCATTCACTAATAAGCCTTTTTATGTTTTAAGGTGTAAAGATAGAATCTTTCAATGAAATCTCCTCAATAAAGGTACCGATTGTGTCACTAGACCTTTTTAATGTATAAAGATTGAATCTTTGAAAGAAAATGAGAGTTTTGAGTTAAACTTATTCGAGTTCACTTTTGACGTCCCGAAGAGTATGTTAATGAGTAAGATTGAATCTTTGAATGAAATTAACTCAATAAAGGTACCTATTATGTCACTAGACCATTTTAATGTATAAAGATTAAATCATTAAAAGAAAATGAGTGTTTTGAGTTAAACTTATTCGAGTTCCCTTGGACATCACGATGAGTGTTTTAATGAGTAAAGATTGAATCTTTGAACGAAATTACCTCAATCAACGTACCTATTATATTAATAGACCTTTTTAATGTATAAAGGTTGAATCTTTGAGAGAAATGAGAGTTTTGAGTTTTACTTATTCGAGTTCCCAATGAAGTGTTGAAGAGTGTTTTAATTACTAAGGATTGAATCTTTGAATAAAAATACTTTAATCACGGTACCCATTATGTCACTAGACGTTTTTATTGTATAAAGATTGAATCTTTGAAATAAAATGAGCGTTTTGAGTTAAACTTATTCAAGTTCCCTTTGACGTCCCAAAGGGTGTTTGAATGAGTAAAGATTGAATCCTTGGATGAAAATGCCTCAAATAAGGTACCTATTTTGTCACTAGAACATTTTTACGTATAAAGATTAAATCTTTGATAGAAAATGAGAGTTTTGAGTTAAACTTATTCAAGTTCCCCCTAACGTCACGAACAGTGTTTTAATGAGTAAAATTGAATCTTTGAATGAAATTACCTCAATCAAGGTACCTACTATGTCACTAGACCGTTTTAATATATAAAGATCGAATTTTTGAAAGAAAATGATAGTTTTGAGTTTAACCTATTCGAGTTCCCTATGAAGTCGCGTAGAGTGTTTTAATGACTAAAGATTGAATCACTGAATGAAAAGACCTCAATCAAGGTACCTACTATGTCACTGGACCTTTTTAATGTATAAAGATTAAATCTTTGAAAGAAAATGAGAGTTTTGAGTTAAACTTATTCGAATTCTCTTTAAAGTCATGAAGAGCGTTCTAAGGAGTAAAGATTGAATCTTTAAATGAAATTACCACAATAAAGGTACCTATTACGTTACTAGATCTTTTCAAGAGTTTTGGGTTAAACTTATTCGAGTTCTCTTTGACGTTACAAAGAGTGTTTTAACGAGTAATGATTGAATATTTGAATGAAAAATACCTTAAATCAAGGTACCTATTATATCACTAGACCTTTTTTAATGTATTAAGATAGAATCATTGGAAGAAAATTAGTGTTTTGTGGTCAACTTATTCGAGTTCCCTTTAACATCACGAAGAGTGTTTTAATGAGTAAGATTGAATCTTTGAATGAAATTACCTCATTCATGGTACTTATTATGTCACTAGACCTTTTTAATATATAAAAATTGAATCTATGAAAGAAAATGAGAGTTTTGAGTTTAACTTATTCGAGTTCCCTATGAAGTCTCGAAGAGTGTTTTAATCACTAAAGATTGAATCTTTGAATGAAAATACCTCAATCGAGGTACCCATTATATCACTAGGATTTTTTAATGTATAAAGATTGAATCTTTGAAAGAAAATAAGAGTTTTGAGTTAAACTTAGTCAAGTTCCCTTTGACGTCACAAAGAGTACTTTAATGAGTAAGGATTGAATTTTTGAATGAAATTACCTTAATCAAGATACCTATTATGTCACTTGACCTTTTTAATTTATAAAGATTGCACATTTGAAAGAAAATATGAGTTTTGAGTTTAACTTATTCGAGTTCCCTATGCAGTTGAGAAGAGTGTTTTAATGACTAAAGATTGAATCTTTGAACAAAAATACCTCAATGAAAGTACCTATTATGTCACTTGACTATTTTAATGTATAAAGATTAAATCTTTGAAAGAAAATGAGAGTTTTGAGTTAAACTTGGTCGAGTTACCTTTGACATCACAAAGGGTGTTTTAGTGAGTAAAGATAGAATCTTTGAATGAAATTACCTTAATCGAGGAACCTATTATGTCACTAGACCTTTTTAATAAATAAAGGTTGAATCCATGAAACAAAATGAGAATTTTGAGTTTAACTTATTCGATTTCCCTATGAAGTCGTGAAGAGTGTTTTAATGACTAAAAAATGAATCTTTGAATCAAGATATCTCAATCAAGGTACAAATTATGTCACTAGACTTATTTAATGCATAAAGATTGAATCTTTGAAAGAAGATGAGAGTTTTGAGTTCAACTTATTCGAGTTCCCTTTGACGTCACGAAGAGTGTTTTAATGAGTAAAGATTGAATTTTGGAATGAAATTACCTCAATCCAAGTACCTATTTAGTCACTTGACCTTTTTAATGTATAAGAATTGAATCTTTTAAAGAAAATGAGAGTTTTGAGTTTAACTTAGTCGAGTTTTCTACGAAGTCGCGTAGCGTGTTTTAATAACTAAAGAATGAATCTTTAAATCAAAATACCTCAATCAAGGTACAAATTATTGCACTTGACTTTTTAATACATAAAGATTGAATCTTTGAAAGAAGATGAGAGTTTTGAGTTCAACTTATTTGAGTTTCCTTTGACGTCACGAAGAGTATTTTAATGAGTAAGGATTGAATTTTGGAATGAAATTACCTTAATCCAGGTACCTATTAAGTCACTTGACCTTTTTAATGTATAAAAATTGAATCCTTCAAAGAAAATGAGAGTTTTGAGTTTAACTTATTTGAGTTCCCTACGAAGTCGTGTATCGTGTTTTAACGGATAAAGATTGAATCTTTGAATGAAAATACCTCAATCATGGTATCTAGTATGTCACTAGACCTTTTTAATGTATAAAGATTAAATCTTTGAAATAAAATGAGAATTTTTAGTTAAACTTATTCGAGTAACCGTTGACATCACGAAGAGTGTTTTAAGGAGTAAAGATAAAATCTTTGAATGAAATCTCCTCAATAAATGTACCGATTGTCTCTAGACCTTTTTAGTATAGAAAGATTGAATCTTTGAAAGAAAATGAGAATTTTGAGTTAAACTTATTCGAATTCCCTTTGACGTCCCGAAGAGTATATTAATAAACAAGATTGAATCTTAATGAAATTAACTCAATAAAGGTACCTATTATGTCACTAGACCATTTTAATGTATAAAGATTAAATCTTTGAAAAAAATGAGTGTTTTGAGTTAAACTTATTCGAGTTCCCTTGCATAGCATGATGAGTGTTTTAATGAGTAAAGATTGAATCTTTTAATAAAATTATCTCAATCAAGGTACCTATTATGTCAATAGACCTTTTTATGTATAAAGATTGAATCTTTAAAACAAAATGAGAGTTTTGAGTTTAACTTATTCGAGTTCCCAATGAAGTGTCGAAGTGTGTTTTAATGACTAAGGATTGAATCTTTGAATGAAAATATTTCAGCCAAGGTACCCATTATGTCATTAGACGTTTTTAATGTATAAAGATTGAATCTTTGAAATAAAATCAGAGTTTTGAGTTAAACATATTCAAGGTCTCTTTGACATCCCGAATGGTGTTTTAATGAGTAAAGATTGAATCCTTGGATTAAAATACCTCAATTAAGGCACTTATTTTGTCATTAGAACATTTTAATGTATAAAGATTAAATCTTTGATAGAAAATGAGACTTTTGAGTTAAACTTATTCGAGTTCTCCTTGACGTCACGAAGAGTGTTTTAATGAGTAAAATTAAATCTTCAAATAAAATCACCTCAATCAAGATACCTACTTTGTCACTAGACCGTTTTAATATATAAAAATGGAATCTTTGAAAGAAAATGATAGTTTTGTGTTTAACCTATTTGAGTTCCCTATTAAGTCGCGTAGAGTGTTTTAATGACTAAAGATTGAATCTTTGAATGAAAATACCTCAGTCAAGGTACCTACTATGTCACTAGACCTTTTTAATGTATAAAGATTAAATCTTTGAAAGAAAATAAGAGTTCTGAGTTTAACTTATTTGAATTCCCTTTAAAGTCACGAAGAGTGTTCTAAGGAGTAAAGATTGAATCTTTGAATGAAATTACCACAATAAAGGTACCTATTATGTCACTAGATCTTTTAAAGAGTTTTGAGTTTAATTTATTCGAGTTCTCTTTGACATTACGAAGAGTGTTTTAATGAGTAACGATTGAATATTTGAATGAAAATACTTTAATCGAGGTACCTATTATGTCACTAGACCATTTTAATGTATAAAGATTAAATCTTTGAAAGAAAATGAGAGTTTGGAGTTAAACCTATTCGAGTTCCCTTTGACGTCACGATGAGTGTGTTAATCAGTAAAATATTACATCTTTGAATAAATATACCTCAATCAAGGTACCCATTATGTCACTAGACCTTTTTTAATGTATAAAGGTTGAATCTTTGGAAGAACATTAGTGTTTTGTGTTCAACTTATTCGAGTTCCCTTTGACATCACGAGGAGTGTTTTAATGAGTAAAGATTGAATCTTTGAATGAACTTACCTCATTCACGGCACCTATTATGCCACTAGACCTTTTTAATGTATAAAGATTGAATATACAAAAGAAAATTAGAGTCTTGAGTTTAACTTATTCGAGTTCCCTATGAATTCTCGAAGTGTGTTTTAGTGACTAAAGATTGAATCTTTTAATGAAAATACCTCAATCAAGGAACCCATTATATCACTAGACGTTTTTAATGTATTAAGATTGAATCTTTGAAAGAAAATAAGAGTTTTGAGTTAAACTTATTCAAGTTTCCTTTGACGTCACGAAGGGTACTTTAATGAGTAAAGATTGAATCTTTGAATGAAATTACCTAAATCAAGATACTTATTATGTCACTTGACCTTTTTAATTTATAAAGATTGCATCTTTGAAAGAAAATGTGAGTTTTGAGTTTAACTTAATTGAGTTCCCTCCGCAGTCGCGAAGAGTGTTTTAATGACAAATGATTGAATCTTTGAACTAAAATACCTCAATCAAAGTACCTATTATGTCACTAGACCATTTTAATGTATAAATATTAAATCTTTGAAAGAAAATGAGAGTTTTGAGTTAAACTTATTCGAGTTACCTTCGACATTACAAAGAATGTTTTAATGAGTAAAGATGGAATCTTTGAATAAAATTACCTTAATTATGGAACCTATTATGTCTTTAGACCTTTTTAATGATTAAAGCTTGAATCGTTGAAACAAAATGAGAATTTTGAGGTTAACTTATTCGAATTCCCTATGAAGTCGCGAAAAGTGTTTTAATGACCAAAGAATGAATCTTTGAATCAAAATACCTCAATCAAGGTACAAATTATGTCACTAGACCTTTTTAAAGCAGAAAGATTGAATCTTTGAAAGAAGATGAGAGTTTTGAGTTCAACTTATTCGATTTCCTTTCGACGTCACGAAAAATGTTTTAATGAGTAAAGATTGAATTTTGGAATGAAATTATCTCAATCCAGGTACCTATTAAGTGACTTGACCTTTTTAATCTATAAAGATTGAATCTTTTAAAGAAAATGAGAGTTTTGAGTTTAACTTATTCGAGTTCCCTATGAAGTTGCGTACCGTGTTTTAATGCATAAAGATTAAATCTTTGAATGAAAATACCTCAATCATGGTATGTAATATGTCACTAGACCTTTTTAACGTATAAAGATTAAATCTTTGAAATAAAATGAGAGTTTTGAGTTAAACTTATTCGAGTTATCTTGACATCACGAAGAGTATTTTAAGGAGTAAAGATAAAATCTTTGAATGAAATCTCCTCAATAAAGGTACTGATTGTGTTACTAGACCTTTTTAATGTATAAAGATTGAATCTTTGAAAGAAAATGAGAGTTTTTAGTTAAACTTATTCGAGTTCCCTTTGACGTCCCGAAGAGTATGTTAGTGAGTAAGATTGAATCTTTGAATAAAATTAACTCAATAAAGGTACCTATTATGTCAGTAGACCATTTTAATGTATAAAGATTAAATCTTTGAAAGAAAATGAGTGTTTTGAGTTAAACTTGTTCGAGTTCACTTAGACATCACGATGAGTGTTTTAATTAGTAAAGATTGAATTTTTGAATGAAATTACCTCAATGAAGGTACCTATTATGTTAGTAGACCTTTTTAATGTATAAAAAGTTGAATCTTTGAAAGAAAATGAAAGTTTTGAGTTTAACTTATTCGAGTTCCCAATGAAGTGTCAAAGAGTGTTTTAATGACTATGAATTGAATCTTTGAATAAAAATAATTCAATTAAGGTACCCATTATGTCACTAGACATTTTTAAGGTAAAATATTGCATCTTTGAATGAAAATACCCCAATCAAGTTACCCATTATGTCACTAGACCTTTTTTAATGTATAAAGATTGAATCTTAGGAAGAAAATTAGTGTTTTGTGTTCAACTTATTCGAGTTCCCTTTGACATCACGAAGCGTGTTTTAATGAGTAAAGATTGAATCTTTGAATCAAATTACCTTATTCATTGTACCTATTATGTCACTAGACCTTTTTAATGTATAAAGATTGAATCTACGAAAGAAAATGAGAGTTTTGAGTTTAACTTATTCGAGTTCCCTATGAAGTCCTGAAAAGTGTTTTAATGACTAAAGATTGAATCTTTGAATGAAAATACCTCATCAAGGAACTCATTATATCACCAGACGTTTTTAATATATTAAAATTGAATCTTTGAAAGAAAATAAGAGATTTGAGTTAAACTTATTGAAGTTCCCTTTGATGTCACGAATGGTACTTTAATGAGTAAAGATTGAATCTTTGAATGAAATTACCTAAATCCAGATACCTATTATGTTACTTGACCTTTTAAATTTATAAAGATTGCATCTTTGAAAGAAGATGTGAGTTTTGAGTTTAACTTATTTGAGTTCCCTATACAGTCGCGAAGAGTGTTTTAATGACAAAAGATTGAATCTTTGAACAAAAATACCTCAATTAAAGTACCTATTATGTCAGTAGACCATTTTAATGTATAAAGATTAAATCTTTGAAAGAAAATGAGAGTTTTGAGTCAAACTTATTCGAGTTACCTTTGACATCACAAAGTGTGTTTTAAGGAGTAAAGATGGAATCTTTGAATGAAATTATCTCAATCAAGGAACCTATTATGTCGCTAGACCTTTTTAATGAATAAAGATTGAATCCTTGAAACAAAATGAGAATTTTGAGTTTAACTTATTTGATTTCCCTATGAAGTCGCGAAGAGTGTTTTAATGACTAAAGAATGAATCATTGAATCAAAATACCTCAATCAAGGTACAAATTATGTCACTAGACCTTTTTAATGCATATAGATTGAATATTTGAAAGAAGATGAGAGTTTTGAGTTCAACTTATTCGAGTCCCCTTTGACGTCACGAAGAGTGTTTTCATGAATAAAGATTGAATTTTGGAATGAAATTATCTCAATTCAGGTACCTATTAAGTCACTTGACCTTTTTAATATATAAAGATTGAATCTTTTAAAGAAAATGTGCGTTTTGAGTTTAACTTATTCGAGTTCCCTACGAAGTTGCGTAGCGTGTTTTAATGGATAAAGATTGAATCTTTGAATGAAAATACCTTAATCATGGTATGTATTATGTCACTAGACCTTTTTAACGTATAAAGATTAAATCTTTGAAATAAAATGAGAGTTTTGAGTTAAACTTATTCAAGTTACCTTTGACATCACGAAGAGTGTTTTAAGGAGTAAAGATAGAATCTTTGAATGAAATCTCCTCAATAAAGGTATTGATTGTGTCACTAGACCTTTTTAATGTATAAAGATTGAATCTTTGAAAAAAAATGAGAGTTTTGAGTTAAACTTATTCGAGTTTCCTTTGACGTCCCGAAGAGTATGTTAATATGTAAGATTGAATCTTTGAATGAAATTAACTCAATAAAGGTACCTATTATGTCATTAAACTATTTTAATGTATAAAGATTAATTCTTTGAAAGAAAATGAGTCACTTCCAGAATTTCTGTTATTAGGGACAAAAAAAAACGTCCCTAAAGTTGCCTAAACTGCCCCTAATGCCCTTTTGGGATGGTTGATAGAACCGTCCCAATATGTGGCGTCCTAAAAGCCAATTAGGGACGGACCGACAGGAACGGAATAAACTCCGTCCCTAATGAGTATTTGGGATGGAATAAGCTTCCGTCCCAAAGAAGCATATTCCGTCCCAAATACTGATTAGGGATGGACGAATATTATATCCTGAATAACTATTAGAAACGGATAATGTATTTGGGATGAAAAGAACATTTTTGTCCCTATTTCTCATATTTTTAATTGGTTGTGGCTACCCTAATTCTTTTTTGTTTTTGCATGTACATCCATTCGTAATCAGGTTCATCCTGGTTCATTCATAATCTGCTTCTTCCACAAACTAAGATAAATATCAACACTAATAAATAAAAACTCAATTTTAGTAACCATTAACTAAAAACAAAATAAAGTTCGAATCATATTTCCAACAATTCTCCCAAAAAGGTAGCAAAAGATATAATATTTAAACATAAAAAACACAGTATCTAAACATCAATATCTGAAATGCGAGGAATAATCATTGATTGTCTTCTGGATGCACAGATTGAAATGGTTGGTATAGACCAAATGGGCCAAATGTAGGTGGTTGAGGACTATTGTGCGCTACCAAACGGAGGTTGATATGTGCCAAATTATGTGAACATAAGTTGAGAAGACATTATATTCTGATTCTCCGCAAGACCAGCCACAATTGCCTTCAAATCATTCATGGACTCCATCATTTTCTCACAGGTTTCTTCAACTCTGTCAGCCTTTCTCTTCTGGGCTTCCAATCTGCCTCCAATTCTGCATTGGCATTCATCTTACGTCCTCATGCAGCCTTCTTTCCATAACCAAACACACGAAAATAAGTACCCTTTCTTGTTCCAAGACAATTCTGTAATATTTGCTAATCCATGGGAATTGGACTACTAACATCCACATTATCAGATTCCTTTGACTAAGCCATCATATTATCCTATATTTTGAAATGTTAATGAAGTAACATATATAGCATTCAAAATTTCAAAAAATTGCGAATACAACTTGAATGACCATAATAATATTCACTGCACAATATATAGTAAGAAGAATTCTATAAAATTTTGGAAAAAAAAAAAAAAAGGAAGATATATACTAAAAGTATGCATTATATATACTTCACAAATTTATCAGTAATTTAAATAAACTAACCCGTAATTACAATTATCTTAACAAGATGAATCATGGCATTTTGTAACAGAGCTATACAGTGAACAGAGGGAAAAACAGCCAGCCTTATGCACTTTCAGAAATCTAAAACATGGCTATATTTAAAAACATGGCATTGCTTAGTAGATGTAAGTGTTGGAATGGTACTATTCTAAGTTGGAGTTACAAGAATGACCAAAGCTGCGAGTAATTCATGCTACAGCAATGATATATTGTTGTTTCTCATGCAATAATATATGTTCCTTCTTGAACATATAATACTGAAATACATGTAACATAATGCAACTGGTTAGTTAGGGATGAATAACAATGAGAAAAGTACTTCCCCATCAAAGAACTGTTCACACACTTGACATCCATATGAATGAACACCAACCATCTATAAGGAAGAACAATAAGAGCCAGATGACAATAAAGCAAAACTTAGTTCTAGTAGCAACAACAAATCTCAATGACAACAAAAATAGCACTGTAAATAGACCTCTAACGAATAAGAACAGAAAACCTTAAAGATTGTGTAGATACTCTTCGCTAGCTAGCTTAATTTCATCTTTATATTTGATTGTTCAATCATGACATGTATTATATATACTTAAAGGATAGACTTTGTTTCAGGTTCTTACCAAAAGCTTATATGTGCATGTTTGATATTCAAACATTCTAAAAGCTTAAAAATTTAAACTTATCGATCACCTTCGAGGATATTTTCCAAGTTCCGCATTTAATTAAATATAAATACCAATTGAATTGGTAATCAATTCATTTTTTTTTAAATGTCTATGTTACAGCAAGGGTAATCCTATTTCAAAACTCAACTCCTCCTGTCCATAAGTTTTTCCACTTTTATCTTTATCTTTAGAAAAATAAAGAATATGTCAGTTTAACCACAATATATATATATATATATATATAGATATATATTACCTTTGTAGCTCTAATCTGCTTTAAGGATTTATCCAACTGATGCGTAAGAGACTCAAGATCCTTCAAGTTTAGTGAGCCAAGATTGTCCCTAAGAAGGTGTCTACAGTATTAAGGTTTAATATTTTCATCAAAACATACTGTTTCACAAGAACCGTTAATTTGATCATAAAAATTTAGGCAACATACTAGCCCTTTCTTCCATGAGATCAGAAGCTTGAATTACCTTTGATATTGTAGTAATGAGTTATATTAGGCTTTCAATTTTACGTAGTCCTTGTAGCTGCTTTCCTGTGGACATGACAACAAATGAGTTATGTAATTAAAAAGTTATAAGGTCATTATTCAGTCTGATCATCCAAAATCGAGGGTAGTATGAGGGGTTAACTGGACACATATCACCTAATCTTTTACAATTTTTTGGAAAAAGTGAAAATTATGTGAAAAAGTTAATGCATTGGTAGTCTAACATGTTCAGAGCCTTTGTTTTCGGTTCCTTTTTCTGTGTTTGGTTTGCAAATTTGGATTTGGATTGCCTAATACGATTTATGTTCACTGAATTACTTTTGATAATTAGTATAAATTAACCTAGAACTGGAGCAGGATCCTCTCCTCTATCATGTTCTTTACATCAAAGTATTCTTAATCGATCTGATAGAAGTAGTTGGAAGGAGAGGGAGAGCTTATATATTGCAATGGTCAAGCAAACTGCAAGCAATACTGACAGATACTGTGAATGACTAGGATACTTCTACTAGGTTAAAATTCAGATCAACAACAGTTGGATGAACTCGATTCTTATGAAGAAGACTCCTCATTAAGTCGATTCTTCGATCAAATTTATAACATCATAATATAGTTCCCAGATGTAGAAGCTTTTAACTACTTTTGGTATTAGTTATATGCTGATAACTTGTATCTATTTATTGTTTTAAAAGATTGATATCTTGTGTATCTAAGAACTACCAAATGGAGCTATAACTTGCAATACGAAAGACATGCCTACAAAAAAGATTTTGGTATAGATATGAAAGAAAAACTTGTGCTCTAAATCTATTATTTAGAACTCTCAGTCGGTCTGAAACAAACAGAACCTGGCAGCATTAATTTGTAAAGTTCTTGATTATTTAAAATTCAAAAGGTTTTTAGTATGCAGAAATCTTATACAATAATCATCCAGAAAATTACAGCAACACAGAGAAGGAAAATCTAATGTGATAGGCCCAAAGTCAAGAATCCTAAACCCCAACCCCAACCCGAGACAAGGAAGGAAATGATTATTTGTAACTCAAAACAAAATAACAAATTGCAAAAAATAAGATATTGTGCAAAGTAACAAGGGATTTTGTAACACAAAATAAAAAAATATTACAGAAAAGGAAAAAACAACTAAAGATTTGTGTGAGTATGTTAAATTACAAAACAAAAATAGTGAGGAAATAGAAATCGAAATCTCTTACCTGCCAAGACAAATCAAAATTTGTCGATATTCAGGAACACATGATAGATCAATAGGCTTTTGCTGCTCTTGACAATTTAGGGCACAAATTAATTGAGAGAGAAAAAGAATAAATAAATTGAGAATAATCAAAGAAGATATGCAATAAGAGAAGAGAAATGGTATGGTTACAGAGAGAAAGGGTTTTTGAGAGTCGGCATCTATGGATTACAGGGAGAAGGAGATCTGGATATGGGGTTAGAGAGAGAGTTTTTTGCGTTGCGGCTACCGGGTTCACAGAGTGTGCTGAAGAGTGAAGAAAGTATGTTTTGTTAAAAACCCAAACAACGCAGTTTTTCTTTTTTAAAACTGTTATTATTTTATTTTGGTATTTATAAATGAAGAGAGACAATCATTGACTGACACGTGTAGTATTAATTAGGCACGGAAAAGCCTTTGTCCGTACACATCTATTTTCCATCCCAAAATCCAATTTTGCCAAATTTATTTCCCCCCAAAACTGTTGACGCCCATTTTTTTTGTTTCCCTGGCATAGTAAAAGCTGGTGGCACGCATTTTTTGTGTCACTTAGGACGACAAGTTCATTTCGTCCCAAAAACCTTCCTTTTTGAGACAGAATTTAATCCGTCCCAATGAACCTGTCCCAAACAAGCACATTTCTTGTATTGAGTGTTTTGAGTTAAACTTATTCAAGTTCCCTTGGACATCATGATGAGTATTTTAAAGAGTAAAGGTTAAATCTTTGAATGAAATTAACTCAATCAAGGTACCTATTATGTCAATAGACCATTTTAATGTATAAAGATTGAATCTTTGAAAGAAAATGAGAGTTTTGAGTTTAACTTATTCGAGTTCCTAATGAAGTGTCGAAGAGTGTTTTAATGACTAAGGATTGAATCTTTGAATGAAAATACTTCAATAAATGTATCCATTATGTCACTAGACGTTTTTAATGTATAAAGATTGAATCTTTGAAATAAAATGAGAGTTTTGAGTTAAACTTATTCAAATTCCCTTTGATATCCCGAAGGGTGTTTTAATGAGTAAAGATTAAATCCTTGGATGAAAATGCCTCAATTAAGGTACCTATTTTGTCACTAGAATATTTTAACGTATAAAGATTAAATCATGGATAGAAAATGAGAGTTTTGAGTTATTCTAGTTCCCCTTGACGTCACGAAGAGTGTTTTAATGAGTAAAATTTAATCTTTAAATGAAATTACCTCAATCAAGGTACCTACCATGTCACTAGACCATTTTAATATATAAAGATCGAATCTTTGAAAAAAAATGATAGTTTTGAGTTTAACCTATTCGAGTTTCCTATGAAGTCGCGTAGAGTGTTTTAATGACTAAATATTGAATCTTTGAATAAAAATACCTCAATCAAGGCACCTACTATGTTACTAGACCTTTTAAATGTATAAAGATTAAATCTTTGAAACAAAATGAGAGTTTTGAGTTAAACTTATTCGAATTCCCTTTAAAGTCAAGAAGAGTGTTCTAAGGAGTAAAGATTGAATCTTTGAATGAAATTACCACAATAAAGGTACTTATTATGTTACTAGATCTTTTTAAGAGTTTTGAGTTAAACTTATTTGAGTTCCCTTTGACGTTACAAAGAATATTTTAATGAGTAACGATTGAATATCTGAATGAAAATACTTCAATCAAGGTACCTATTATGTTACTAGACCATTTTAATGTATAAAGATTAAATCTTTGAAAGAAAATGAGAGTTTTGAGTTAAACCTATTCAAGTCCCCTTTGATGTCTAGATGGGTGTTTTAATGAGTAAAATATTGCATCTTTGAATGAAAATACTTCAATTAGGGTACCCATGATATCAATAGACCTTTTTAATGTATAAAGATTGAATTTTTTTGAAGAAAATTAGTGTTTTGTGTTCAACTTATTCGAGTTCCCTTTGACATCACGAAGAGTGTTTTAATGAGTAAAATTTGAATCTTTGAATGAAATTACCTCATTCACGGTACCTATTATGTCACTAAACCTTTTTAATGTACAAAGATTGAATCCACGAAAGAAAATGAGAGTTTTGAGCATAACTCATTCGAGTTCCCTATGAAGTCCGGAAGAATGTTTCAATGACTAAAGATTGAATCTTTGAATGAAAATACCTCAATCAAGGAACCCATTATATCACTAGACGTTTTTAATATATTAAGATTGAATCTTTGAAACAAAATAAGAGATTTGAGTTAAACTTATTCAAGTTTCCTTTGACATCACGAAAGGTACTTTCATAAAGTAAAGATTGAATTTTTGAATGAAATTACCTCAATCAAGATACCTATTATGTCACTTGGCCTTTTAAATTTATAAAGATTGCATCTTTGAAAGAAAATGTGAGTTTTGAGATTAACTTATTTGAGTTCCTTATGCAGTCGCGAAGAGTGTTTTAATGACAAAAGATTGAATCTTTGAATGACAATACCTCAATCAAAGTACCTACTATGTCACTAGACCATTTTAATGTATAAAGATTAAATCTTTGAAAGAAAATGAGAGTTTTGAGTTAAACTTATTCGACTTATCTTTGACATCACAAAGAGTGTTTTAATGAGTAAAGATGTAATCTTTAAATGAAATTATCTCAACAAAAAAACCTATTATGTCACTAGTCCTTTTTAATGAATAAAGATTGAATCCTTGAAACAAAATGAGAATTTTGAGTTTAACTTATTCGATTTCCCTATGAAGTCGCGAAGAGTGTTTTAATGACTAAAGAATGAATTTTTGAATCAAGATACCTCAATTAAGGCACAAACTATGTCACTAGACCTTTTTAATGCATATAGATTGAATCTTTGAAAAAAGATGAGAGTTTTGAGTTCAACTTATTCGAGTTCCCTTTGACGTCAGGAAGACTGTTTTCATGAATAAAGATTGAATTTTGGAATGAAATTACCTCAATCTAGGTACCTGTTACGTCACTTGACCTTTTTAATGTATAAAGATTGAATCTTTTAAAGAAAATGAGAGTTTTGAGTTTAACTTATTCGAGTTCCCTACGAAGTCGCGTAGCGTGTTTTAATGGATAAAGATTGAATCTTTGAATGAAAATATCTTAATCATGGTATGTATTATGTCACTAGACCTTTTTGACGTATAAAAATTAAATCTTTGAAATAAAATGAGAGTTTTAAGTTAAACTTATTCGAGTTACCTTTGACATCACGAAGAGTGTTTTATGGAGTAAAGATAGAATCTTTGAATGAAATCTCCTCAATAAAGGTACCGATTGTGTCACTAGACCTTTTTAATGTATAAAGATTGAATTTTTGAAAAAAAATGAGAGTTTTGAGTTAAACTTATTCGAGTTCTCTTTGACGTCCCGAAGAGTATTTTAATGAGTAAGATTAAATCTTTGAATGAAATTAACTTAATAAAGGTACCAATAAAGTCACTAGATTATTTTAATGTATAAAAATTAAATCTTTGAAAGAAAATGAGTGTTTTGTGTTCAACTTATTCAAGTTCCCTTAGACATTACGATGAGTGTTTTAATGAGTAAAGATTGAATCTTTGAATGAAATTACCTCAATCAATGTACCTATTATGTCAATAGACCTTTTTAATGTTTAAAGATTGAATCTTTGAAAGAAAATGAGGGTTTTGAGTTTAACTTATTTGAGTTCCCAATGAAGTGTCGAAGAGTGTTTTAATAACCAATGATTGAATCCTTGAATGAAAAAACTTCAATCAAGGTACCCTTTATGTCACTTGACGTTTTTAATGTATAAAGATTGAATCTTTGAAATAAAATGAGAGTTTAGAGTTAAACTTATTCAATTTCCCTTTGACGTCACGAAGGGTGTTTTAATGAGTAAAGATTGAATCGATGGATGAAAATGCCTCAATTAGGGTACCTATTTTGTCACTAGAACATTTTATTATTTAAAGATTAAATCATTGATAGAAAATGAGAGTTTTGACTTAAACTTATTTGAGTTCCCCTTGACGTCATGAAGAGTGTTTTAATGAGTAAAAATTAAATCTTTGAACGAAATTACCTCAATCAAGGTACCTACTATGTCACTAGACCATTTTAATATATAAAGATTGAATCTTTGAAAAAAAATGATAGTTTTGAGTTTAACCTATTCGAGTTCCTGATGAAGCCGCGTTGAGTGTTTTAATTACTAAAGATTGAATCTTCGAATGAAAATACCTAAATCAAGGTGCCTACTATGTCACTATACCTTTTTAATGTATAAAGATTAAATCTTTGAAAGAAAATGAGGGTTTTGAGATAACCATATTTGAATTCCCTTTAAAGTCACGAAGCGTGTTTTAAGGAGTAAAGATTGAATCTTTGAATGAAATTACCACATAAAGGTACCTATTATGTCACTAGATCTTTGTAAGAGTTTTGAGTTTAACTTATTCGAGTTCCCTTTGACATTACAAAGAGTGTTTGAATGAGTAACGATTGAATATTTGAATGAAAATAATTCAATCAAGGTACCTATTATGTTATTAGACCATTTTAATGTATACAGATTAAATCTTTGAAAGAAAATGAGAGTTTTGAGTTAAACCTATTCGAGTTCCCTTTGACGTCACTATTAGTGTTTTAATGAGTAAAATATTGCATCTTCGAATGAAAATACCTCAATCAAGGTACCCATTATGTCACTAGACCTTTTTTAATGTATAAAGATTGAATCTTTGGAAGAAAATTAGTCTTTTGTGTTCAACTTATTCGAGTTCCCTTTGACATCACGAAGAGTGTTTTAATGAGTAAAGATTGAATCATTGAATGAAATAACCTCATTCACGGCACCTATTATGTCACTAGACCTTTTTAGTATATAAAGATTGAATCTACGAAAGAAAATGAGAGTTCTAAGTTTAACTTATTCAAGTTCCCTATGAAGTCCCGAAGAGTGTTTTAATAACTAAAGATTGAATCTTTGAACAAAAATACCTCAATCAAGGAACCCATTGTGATACCCCTCGGATCCGAGACACGGGTTGATCAGGCCTAGGCCCAAACCCGAGGGATATCAAACATTTAATATTTAACCGAACACAGAATATAAGACGAAATAAGAAATAAAAATAATAAGCTGAAAGATTGCTAATTGAAAATCCTTAAAATATAATTATTGAAATTTGTTAAATCGAAACTCCAAAACTCCATAAGTTACAACTCGGGAAACCATTCAGTGAACCCCTTATTAAAATCCCCAAAGAAACTAAAACATCTGAAATAAAAGCTAAGGGTAAACATAGCAAAGATTCCTACGTAGTCGGAGGAATGAATATCTGTATCTGCTCTGCACGTCCAAGCTCTAACCCTGGAACTGACGAACACCTGAAAAATAAGAGAGTGGGTCAGACCCACATGCAAGTCATATTCTACTACGATCCAAACAGTAATCCGATACGCAGATACATCCTAGGAAGACCCAACAATATCTAGAGTAATCCATATGTAACACCAGCTATGCCTAACATGTGAAATGGGTGCATAAGGATGTTGTGCTCAGCCTGGAATACAATCATGAAGTTGAAAGTCCTAGAGATTCCTAAAGGCATACCATCAGAAAAACTTCCTTGACCAATTGGGTAGATCAAGAAAACAGTAGTAGCAGCTGTAACAGGAGCTGAATATGCAACAGCAATCCATGGGCGCATACCCAGATGAAAACTAAGTTCCCATATATAGTACACACTATAGGACGCGCGCTATTCCAGTAGGTCTGTCTCAGTCTGAGTAGAGATACCATGCAAATCGCACATAATGTGGTCATGTGTACCTAGACCTATCAGGGAACAACACCTATGTCCAGTTATCCTTCCTAGGTGACATATGCGCCCTAACTATGGTCTTGAGACTCAAACTCATACCATGGCATCATATAATATATATATAAAATCCTTGTACTCCTAATACAAAATATCAACCATCTGTATTGTGGTTTGATATATGTATAACCAATCCATCCTGAAACCACCACAGGTCATTCAAGCGTTTTATTGATATGACACAAATATGAGATGGACTTAACCTTTTTGGTTAATCCATCATTAAATCCAGATTAGGTAGAACACCATGTTTGAATTAGTTCATACCTAGTATGCCACCGTCCCATACCGATGCACACAATCCTCCATTCAACAAAAATAACATAATATACACTTATTAACTATACTCCAGAACCAACATACAAACAATCTAATATGTGTATGATTCAATTATATATCCAATATCAGATATAGAAATCCTATTCCAGTTCTTCAAATTTATAAAGAAAGACTACGCATATAACTCCTCCAAAACAGTACATTAACTGATGAAATTTATAGTAGATTTAAACACCAATTATTTCCAACTAAGCATTCTTATTTATTTTTTTCTAGATGAATAATTATATGCTTACAACATAAGGAAGACACGATTAATAATTTTTAGAACATGCCAAGTATCCAAAATTTCTCAAAGCAGAAAGCAGTTTAAATTAATTAATTAACTAATCTTCCATATACAGATTTCCTGTTTAACCTTAGAATATATCATACTTCAACATAATATCATAAACATGCTTCCCAATAGTTTATACATCTCTGGAATAATTATACAGAACATCCACATCCCCTGAACCAACCCAGAAACCTTCATACAGTCCAAATTAAGTCAGAACTTGGAAAAAACACAAAAACAAGAGAGGAACTGCCTCCACAAAAAGTGGAGCCACCTCTCCCCTTGGTGAAGCCGGCTCCACCCTTTATTGGAGCCGGCTCTACCCTTGTGGAACCGGCTTCACCCCCTTGTGGAGCCGCCTCTCCTCCGTTGAGAGCCGTATCCCCTATTTTGTGCATCTTCTTCGCATCCGGTGAAGTGCAGAGACTCTGTACAGTTTTTATAGCTTATTTAAAGGTTCAATTGAAGTCCTAGAATCAAATAAAATCATGCATTCAAACCCAAATACATAAGGTTTAGCAAAATTAAAACTTATGCAAACAGATTGTTTTTAAACAGAGCAACTGCCTACAAAACAGATTAATGCAACGATTTTATAGCCAATTCAAACATTCTTTCAAGATTAATATTAACTTCGATTTAATCTGTTTAATGCTTAATAAAACCCTGGAGTCTGCTAGGCATGTACATAACACGAATTAAAAGGAAAGAGAAGAACAAGACTTGCCTTTAAATTGCAGGTTTGAAATCCTAATTCACCGTTTCTGTACGATGTGTTTGTGTCCTAAACTGCAAGCCTGCTCCTCCAGTGCCTTGGTTCAACCTAGAAACACCTCTCCTTCCTCCTTCTTCGTCCAACATTGGTCTAAACCAAAACCTAGACCTCCTCTCTTTATCTTCCTCTGTGTCCCTCAATACCTCACTATATCTCTGTTCTTACAGAAAACCCACGTTTTGTTTTGTGTTGTTTTAAACCCTAAGCCACCGTAACATACATATTTATAGACCTAACATTAAACCCTAATCTATATACAACTCGGCCTATTGAACAACCTAGGTTTAAAACAGTGTCGGCTATATGAACTTACGTAAGTTTATAAGTACAAGAAATATAATAACAATGACTTAAATAAATAAAAAAAACAACCATTAACAAATAATTAATAATTAACAATTAATCAAATAATTAAAACAAATAAATAATTAACAATTAAGCAAAGAATTAACAAATAAATAATTAACAATTTAAACAAAATATATGCCATTTAATCAACACAATAAACAAGTAAACAATTAATCAAATAAAAAGACAATTAAATCAAAAATTAAATACCAGAAATTAAATACCAAAAATATCCTTTTAAAATTAGGGGTATTACATTCTTCCCCCCTGACAAAAGGAATTCCGTCCTCGGAATTCGCTCTTACCTTCTTCCAATATTTTAGGAAATTGTGAACGAATGACATCCTCCCGTTCCCAAGTGGACTCAACCTCATTGTGATGACTCCACTGAACACGTACCAAAGGAATAACCTTGTTACGAAGAATCTGATCCCGTCGGTCTACAATATGACACGGCGGCTCCAAATAAGTTGCATCCGGCTGTAACTCAATCTCCACAACATCGATATGCTGATACCGATCCTCATCTTGTAAAATTTTTCCCAACATGGAAACATGGAATACGTTGTGTACGCGATCCAAGGTATCCGGAAGTGCCAACCGATAAGCAACAGTTCCCACTCGATCCGTAATCATGAATGGACTGACAAACCGCAGTGACAACTTTCCTTTCTTCCCAAAGCGCATGACACCTTTCATAGGTGATACTTTGAGTAGAACCTGATCTCCAACCTTAAACTCCAAAGCACGAGTGCGACGATCAGCATAGCTCTTCTGCCTACTTTGGGCAGTAACCATGCGATCTCGAATAAGCGCTATCTTTTCAGAAGTATCCTTGATGAACTCAGGACCCAAGAATTTACTCTCACCAACCTCCATCCAACAAACAGGTGATCGACACAGTCGGCCATATAACGCCTCAAATGGTGCCATCCCAATAGTCTTCTGGAAACTATTGTTATAAGCAAACTCCACAAGTGGTAAATAATTCTCCCAGTGGCCCTTGAAATCTAGAACACACGACCGAAACATATCCTCCATAATCTAATTCACCCGCTCAGTCTGTCCATCAGTCTGAGGATGATAAGCAGTGCTAAGATGCAACTCTGTACCAAAAGCCTGCTGAAAACTCTTCCAAAATCCTGACGCAAAGCTCAAATCCCTATCCGATATGATAGACAATGGAATGCCATACAACTTCACAATCTCTGAAATGTAAAGCCTCGCCAACTGCTCTTAAGTGAAGTCAGTACGAATAGGCAAAACGTGAGCTGATTTCGTCAGTCTGTTCACGATGACCAAATAAAATTGTGATCCTTAAAGGAATTCGGCAATCCTTCCAAAAAATCCATAAAAATGCTCTCCCATTTCCACTCCGGCATCGGTAGTGGCTGTAGAGCTCCTGGTGGCCTCTGATGATCACAAAGAGTGTTTCATCCAAATATTCAATCATTACACATTAAACTTATTCGAGTTACATTTGACATCACAAAGAGTGTTTTTATGAGTAAAGATGGAATCTTTGAAAGAAATTACCTCAATCAAGGAACCTATTATGTCACTATACCTGTTTAATGAATATAGATTGAATCCTCGAAACAAAATGGGAATTTTGAGTTTAACTTATTCGATTTCCCTATGATGTCGTGAAGAGTGTTTTAATGACTAAAGAATGAATCTTTGTATCAAAATACCTCAATCAAGGTACAAATTATGTCAGTAGACCTTTTTAATGCATAAAGATTGAATCTTTAAAAGAAGATGAGAATTTTGAGTTCAACTTATTCGAGTTCCCTTTGATGTCACGAAGAGTGTTTTCATGAGTAAAGATTGAATTTTGGAATGAAATTACCTCAATCCAGGTATCTATTAAGTCACTTAACTTTTTTAATGTATAAAGATTGAATCTTTTAAAGAAAATGAAAGTTTTGAGTTTAACTTATTCGAGTTCCCTACTAAGTCGCGTAGCGTGTTTTAATGGATAAAGATTGAATCTTTGAATGAAAATACCTCAATCATGGTATCTATTATGTCACTAGAGCTTTTAAAAGTATAAAGATTAAATCTTTGAAATAAAATGAGAGTTTTGAGATAAACTTATTCGAGTTACCTTTGACATCACGAAGAGTGTTTTAAGGAGTAAAAATAGAATCTTTGAATGAAATCTCCTTAATAAAGGTACCGATTGTGTCACTAGACCTTTTTAATGTATAAAGATTAAATTTTTGAAAGAAAATGAGAGTTTTGAGTTAAACTTATTCGAGTTCCCTTTGTCGTCCCGAAGAGTATGTTAATGAGTAAGATTGAATCTTTGAATGAAATTAACTCAATAGAGGTACCTATTATGTCACTAGACCATTTTAATGAATAAAGATTAAATCTTTTAAAGAAAATAATTGTTTTGAGTTAAACTTATTCGAGTTCCCTTAGACATCACGATGAGTGTTCTAATGAGTAAAGATTGAATCTTTGAATGAAATTACCTCAATCAAGGTACCTATTATGTCAATAGACCTTTTTAATGTATAAAGATTGAATCTTTGAAAGAAAATGAGAATTTTGAGTTTAACTTATTCGAGTTCCCATTGAAGTGTCGAAGAGTGTTTTAATGCCTAAGCATTGAATCTTTGAATGAAAATACTTCAATCAAGGTACTCATTATGTCAATAGAAGTTTTTAATGTATACAGATTGAATCTTTGAAATAAAATGAGAGTTTTGAGTTAAACTTATTTAAGTTCCCTTTGACGTCCCGAAGGATGTTTTAACGAGTAAAGATTGAATCCTTGGATGAAAATGCCTCAATTAAGGTACCTATTTTATCACTGGAATATTTTAATGTATAAAGATTAAATCATTGATAGAAAATGAGAGTTTTGAGTTAAACTTATTCGAGTTCCCCATGACGTCACGAAGAGTGTTTTAATGAGTAAAATTGAATCTTTGAATGCAATTACCTCAATAAAGGTGCCTACTATGTCACTAGACCGTTTTAATATTTAAAGATCGAATCTTTAAAAGAAAATGATAGTTTTTAGTTTAACCTATACAAGTTCCCTATGAAGTCGCGTAGAGTGTTTTAATGACTAAAGATTGAATCTTTCAATGAAAATAACTCAATCAAGTTACCTACTATGTTACTTGACCTTTTTAATGTATAAATTAAATCTTTGAAAGAAAATTAGAGTTTTGAGTTAAACTTACTCGAATTCCTTTTAAAGTCACGAAGAGTGTTCTAAGGAGTAAAGATTGAATCTTTGAATGAAATTACCACAATAAAGGTACCTATTATGTCACTAGATCTTTTTAAGAGTTTTGAGTTAAACCTTTTTGAGTTCCCTTTGACGTCACGATGAGTGATTTAATGAGTAAAATATTACATCTTTGAATGAAAATACCTCAATCAAGGTACTCATTATGTCACTAGACCTTTTTTCATGTATAAAGATTGAATCTTTGGAAGAAAATTAGTGTTTTGTATCCAACTTATTCGAGTTCCCTTTGACATCACGAAGAGTGTTTTAATGAGTAAAGATTGAATCTTTGAATGAAATTATCTCATTCACGGTACCTATTATGTCTCTAGAAAGTGATAGTTTTGAGTTTAACTTATTCGAATTCCCTATGAAGTTCTGAAGAGTGTTTTAATGACTAAATATTGAATCTTTGATTGAAAATACCTCAATCAAGGTACCCATTATATCACTAGACATTTTTAATGTATAAAGATTGAATCTTTGAAAGAAAATAAAAGCTTTGAGTTAAACTTATTCAAGTTCCCTTTGACGTCACGAAGAGTACTTTAATAAGTTAAGATTGAATCTTTGAATGAAATTACCTAAATCAAGATACCTATTATGTCACTTGACCTTTTTATTTTATAAAGATTACATCTTCAAAAGAAAATGTGAGTTTTGAGTTTAACTTATTCGAGTTCTCTATGCAGTCGCGAAGAGTGTTTTAATGACTAAAGATAGAATCTTTGAACGAAAATACCTTAATCAAAGTACCTATTTTGCCACTAGACCATTTTAATATATAAAGATTAAATCCTTGAAAGAAAATGAGAGTTTTGAGTTAAACTTATTCGAGTTACCTTTGACATCACAAAGAGTGGTTTAATAAGTAAAGATGGAATCTTTGAATGAAATTACCTCAATCGAGGAACCTATTATGTTACTAGACCTTTTTAATGAATAAAGACTGAATCCTTGCAATAAAATTAGAATTTTGAGTTTAACTTATTCGATTTCCCTATGAAGTCACGAATAGTGTTTTAATAATTAAAGAATGAATCTTTGAATGAAAATACCTCAATCAAGGTACAAATTATGTCACTAGACCTTTTTAAGGCATAAAGATTGAATCTTTGAAAGAAGATGAGAGTTTTGAGTTCAACTTATTCGAGTTCCCTTTGACGTCACGAAGAGTGTTTTAATGAGTAAAGATTGAATTTTGGAATGAAATTACCTCAATCCAGGTACCTATTATGTCACTTAACCTTTTTAATATATAAAGATTGAATCTTTTAAAGAAAAAGAGAGTTTAGAGTTTAACTTATTCGTATTCCCTACGAAGTCGCGTAGCGTGTTTTAATGGATAAAGATTGAATCTTTGAATGAAAATACGTCAATTATGGTATCTATTATGCCCCTAGACCTTTTTAACGTATAAAGATTAAATCTTTGAAATAAAATTAGAGTTTTGAGTTAAACTTATTCGAGTTACCTTTGACATCTCGAAGAGTGTTCTAAGGAGTAGAGATAGAATCTTTGCATGAAATCTCCTTAACAAAGATACCGATTATGTCATTAGACCTTTTTAATGTATAAAGATTGAATCTTTGAAAGAGAAAGAGAGTTTTAATTTAAAATTACTCGAGTTCCTTTCGACGTACTGAAGAGTATGTTAATGAGTAAGGTTGAATCTTTGAATGAAATTAACTTAATAAAGGTGCCTATTATGTCACTTGACCATTTTAATATATGAAGATTAAATCTTTGAAAGAAAATGAGTGTTTTGAATGAAACTTATTCGAGTTCCCTTGGACATCAAGATGAGTGTTTTAATGAGTAAAGATTGAATCTTTGAATGAAATTAACTCAATCACGGTACCTATTATATCAATAGACCTTTTTAATGTATAAAGATTGAATCTTTGAAAGAAAATGAGAGTTTTGCGTTTAACTTATTCGAGTTCCCAATAAAGTGTCGAAGAGTGTCTTAATGACTAAGAATAGAATCTTTGAATGAAAATACTTCAATCAAGATACCCATTTTGTCACTAGACGTTTTTAATGTATAAAGATTGAATCTTTGAAATAAAATGAGAGTTTTCAGTTAAACTTTTAAAGTTCCCTTTGACATCCCGAAGAGTGTTTTAAAGAGTAAAGAATGAATCCTTGATTGAAAATTCCTTAATTAAGGTACCTATTTTGTCACTAGAACATTTTAATATATAAAGATTAAATCTTTGATAGAAAATGAGATTTTGAGTTAAACTTATTCGTGTTCCCCTTGACATTAACAAATTCGCTCATGATAAAGTTACATCACGAAGAGTGTTTTAATGAGTAAAATTGAATCTTGGAACGAAATTACCTCAATCAAGGTACCTACTATGTCACTAGACCGTTTTAATATATAAAGATCGAATCTTCGAAAGAAAATGATAGTTTTGAGTTTAACATATTCGAGTTCCATATGAAGTCGCGTAGAGTGTTTTAATGACCGAAGATTGAATCTTTGAATGAAAATACCTCAATCAAGGTATCTACTTTGTCACTAGACCTTTTTAATGTATAAAGATTAAATCTTTGAAAGAAAATGAGAGTTTTGAGTTAAACTTATCGAATTCGCTTTAAAGTCATGAAGAGTGTTCTAAGGAGTAAAGATTGAATCTTTGAATGAAATTACCACAATAAAGGTACCTATTACGTCACTAGATCTTTTAAAGAATTTTGAGTTAAACTTATTCTAGTTCCCTTTGACGTTACGAAGATTTTTTAACGAGTAAGATAGAATATTTGACTGAAAATACCTCAATCAAGTTACCTATTATGTTACTAGACCATTTTAATGTATAAAGATTATATCTTTGAAAGAAGATGAGAGTTTTAAGTTAAATCTATTTGAGTTCCCTTTGACGTCATGATTAGTGTTTTAATGAGTAAAATATTGAATCTTTGAATGAAAATACCTCAATCAAGGTACCCATTATGTCACTTTACCTTTTTTAATGCATAAAATTGAATCTTCGGAAGAAAATTAGTGTTTTGTGTTCAACTTACTCGAGTTTCCTTTGACATCACGAAGAGTGTTTTAATGAGTAAAGATTGAATCTTTGAATGAAATTACCCCATTCACGGTACCTATTATGTCACTAGACCTTTTTAATATATATAGATTGAATCTACGTAAGAAATTGAGAGTTATGAGTTTAACTTATTCGAATTCCCTATGAAGTCCCGAAGAGTGTTTTAATGACTAAATATTGAATCTTTGAATAAAAATACCTCAATCAAGGTACTCATTATATCAGTAAACATTTTTAATGTATAAAGATTGAATCTTTGAAAGAAAATAAGTGTTTTGAGTTAAACTTATTCAAGTTCCCTTTGACGTCACGATGAGTACTTTAATGAGTAAAGATTGAATCTTTGAATGAAATTACCTGAATCAAGATACCTATTTTGTCACTTGACCTTTTAAATTTATAAAGATTGCATCTTTGAAAGAAAAAGTGAGTTTTGAGTTTTACTTATTCGAGTTCCCTATGTAGTCGTGAAGAGTGTTTTAATGACAAACGATTGAATCTTTGAACGAGAATACATCAATTAATGTACCTATTATGTCAGTAGACCATTTTAATGTATAAAGATTAAATCTTTGAAAGAAAATGAGAGTTTTGAGTTAAACTTATTCGAGTTACCTTTAACATCACAAAGAGTGTTTTAATGAGTAAAGATGGAATCTTTGAATGAAATTACCTCAATCAAGGAACCTGTTATGTAACTAGACCTTTTTGATGAATAAAGATTGAATCGTTTAAACAAAATGAGAATTTTGAGTTTAACTTATTCGATTTCCCTATGAAGTCGAGAAGAATGTATTAATGACTAAAGAATGAATCTTTGAATCAAAACACCTCAATCAAGATACAAATTATGTCACTAGACCTTTTTAATGCATAAAGATTGAATCTTTTAAAGAAGATGAGAGTTTTGAATTCGACTTATTCGAGTTCCCTTGACGTCACAAAGAGTGTTTCAATGAGTAAAGATTGAATTTTGGAATGAATTTACCTCAATCCAGGTACCTATTACGTCACTTTACCTTTTTAATGTATAAAGATTGAATCTTTTAAAGAAAATGAAAGTTTTGAGTTTAACTTATTCGAGTTCCCTACAAAGTCGCGAAGTATGTTTTAACGGATAAAGATTGAATCTTTGAATGAAAATACCTAAATCATGGTATCTATTATATCACTAGACCTTTTTAACATATAAAGATTAAATCTTTGAAATAAAATGAGAGTTTTGAGTTAAACTTATTCGAGTTACCTTTGACATCACAAAGAGTGTTTTAATGAGTAAAGATGGAATCTTTGAATGAAATTACCTCAATCAAGGAACCTATTATGTCACTAGACCTTTTTAATGAATAAAGATTGAATCCTTGAAACAGAATGAGAATTTTGAGTTTAACTTATTTGATTTTCCTATGAAGTCGCGAATAGTGTTTTAATGACTAAAGAATGAATCTTTGAATCAAAATACATAAAGATTATGTCACTCTACCTTTTTAATGCATAAAGATTAAATCTTTGAAAGTAGATGAGAGTTTTGAATTCAACTTATTCAAGTTCCCTTTGATGTCACGAAGAGTGTTTTAATGAGTAAAGATTGAATTTTGGAATAAAATTACCTCAGTCAATGTACCTATTAAGTCACTTGACCTTTTAATGTATAAAGATTGAATCATTTAAAGAAAATTAGAGTTTTGAGTTTAACTTATTCAAGTTCCCTATGAAGTCGCGTAGTGTGTTTTAATGGATAAAGATTGAATCTTTGAATGAAAATATCTCAATCATCGTATCTATTATGTCACTAAACCTTTTTAGCGTATTAAGATTAAATCTTTGAATTAAAATGAGAGTTTTGAATTAAACTTATTCGAGTTACCTTTGACATCACGAAGAGTGTTTTAAGGAGTAAAGATAGAATCTTTGAATGAAATCTCCTCAATAAAGGTACCTATTGTGTCATTAGACCTTTTTAATGTATAAAGATTGAATCTTTGAAAGAAAATGAGGATTTTAAGTTAAACTTATTCAAGTTCCCTTTGACTTCCCGAATGGTATGTTAATGAGTAAGATTGAATCTTTGAATGAAATTAACTCAATAAAAGTGCCTATTATGTGACTGGACCTTTTTAATGTATGAAGATTAAATCTTTAAAAGAAAATGAGTATTTTAAGTTAAACTTATTCGATATGCGGAAGCAAATGACAAACCAAGGTCTTAAGAGATAGGAATCACTCCTAAGACACAAATGTGACCATTCATGAGATCACGGGACCTAAAGAGAGCAAAAGCGGAGGCAAAGGTCTAAAAGGACAAAATTCGTAATCCGATGGGCAAAATGGTCAATTCATAATTAAAGAGAGAAACTTGACTCTAAACAAGTAAAAAAGGTGAATACAATCTAATCTAATCATTTCAAGACATTTCAAGAGGTTTTAAGAACATTGGCTAAGAATCCCACAAAATGCCCTTTCCCGGTTGAGGTGAAAACTGACTCTACTCCACTAAAACAGGAATATCTCTCACTGTGTTTGGAATCTGAGAATAGAATAGTTACCATTGGAAATATGACTCAAAATCCTTGAGTTTAGGCATAATAATCACCCCATTTGGATAAGGAATGAAGAAGTTATGGCCTTTTGAAGTTGGACCATTAGTGCTGAATTGAAATCACGAAGTGCTGGTGCACAGGGGCTATTTCGGTCGACTGACTTAGAGTTTTAGTCGACCGAAACTCATAGAATGACTTCTGAAGGCTGATTTTTGCTGTTCATTTGGTCTAAAAAAGGGATAGGTCGACCGAGATGGTGTTTTGGTCGATCGAAACTGGTCACAAAAGGGTTCGGTCGACCGAGTTGGAGTTTCGGTCAACCGAAACTCCTCGAAATGTTGCTGAGAGCTCCTCCAAACATATGGAATTGCAATGGAACCTATAGGATTCATTCTACCCACATGTATAGATCAAAATTTGATTCATTTTAAGGAAGATTGAACATATAAACATGTCAATTACAAGAATTTCATGCAGCAATCCTCCAAGATGGTTAAAACGCATTTTGAAGTAAAAGTTTGATACCAAAAGAGTATATATGCAAAAGTAAACATACTTGGCCCTTGTCTTTTTTTCATACATGTTTATAATGTCAAAAGTAAAAACTTAAGTACCATTACACATTAAGAAAGCTACATAAGCTTCTAAAATACCATACACCCATGGTATACAAAATATGATATTAAAGTTAAACATATTAAACACTTGCATGTCAATATACAAAAATATTCCAAATTGCTCATTAGCCTCTAAGGATGATGAGCATCCAAGAACATAGTCTCCTTACCTGAAAAACAACCGAAACCACTAGAGTGAGTAATCAAGTTACTCGTAGGAAGAAGCATATGCATATGCCCTAAAGTTTCAATATCATTGCAAGATCAATATAAACGAATACAAGGAAGCATTCCACTTAACGTCTATGTTCAAGGTGTTCTAAGGGATCATCTTAAGCTAACTAAAATGAATTTAGTAACACAATATCAAAATGGATGTACTTAACAACATCAAATCGCATGAAACTAAAATTACAATTTACAACTTAAACATTGATTGTCAATTTGGAATTGAATGCGAAATCAAAAAGTGAAATCCGTGAACACTTAAGCTTGGAATTCTGCCGAGACCTTAATGGTTTTTCTGGGTATTAACCCGCAAGGAAGACCTCCCTAAGTGTGCACAATCTCGATTGGGGGGAACTCATACCTCCCACACTAAACCCAAACTCTAGCCATGTCACTTGTAACCATGTCCTAAGAGAATCCAAAATACATCAAGTTTAAAACTTATACATAATATTAATGCATATATACCACCTTCCATGCATAAGCATTTTGAAACCACACAAACCATGTCTTAGGGTTCCAAGTCTACAATGACATAATAAATGACAAGTCTTTAACATGATATAATGTGCAAAATAATACCACTAACTTATCAACTTCAATAATGCCTCAACAACAAGCTTTATATACTAAATCTTAACATTTTAGCAATAAGCTCTTAAAATAATCACAATTACCAATAGTAATCTACTAGAATGTAGGATTAATATCACAATAGTATAGTAATTTAAATCAATGAGAGTTCTCTATGACTTCAATAATCCTACTCAAGATACATACACAATATACATGCTTAATCAATAAAATCCTAAGTCAAACATAAGGATTTCCTATAGTATGCAATGCTACAATTCTAAAAGTATGTATACAATATATATTAAACCTTAGAGGATTTTAAAACACTTAAAATATAAACATATTACCACCCCTACCTCAATAGAGAATTGAATCTCTATAATTCAAGCAACCAAACTCAAAATGGAAAACAAGTTTAGGGTTAATGAAGAGGAGAGTGAGGGGAAATGACAAACGATAAGCAACTTCACCGACGCGCTCCACAATCTAAAATGGTCCAATGAATCTAGGAGACAACTTACCCGTCTGCCAAAATCTCAGAAGTCTCTTCCGTGGAAAAACCTTAAGAAAGACGTGGTCCCTTACCTCAAAAGACAAGGATCTCCTCCTCTTATCAGCATAATTCTTTTGTCTGCTCTGACCTATAGCCAGCCGCTACCGAATCAACTTAATTTTCTCTATAGTCTCGAAGACAATTTTGGGACCCAAGACGACTGTATCACCTACCTCGGTTTAACAAACTGGAGATCTGCAAGGTCTGCCATACAACGCCTCAAAAAGTGCCATGCCAATACTGGTCTGGTAACTGTTATTGTAGGCAAACTCAACCAAGGGTAAGTAGTCTTCCCAACTACCCCAAACTAAGCCTCTCTGCACTGTCTATCACTGCCATAGGCAAGAGGTGAGCCGTCTTAGTCAACCTGTCAATAATGACCCAAACGGCATCATTCCCTACCTTGGATCTCAGAAGTCCCGTCACGAAATCCATAGTGATGTGTTCCCACTTCCATTCTGCCACTGGTAGTGGTTGCAACAAGCCTGCCGGTCTTTGATGCTCTACCTTCACTTGCTGACAAGTAAGGTATTTAGCCACGAACTGAGAAACATCCCGTTTCATGCCTTTCCACCAAAACTATCTCTGCAAATTGTGATACATCTTCATACCATCAGGATGAACTACGAGTCAAGAATGGTGAAAATCCCGAAGAACAACATCACGACAAGACAGAGGAATAACCATCTTCCCTCTGTACCTGAGACCACTATCTGAATGTAAGGTCCAACCCTCTACATTCTCGCTACCTAAAATTTGATTGTGGATGGACTTCATCGCCCCATCCTTCTGTTGTGCTTCAATAACTTTGCTAACAAGAGTTGGTTAAGCCATAAGGCTAAACAAAATAGCCTATGTAACATCCTCATACAACTGTAAACCAAGATTTGCAAGCTCTTCTAGCATTTTCCATCTGTGAATGGAAATGCTAGCAAGAGTACCCCGTGACTTCCTACTCAAAGCATCGGCCACCACATTGGCCTTTTCCAGATGATACTGCAACTCAAAGTCGTAGTCCTCCATGAACTCAGCCCATCTGCGCTGTCTCAAGTTCAAATCCTTTTGAGAAAAGAGATACTTGAGACTCTTATGATCGGAGAAAACCTCAAACTTCTCCTCATACAAATAATGTCTCCACCCTTTCAGGGCAAAGATAACTGCTGCCAACTCCAAGTCATGTGTCGGATAGTTCAACTCGTGAGTCTTTAACTATCGAGACCCATAAGCAACCACCCGTTCTGTCTACATCAAGACACAACCCATTCCTTCCCACGAAGCATCATAATAGACCACGTAACCTAAACCACGTTCAGGTATGATTAAAATTAGAGCCGATGTCAATCTGACCTTCAACTCCTGAAAAACAAAGTCACAAGCCTCTTTCCATATGAACTTAACTCCCTTGCGTGTAAGTCGAGTCATAGGCCGCTAAACGAGAAAAATCCCGAACAAACCTCCTGTAATAGCCGGCTAGGCCAAGAAAGCTCCGAATCTCAAACACTATCTTTGAACGTTCCCAATCCATTACAGACTCAATCTTCAATGGATCCACTGCAACACCGCCCCCTGACACAACATGTCCAAGGAACTTCACTTCCGGTAGCCAAAATTCGCATTTCTCGAACTTAGTGTATAACTGATTATCCCTAAGGATTTACAACACTATCCTCAAATGATGCTCATGCTCCTCTACCAAAGCTGAGTATACGAGAATGTCATTAACGAACACCACTACAAATTTTTCAAGATAGTCACTGAATACACGGTTCATCAAATCCATAAAAGCTGCTGGAGCATTGGTCAAACCAAATGGCATCACCAGAAACTCATAATGGCCATACCGTGTGCAAAAAGCGGTCTTGGATATATCCTCATCCTTAACCTTTAACTGATAGTAACCTGATTTCAAATTAATCTTCGAAAAACATGTCACTTGTTTCAACTGATCAAACAAGTCATCAATCCTTGGTAAAGGATACCTATTCTTGATCATAGCATGATTCAACTTGCGATAATCGATGCAAAGTCTCAAAGACCCATCCTTCTTTTTCGTAAAAAAAACCAGTGCTCCCTATGGTGAAGCACTAGGACGAATAAAGCCCTTAGTTTTCAAATCATCCAACTGACTTTTCAGCTCATCAAGCTCTGCCGGTGCCATACGGTACAGTACCATAGAGATGGGTGCTGTACCGGGAATGACATCAATGGCAAAAATAACTTCCCTTAAAGGAGGTAACTCTGTCAGTTCCTCTGGAAAGACATCAACAAAATCCTCGACAACTGCCAGAAGAACACGACCCAAACAGCTATTCTCATTAACTAGCAAACTAGCCAAGTAGGATTTATGGCGACTCCAGTCACCAATATTGAAAACCATCGCCGGGTGGGAATCGCTCCGATCTCCCACAAATGGAAACAATCTCCTTTGGGAGTGCAAACGGATACCCTCCCGAGGAAGCAATCGATTGTAGCCTGAAAAAATGACAAATAATCCATCCCGAGAATGACATCAAAGCCCGTCATGTCAAGAACAACAAAATCGAACTCTAAGGTCCACCCAGCTATCTCAATAGCACAACCCCGATAAACACCCCCAACTAGTGTGTCAACACAGAGAAGACTATCTCGAAGTGTGACCTCCAAACCCAATGAATGTGCAAATGATGCAAAAATGAAAGAATGTGATGCACCTGTGTCAACAAGAACCTGTGCCCAAGAATTGAAAACTGGAAATATACCTCGAATTGAAGAGGTACCTGCAGAAGCATCCACTTGTGGAAGAGCGTAGGCCAGTCCCTAAGCCCTGCTGTGAACTGCCCTGATAACCTGACTGATGTGTAGAAGCAGTAGGTGTAGAACCCCTGGCTGGATAAGTGCCAACTGGTGCCACTGGCTGTGGTGCCTGAGGGACTCTGAAACCAGATTGAACCACTGCAAACTGTGTCGGTACCATTTGTGAATCTATGCCACTACGTGACTTGTTCAACAACTTTGGACAATCCTTCCTGAGATGACCTGGCCATTTACAATAGAAGCAAGCTCCCTACCCTGTTTTCGTAGAAACTGAAGTCTGATTGGCCTGTGCCTGAAGTTGTGGGCAGCGAGGCTTGATGTGCCCCGGCTGCTAACAATGGTAACAAACCATTCCCTGGGCTGATCCCAAAGATACAAGAACTATGGGTGCAGAACGATTTTGCTACGATGCCCTCTGTGAGTGAGTATTGTTCCTTGCCCTAGCTTTCTTCCACTGACTCCCGGAAGATGATGGATTATCTCCGCGAGGCTGCTTGTGTGAACCCCTGATCCGTAACTAATTCCGTTCCTCTGCTTCAGCTAGCATAGCCCTCTGGACCACTTCTTTGTAAGTCCTCAAATCAAGAATTGAGACCCGTGGCCTGATGTCAAGATGTAGCCCATCCTGAAACTTCATTGCCCTGGCCTCGTCTATTGCTACCATATCCTCGGCATAACGAGAGAGTGAAGTATATAGTGTCTCATACTCAATGACACTCATAGTGCCTTGATAGAGACCTGCGAACTGTGTCCTCATCCCCCACCTCATAGCCCTAAGAAAGAAGCGCTCGAAGAATAAATCTCTGAACTCGTTCCAAGTCATCAACTCAATGTTGTGGACATTGGTCATAGACCTCCACCAAATATCTGCATCCCCCATGAACAAAGAAGTAGTCAAGGAAATCCTCAACCTGTCCGTGGGTACCGCCATACTGTCTAACTTGCGAACCATAAGGTCCAACCAAGCTTCTGAGACTAGTGGATCTGAACTCCTAGCAAATGGATCAATCTTGACCTTCTGTAGTCGCATAAAGTACTCTAGTGCCTCATGGATTATCGGTGCCGGTGCTGGTGCCGGTATAGGAAACTGTATCCCTACCACCTGCCTGCGTATCAACTCCTGTAAGGATTCAGCGATCCATTGATTGATTCCCTGAGCAACCCGCTCTTCGTAAGTCGGTGCCTGTAGCGGATTAGCATTCACACCATGAACTGGAATCCTGGGCCTCCTTGGACCCCTCGTGAACTCGGTGTCAGCCACCTGCTCCTCAGTGCCCTGACATGAGGACTCTCCACGTGTGACAACCATGGTGCTAAATGTATGGAAGAAGAAAGGTCAACAATAACATAAGTTATTATGACCGAGTGCAACTCACACTATAAATGCACGAAACACCAAGCAAGATAAGGTATGCAACATACTGCCATACTAAAGTAAATCAAGAAAAGCTGTGTAAACAGTTAAGCACTTAAACAAGTAAGCATACATGTGAAACAAGGATGCGTTTAAGCATATAAGCATATAAGCCTAAAGACATATCATACCACCAAGCGTGTTATAACGAAACATGAATACATATTATAAAGCCAAAATATATTATCAAAAGCATGCACATAAATCAAAGTAGATCAACAAAAGCATGATATGCACCCAAAACCCGTCGTCCTAAGGTGTTCAAACCAACGGCTCTGATACCACTTGCGATAACCCAAGTTTTTCAACCTGGTGCGTCAGTGATGAACCGAAATTAATCCAATAACGGATCCGAAATGCGGAAGCAAATGACAAACCAAGGTATTAAGAGATAAGAATCACTCCTAAGACACAAATGTGACATTTCATAAGATCACGGGACTGAAAGAGAGCAAAAGCGGAAACAAAGATAAAAAAGGACAAAATTCGTTATCCGAGGGGCAAAATGGTCAATTCACAATTAAAGAGAGAAACTTGACTCTAAACACATCAAAAAAGGTGAATACAGCCTAATCTAATCATTTTAAGACATTCCAAGAGGTTTTAAGAACATTGGCTAAGAATCCCACAAAATGCCCTTTCCCGGTTAAAGTGAAAACTGACACAACTCCACTAAAACATGAATATCTCTAACTTTCTTAGGAATATGAGAATGGCATTGGTACCATTGAAAATCTGACTCAAAATCCTTGAGTTTAGGCTCAAGAATCACCCCATTTGGATAAGGAACGAAGAAGTTATGGCTTTTCGAAGTTGGACCATCAATGCCGAATTGAAATCTAGAAGTGCTGGTGCACAGGGGCTATCTCGGTCGACCAACTTAGAGTTTTGGTCGACTGAAACTCACAAAATGATTTCTGAAGGCTGATTTTTACTATTCATTTGGTCTCAAAAAAGGATCGGTCGACCGAGATGGAGTTTCGGTCAGTCGACCGAGATGGAGTTTCAATCGACCGAGATGGAGTTTCGGTTGACCGAAACTCCTTGAAATGTTGCCGAGAGCTCCTCCAAACATATGGAATTGCAATGAAACCTATGAGATTCATTCTACCCACATGCATAGATCAAAATTTGATTCATTTTAAGGAAGATTGAACATATGAACATGTCAATTACAAGAATTTCATGTGGCAATCCTCTAAGATGGTTAAAACGCATTTTAAAGTAAAAGTTTGATACCAAAAGAGTATAGATGCAAAAATAAACATACTTGGCCCTTGGCTTTTTTACATACATGTTTATAATGACAAAAGTAAAAACTTAAGTACCATTACACATCAAGAAAGCTACATAAGCTTCTAAAATACCATACATCCATGGTATACAAAATATGACATTAAAGTTAAGCATGCTAAACACTTGCATGTCAATATACAAAAATATTCCAAATTGCTCATTAGCCTCTAAGGTTGATGAGCATCCAAGAACATAGTCTCCTTACCTGAAAAACAACCGAAACCAGTAGGGTGAGTAATCAAGTTACTCGTAGGAAGAGACATATACGTATACCCTAAAGTTTCAATATCATTGCAAGATCAATATAAACGAATACAAGGAAGCATTCCACTTAACGCCTATGTTCAAGGTGTTTTAAGGGATCATCTTAAGCTAACTTAAATGAATCTAGCAATACAATATCAAAATGGATGTATTTAACAACATCAAATCGTATGAAACTAAAATTACAAGTTACACCTTAAACATTGATTGTCAACGTGGAATTGAATGCGAAATCAAAAAGTGGAATCCTTAGACACCTGAGCTCGGAATTCTGCCGAGACCTTAATGGTTATTTCGGGCATTAACCCGAAGGGAAGACCACCCTAAGTGCGCACTATCTCAATTGGGGAGAACTCATACCTCCCGTACTAGAGACAAACTCTAGCCATGTCACTTGTAACCATGTCCCAAGAGAATCCAAAATACATCAAGTTCAAAACTTATACATAATATTAAGGTACATATACCACCTTCCATGCACAAGCATTTTGAAACCACACAAATCATGTTTTAGGGTTCCAAGTCTAGAATGGCATAATAAATGACAAGTCTTTAACATGATATAATGTGCAAAATAATACCACTAACTTATCAACTTCAATCATGCCTCAATAACAAGCTTTATATACTAAATCTTAACATTTTAGCAGTAAGCTCTTAAAATAATTACAATTACCTATAGTAATCTACTAGAATGTAGGATTAACATCACAATAGTATAGTAATTTAAATCAATGAGAGTTCTATACGACATCAATAATCCTACTCAAGATACAAACACAATATACATGCTTAATCAATAAAATCCTAAGTCAAACATAAGGATTTCCTATAGTATGTAATGCTACAATTCTAAAAGCATGTATACAATATATATTAAACCCCAAAGGATTTTAAAACATTTAAAATATAAACATACTACCACCCCTACCTCAATAGAGAATTGAATCTCTATAATCCAAGCAACCAAACTCAAAATGGAAAACAAGTTTAGGGTTAATGAAGAAGAGAGTGAGGGGAAACTTTTGTGTTCCAAGTTTCTAAGTCTAAGGTGAATGGAAGGAGGCCAAAAATGAAGTCAAAGTTATTAACCAAGCTTTTCTCCAATGGTGGCTAGGCTAGGGTTCTTAAAGAACATGTGAAATGAAAAAGATAAAGTATGAAATGGTGAGTGGAGGGGCTAGAAATCCTCCACTCACTATGTGTTCTTACACTACCTCTCAGACACACACAATGCAAGACTAAATCACGATCCTATACTTGTCACAAATCCAAGGCTCTTTCCTAGGCTTAATCCTAAGCCTACACTTGTTAACCATCCAATCCAACAAGTGCACCAATCCTAGGCTAATGTGTGGGTGAATCTCCACCCTCCAAATTTCAAGAGATCATATCCCCAAGTCACTCTACCCCATTGCCAACAAGTGGCACCATGAGAATGTGACACTTGTTATATTTTTCAAAAATTGCAAAAAGTCCTTTTTTAAAATATCTTCCAAAATAAATTGCAAAAAGGTTCATAAGACAAAAAATAATTATTTTACATAATTACAGTAAAACTCCAAAAAATAATAAATAATTACAATAAAGTATGCATCCATGCCCTTTATAAAAAAGTAAGCAACTAGAATGTACTTTCTACGAAAGTAAAAATACAAATGTCATCGAAATTAAATATCATGAATGCATACAAAACCGGAATCAAATCTGAGCACACCAAGTGAGGTTATGCAAGGAAAAATGATAAACGGAAAAAAAAATGAAATAGGAAAAAGACGAAAAAAAGAAAATCGCCGAAAAAAGGAAAATGAGGAAAAAGACCGAGTCATTACAGTTTAACCTATTCGAGTTCCCTATGAAGTCGCGTAGAGTGTTGTAATGACTAAAGATTGAATCTTTGAATGAAAATACCTTAATCAAGGTACCTACTATGTCACTAAATCTTTTTAATGTATAAAGATTAAATCTTTGAAAGAAAATGAGAGTTTTGAGTTAAACTTCTTCGAATTCCCTTTCAAGTCACAAAGAGTGTTCTAAAGAGTAAAGATTGAATCTTTGAATAAAATTATCACAATAATGGTACCTATTATATCACTAAATCTTTTTAACAATTTTGAGTTAAACTTATTCAAGTTCCCTTTGACTTTACGAAGAGTTTTTTAGTGAGTAACGATTGAATATTTGAATGAAAATACCTCAATCAAGATACCTATTATGTCACTAGACCATTTTAATCTATAAAGATTAAATCTTAAAAAGAAAATGAGAGTTTTCCGTTAAACCTATTCGAGTTCCCTTTGACGTCACGATGAGTGTTTTAATGAGTAAAATATTGCATCTTTGAATGAAAATACCTCAATCAAGGTACCCATTATGTCACTAGACCTTTTTCAATGTTTAAAGATTGAATCTTTGGAAGAAAATTAGTATTTTGTGTTCAACTTATTTGAGTTCCCTTTGACATCAAAATTAGTGTTTTAAGAAGTAAATATTGAATCTTTGACTGAAATTACTTCATTCACAGTACCTATTATGTCACTAGACCTTTTTAATATAAAAAGATTGAATCTACGAAAGAAAATGAGAGTTTTGAGTTTAACTTATTTGAGTTCCCTATGAAGTGCCGAAGAGTGTTTTAATGACTAAAGATTGAATCTTCGAGTGAAAATACCCCAATCAAGGTACCCATTATATCAGTAAACGTTTTTAATGTATGAAGATTGAATCTTGAATGAAAATAAAAGTTTTGAGTTAAACTTATTCCAGTTCCCTTTGACGTCACGAAGAAGACTTTAATGACTAAAGATTGAATCTTTGAATGAAATTACCTGAATCAAGATACCTATTATGTCACTTGACCTTTTTAATTTATAAATATTGCATCTTTGAAAGAAAATGTGAGTTTTGAGTTTAACTTATTCGAGTTCCCCATGCAGTCACGAAGTGTGTTTTAATGACTAAAGAATGAATCTTTGAATGAGAATACGTCAATCAAAGTACCTATTACATCACTAAACCAATTTAATGTATAAAGAATAAATCTTTGAAAGAAAAAGAGAGTTTTGAGTTAAACTTATTCGAGTTACCTTTGACATCACAAAGAGTGTTTTAATGAGTAAAGATGGAATCTTTGAATAAAATTACCTCAATCAAGGAACCTGTTATGTCATTAGACCATTTTAATGAATAAAGATTGAATCCTTGAAACAAAATGAGAATTTTGAGTTTAACTTATTCGATTTCCCTATGAAGTTGCGAAGAGTGTTTAATGACTAAAGAATGAATCTTTGGATCAAAATACCTCAATCATGGTACAAGTTATGTCACTAGACCTTTTTAATGCATAAAGATTGAATCTTTGAAAGAAGATGAGAGTTTTGATTTCAACTTATTCGAGTTACCTTTGACGTCACGAAGAGTGTTTTAATGAGTAAAGATGGAATTATGGAATGAAATTACCTCAATATAGGTACCTACTAAGTCACTTGACCTTTTTAATGTATAAAGATTGAATCTTTCAAAGAAAATTAGAGTTTTGAGTTTAACTTATTCGAGTTCCCTACGAAGTCGCGTAGCGTGTTTTAATGGATAAAGATTGATTCTTTGAATGAAAATACCTCAATCATGGTATCTATTATGTCTCTAGACCTTTTTAATGTATAAAGATTAAATCTTTGAAATAAAATGAGAGTTTTGGGTAAAACTTATTCGAGTTACCTTTGACAACACGAAGAGTGTTTAAAAGAGTAAAGATTGAATCTTTGAATGAAATCTCCTCAACAAAGGTACCGATTGGGTCACTGGACCTTTTTAATGTATAAAGACTGAATCTTTGAAAGAAAATGAGAGTTTTGAGTTAAACTTATTCGAGTTGCCTTTGACGTCCCGAAGAGTATGTTAATGAGTAAGATTGAATCTTTGATTGAAATTAACTCAATAAAGGTGCCTATTATGTCACTAGACCATTTTAATGTATAAAGATTAAATCTTTAAAATAAAATGAGTGTTTTGAGTTAAACTTATTCGAGTTCCCTTGGACATCACAATGATTGTTTTAATGAGTAAAGAATGAATCTTTGAATGAAATTTCCTCAGTCAAGGTACCTATTATGTCGATAGACCTTTTTAATGTATAAAGATTGAATCTTTGAAAGAAAATGAGAGTTTTCAATTTAACTTATTCGAGTTCCCAATGAAGTGTCGAAGAGTGTTTTAATGACTAAGGATTGAAATTTTGAATGAAAATACTTTAAACAAGGTACCCATTATGTCACTAGACGTTTTTAATGTATAAAGATTAAATCTTTGATAAAAAATGAGAGTTTTGAGTTAAACTTATTCGAATTCCCCTTGACGTCACGAAGAGTGTTTTAATGAGTAAAATTGAATCTTTGAATGAAATTACTTCAATCAAGGTACCTACCATGTCACTAGACCGTTTTAGTATATAAAGATCAAATCTTTGAAAGAAAATGAAAGTTTTGAGTTTAACGTATTGAAGTTCCCTATGAAGTCGCGTAGAGTGTTTTAATGACTAAAAATTGAATCTTTGAATGAAAATACCTCAATCATGGTACCTACTATGTCACTAGACCTTTTCAATGTATAAAGATTAAATCTTTGAAAGAAAATGAGAATTTTGAGTTAAACTTATTCGAATTCCCATTAAAGTCACTAAGAGTGTTCTAAGTAGTAAAGATTGAATCTTTGAATGAAATTACCATAATAAAGATACCTATTATGTCACTAGATATTTTTAAGAGTTTTGAGTGAAACTTATTCGAGTTCCTTTCATGTTACGAAAAGTGTTTTAATGAGTAACAGTTGAATATTTGAATGAAAATACCTTAATCAAGGTACCTATTATGTCATAAAACCATTTTAATGTATAAAGATTAAATCTTTTAAAAAAAATGAGAGTTTTGAGTTAAGCCTATTCGAATTCCCTTTGACGTCACAATGAGTGTTTTAATGAGTAAAATATTGCATCTTTGAATGTAAATATCTCAATCAAGGTATTCATTATGTCACTAGACCTTTTTAATGTATAAAGATTGAATATCTGGAAAAAATTAGTATTTTGTGTTCAACTTATTCAAGTTCCCTTTGACATCACGAAGAGCGTTTTAATGAGTAAAGATTGAATCTTTGAATGAAATTACCTCATTTACGGTACCTATTATGTCACTAGACCTTTTCAATGTATAAAGATTGAATTTACAAAAGTAAATGAGAGTTTTGAGTTTAACTTATTCGAGTTCCCTATGAAGTCCCGAAAGTGTTTTATTGACTAAAGATTGAATCTTTAAATGAAAATACCTTAATCAAGGTACCCATTATATCGCTAGATGTTTTTAATGTATAAAGATTGATTCTTTGAAAGAAAATAAGAGTTTTGAGTTAAACTTATTCTAGTTCCCTTTGACATCACGAAGAGAACTTTAATGAGTAAATGTTGAATCTTTGAATGAAATTACCTGAATTAAGATATGTATTATGTCACTTGACATTTTTAATTTATAAAGATTGCATCTTTGAAAGAAAATGTGAGTTTTAAGTTTAACTAATTCGAGATGCCCATGCAGTCGCGAAAAGTGTTTTAATGACTAAAGATTGAATCTTTGAACGAGAATACCACAATCAAAGTACCTATTATGTCACTGGACCATTTTAATGTATGAAGATTAAATCTTTGAAAGAAAATGAGAGTTTTGAGTTAAACTTTTTTGAGTTACCTTTGACATCATAAAGAGTGTTTTAATGAGTAAAGATGGAATGCTTGAATGAAATTACAACAATTAAGGAACCTATTCAGTCACTGGACCTTTTGATTGAATAAAGATTGAATCCTCTAAACAAAATGAGAATTTTGACTTTAACTTAATCGATTTCCCTATGAAGTCGCGAAAAATGTTTTAATGACTAAAGAATGAATCTTTGAATCAAAATACCTAAATCAGGGTTCAAATTATGTCACTTGACCTTTTTAATGCATAAAGATTGAATCTTTGAAAGAAGATGAGCATTTTGAGTTCAACATATTCGAGTTCCCTTTGACATAACGAAGAGTGTTTTAATGAGTAAAGATTGAATTTTGGAATGAAATTACCTCAATTCAGGTACCTATTATGTCACTAAACCATTTCAATATATAAAAATTCAATCTTTGAAAGAAAATTGGAATTTTGAGTTAAACTTATTCGAGTTACCTTTGACATCACAAAGAGTGTTTTAATGAGTAAAAATGGAATCTTTGAATGAAATTACCTCAATCAAGGAACCTCTTATGTCAATAGACCTTTTTAAAGTATAAATATTAAATCTTTGAAACAAAATGAGAGTTTTGAATTTAACTTATTCGAGTTCCCAATGAAGTGTCGAAGAGTGTTTTAATGACTAAGGATTGAATCTTTGAATGAAAATACTTTAATCAAGGTACCCATTACGTCACTAGACGTTTTTAATGTATAAAGATTGAATCTTTGAAATAAAATGAGAGTTTTGAGTTAAACTTATTCAAGTTCCATTTGACGTCCTGAAGGGTGTTTTAATGAGTAAAGATTGAATCCTTCGACGAAAATGCCTCAATTAAGATACATATTTTGTTACTAGAACTTTTAATGTTTAAAGATTAAATCTTTGATAGAAAATGAGAGTTTTGAGTTAAACTTATTCGAGTTCCACTTGACGTCACGAAGAGTGTTTTAATGAGTAAAATTGAATCTTTGAAAGAAATTACCTCAATCTAGGTACCTACTATGTCCCTAGACCGTTTTAATATATAAAGATCAAATCTTTGAAAGAAAATGATAATTTTTTGTTTAACCTATTCGAGTTACCTATAAAGTCGCGTAGAGTGTTTTAATGACTAAAGATTAAATCTTTGAATGAAAATACCTCAATCAAGGTACCTATTATATCACTAAACATTTTTAATGTGTAACGATTAAATCTTTGAAAGAAAATGAGAATTTTGAGTTAAACTTATTCGAATTCCCTTTAAAGTCACGAAGAGTGTTCTGAGGAGTAAAGATTGAATCTTTGAATGAAATTACCATAATAAAGGTAACTATTATGTCACTAGATCTTTTTAAGAGTTTTGAGTTCAACTTATTCGAGTTCCTTTTGACGTCACGAAGAGTGTTTTAACTAGTAACGTTTGAATATTTGAATGCAAATACCTCAATTAATGTACCTATTATATCACTAGACTATTTTAATGTATAAAGATTAAATCTTTGAAAGAAAATGAGAGTTTTGAGTTAAACCTATTCGAGTTCCCTTTGGCGTCACGATCAGTGTTTTAATGAGTAAAACATTGCATCTTTAAATGAAAATACCCCCAATCAAGGTACTTATTATGTCACTAGACCATTTTTAATGTATAAAGGTTGAATCTTTGGAAGAAAATTAGTGTTTTGTGCTTAACTTATTCGAGTTTCCTTTGACATCACGAAGAGCGTTTTAATGAGTAAAAATTGAATCTTTGAATGAAATTACCTCATTTACAGTACCTATTATGTCACTAGACATTTTTAATGTATAAAGATTGAATCTACGAAAGAAAAAGAGAGTTTTGAGTTTAACTTATTCGAGTGTTTTAATGACTAAAGAGTGTTTTAATGACTAAAGATTGAATCTTAGAATGAAAATACCTCAATCAAGGTACCTATTATATCAGTAAACGTTTTTAATGTACAAAGATTGAATCTTTGAAAGAAAATAAGAGATTTGAGTTAAACTTATTCAAGTTCTCTTTGACGTCACGAAGAGTATTTTAATGAGTAAAGATTAAATTTTTGAATGAAATTACCTGAACCAAGATACATATTATGTCACTTGATCTTTTTAATTTATAAAGATTGCGTCTTTGAAAGAAAATGTGAGTTTTGAGTTTAACTTATTCGAGTTCCCTATGCAGTCGTGAAGAGTGTTTTAATGACTAAAGATTGAATCTTTGAACGAGAATATGTCAATCAAAGTACCTATTATGTCACTTGACCATTTTAATGTATAAAGATTAAATCTTTGAAAGAAAATGAGAGTTTTGAGTTAAACTTATTCGAGTTACCTTTCACCTCATAAAGAGCGTTTTAATGAGTAAAGATGAAATCTTTGAATGAAATTTCCTCAATCAAGGAACCTATTATGTCATTAGGGCTTTTTAATGAATAAAGATTGAGTCCATGAAACAAAATGAGAATTTTGATTTTAACTTATTCGATTTCCCAATGAAGTCGAGAAGAGTGTTTTAATGACTAAAGAATGAATCTTTGAATCAAAATACCTCAATCATGTTACAAATTATGTCACTAGACCTTTTTAAAGCATAAAGATTGAATCTTTGAAAGAAGATGAGAGTTTTGAGTTTAATTTATTCGAGTTCCCTTTGACGTCACGAAGAGTGTTTTAATGAGTAAAGATTGAATTTTTGAATGAAATTACCTCAATCTAGGTATTTATTAAGTCACTTGACCTTTTTAATGTATAAAGATTGAATCTTTTAAAGAAAATGAGAGTTTTGAGTTTAACTTATTCGAGTTCCCTACGAAGTTAATGAATAAAAACTGTATCTTTGAATGAAAATACCTCTATCATGGTATCTATTATGTCAGTAGACCTTTTTAACGTATATAGATTAAAAATAAAATGAGAGTTTTGAGTTAAACATATTCGAGTTACCTTTGACATCACGAAGAGTGTTTTAAGGAGTAAAAATAGAATCTTTGAATGAAATCTCCTTAATAAAGGTACCGATTGTGTTACTAGACCTTTTTAATTTATAAAGATTCAATCTTTAAAAGAAAATGAGAGTTTTGAGTGAAACTTATTCGAGTTCCCTATGACATCCCGAAGAGTATGTTAATAAGTAAGATTGAATATTTGAATGAAATTAACTTAATAAAGGTGCCTATTATGTCACTAGACCATTTTAATGTATAGAGATTAAATCTTTGAAAGAAAATGAATATTTTGAGTTAAACTTATTCGAGTTCCCTTGGACATCACGATGAGTGTTTTAATAAGTAAAGATTGAATCTTTGAATGAAATTACCTCAATCAAGGTACCTATTATGTGTATAGAAAATTTAAATTTATAAAGATTGAATCTTTGAAAGAAAATGAGAGTTTTGAGTTTAACTTATTTGAGTTCCCATTGAAGTGTCGAAGAGTGTTTTAACGACTAAGGATTGAATCTTTGAATGAAAATACTTCAATCAAGGTACCCATTATGTCAGTAGACGTTTTTAATGTATACAGATTAAATCTTTGATAAAAGATTAGAGTTTTGAGTTAAACTTATTCATGTTCAGCTTGACGTCACGAAGAGTGTTTTAATGAGTAAAATTGAATCTTTGAATAAAATTACCTCAATCAAGGTACATACTATGTCACTTGACCATTTTAATATATAAGGATCGAATCTTTGAAAAAAACATGATAGTTTTGAGTTTAACCTATTGGAGTTCCCTATAAAGTCGCGTAGAGTGTTTTAATGACTAAAGATTGAATATTCGAATGAAAATACCTCAATCAAGGTACCTACTATGCCTCTATATCTTTTTAATGTATAAAGATTAAATCACTGAATGAAAATGAGAGTTTTGAGTTAAACTTATTCGAATTCCCTTTAAAGCCACGAAGAGTGTTTTAAGTAGTAAAGATTGTATCTTTGAATGAAATTGCCATAATAAAGGTATTTATTATGTCACAACATCTTTTTAAGAGTTTTGAGTAAAACTTATTCGAGTTCCCTTTGACGTTACGAAGAGTGTTTTAATGAGTAACGATTAAATATTGGAATGAAAATACCTCAATCAAGGTACCTATTACGTCACTAGACCATTTTAATGTATAAATATTAAATCTTTGAAAGAAAATGAGAGTTTTGAGTTAAACCTATTCGAATTCCCTTTAACGTTACGATGAGTGTTTTAATGAGTAAAATATTGCATTTTTGAATGAAAATACCTCAATAAAGGTATCTATTATGTCACTAGACCTTTTTAATGTATAAAGATTGAATATTTGGAAGAAAATTAGTGTTTTGTGTTCAACTTATTTGAGTTTCCTTTGACATTACGAAAAGTGTTTTAATGAGTAAAGATTGAATCTTTGAATGAAATTACCTCATTCACGGTACCTATTATGTCACTAGACCTTTTTAATGTATAAAGATTGAATAAAGAAGATAAGAGTTTTGAGTTTAACTTATTTGAGTTCCCTATGAGTTCCCGAAGAGTGTTTTAATGGCTAAAGATTGAATCTTTGAATGAAAATACCTCAATTAAGATACCAATTATATCACTAGATATTTTTAATGTATAAAGATTGAATCTTTGAAAGAAAATAAGAGTTTTGAGTTAAACTTATTCAAGTTCCATTTGACGTCACGAAGAGTACTTTAATGAGCAAAGATTGAATCTTTGAATGAAATTACCTGAATCAAGATGCTTATTATGTTACTTGACCTTTTTAATTTATAAAGATTGCATCTTTGAAAGAAAATGTGAATTTTGAGTTTAACTTATTCGAGTTCCCTATGCAGTCGCGACGAGTGTTTTAATGACTAAAGATTGAATCTTTGAACAAAAATACCACAATCAAAGTACCTATTATGTCACTAGACCATTTTAATGTATGAAGATTAAATCTTTGAAAGAAAATAAGAGTTTTGAGTTAAAGTTATTCGAGTTACCTTTGACATCACAAAGAGTGTTTTAATGAGTAAAGATGGAATCTTTGAATGAAATTACCTCAATCAAGGAACCTATTCTGTCACTAGATCTTTTTAATGAATAAAGAGTGAATCCTTGAAATAAAATGAGAATTTTGAGTTTAACTTATTCAATTTCCCTATAAAGTCGCGAAGAGCGTTTTAACGACTAAAGAATGAATCTTCGAATCAAAATACCTCAATCAAGGTACAACTTATGTCTAGATCTTTTTAATTGATAAAGATTGAATCTCTAAAAGAGGATGAGCGTTTTGAGTTCAACTTATTCGAGTTCCCTTTGACGTCACGAAGAGTGTTTTAATGAGTAAAGATTGAATTTTGGAATGAAATTAGCTCAATCTAGGTACCTATTAAGTCACTTGACCTTATTAATGTATAAAGATTACATCTTTGAAAGAAAATGTGAGTTTTGAGTTTAACTTAATCGAGTTCCTTATGCCGTCGCGAAGAGTGTTCTAAAGACTAAAGATTAAATCTTTGAACGAAAATCCCTCAATCAATGTAGCTATTATGTCACAAGACCATTTTAATGTATAAAGATTAAATTTTTGAAAGAAAATTAGAGTTTTGAATTAAACTTATTTGAGTTACCTTTGACATCACAAAGAGTGTTTTAATCAGTAAAGATGGAATCTATGAATGAAATTACCTCAATCAAGGAACCTATTATGTCACTAGACCTTTTTAATGAATAAAGATTGAATCTTTGAAACAAAATGAGAATTTTGAGTTTAACTTATTCGATTTCCCGATGAAGCCGCGAAAAGTGTTTAAATGACTAAAGATTGAATCTTTGAACGAAAATACCTCAATCAAAGTACCTATTATGTCATTAGACCATTTTAATGTATAAAGGTAAAATCTTTAAAAGAAAATGAGAGTTTTGAGTTAAACTTATTCTAGTTACCTTTAACATCACAATGAGTGTTTTAATGAGTAAAGATGGAATCTTTGAACGAAATTACCTCAATCAAGGAACCTATTATGTCACAAGACATTTTTAATGAATAAAGATTGAATCTTTGAAACAAAATGAGAATTTTGAGTTTAACTTATTCGAGTTCCCTTGGACATCACGATGTGTGTTTTAATAAGTAAAGATTGAATCTTTGAATTAAATTTTCTCAATCAAGGTACCTATTATGTCAATAGAGGTTTTTAACGTATAAATATTGAATCTTTGAAAGAAAATGAGAGTTTTGAATTTAACTTATTCGAGTTCCCAATGAAGTGTCGAAAAGTATTTTAATGACTAAGGATTGAATCTTTGAATGGAAATACTTCAATCAAGGTACCTATTACGACATTAGACATTTTTAATGTATAAAGATTAAATCTTTGAAATGAAATGAAAGTTTTAAGTTAAACTTATTCAAGTTCCCTTTGACGTCCAGAAGGGTGTTTTAATGAGTAAAGATTGAATCCTTCGAGGAAAATGCCTCAATTAAGGTACCTATTTTGTCACTAGAACATTTTAATGTATAAAGATTAAATCTTTGATAGAAAATAAGGGTTCTGAGTTAAACTTATTCAGGTTACCTTGACAAACGAATAGTGTCTTAATGAGTAAAATTGAATCTTTGAATGAAATTACCCCAATCAAGGTACCTACTATGTCACTTGACCGTTTTAATATAAAGATCGAATCTTTGAAAGAAAATTATTGTTTTGATTTTAACCTATTCGAGTTCCCTAAGAAGTCGCGTAGGATGCTTTAAAGACTAAAGATTGAATCTTTAATTGAAAATACCTCAATCACGGTAGCTACTATGTCACTAGACTTTTTTAATGTATAAAGATTAAACCTTTGAAAGAAAATGAGAGTTTTGAGTTAAACTTATTCGAATTCCCTTTAAAGTCACGAAGAGTGTTCTAAGGAGTGAAGATTGAATCTTTGAACAAAATTACCACAATAAAGGTACATATTATGTCACTAGATCTTTTAAAGAGTTTTTAGTTAAACGTATTCGAGTTACCTTTGACGTTACGAAGAGTGCTTTAATGAGTAACGATCGAATATTTGAATGAAAATACCTCTATCAATGTACCTATTATGTCACTAGACCATGTCAATGTATGAAGATTAAATCTTTGAAAAAAAATGAGAATTTTGACTTAAACTTATTCGAGTTCCCTTTGACGTCACGATGAGTGTTTTAATGAGTAAAATGTTGCATCTTTGAATGAAAATACCTCAATCAAGGTACCCATTATGTCACTGGACCTTTTTTAATGTATAAAGATTGAATCTTTGGAAGAAAATTAGTGTTTTGTGTTCAACTTATTCGAGTTCCCTTTGACATCACGAAAAGCGTTTTAATGAGTAAAGATTGAATCATTGAATGAAATTACCTCATTCACGGTACCTATTATGTCACTAGACCATTTTAATGTATAAAGATTGAATCTACGAAAGAAAATGAGAGTTTTGAGTTAAACTTATTCGGGTTCCCTATGAAGTCCTGAATAGTGTTTTAATGACTAAAGATTAAATCTTTGAATAAAAATACCTCAATCAAGGTACCCATTATATCGCTAAACGTTTTTAATATATAAAGATTGAATCTTTGAAAGAAATTAAGTGTTTTGAGTTAAACTTATTCAAGTTCCCTTTAACGTAACGAAAAGTACTTTAATGAGTAAAGATTGAATCATGGAATGAAATTACCTGAATCAAAATGCCTATTATGTCACTTGACCTTTTTAATTTATAAAGATTGCGTCTTTGAAAGAAAATGTGAGTTTTGAGTTTAACTTATTAGAGTTCCCTAAGCAATCACAAAGAGTGTTTTATTGACTAAAGATTGAATCTTTGAACGAAAATACCGCAATCAAAGTACCTATAATGTCAATAGGCCATTTTAATGTATGAAGATTAAATCTTTGAAAGAAAATGAGGGTTTTGAGTTAAACTTATTCGAGTTACCTTTGACAACACAAAGAGAGTTTTAATGAGTAAAGATGGAATCTTTGAATGAAATTACCTCAATCAAGGAACCTATTCGGTCACTAGACCTTTTTAATGAATAAAGATTGAATCCTTGAAACAAAATGAGAATTTTGAGTTTAACTTATTCAATTTCCCTATGAAGTCGCAAAAAGTATTTAATGACTAAAGAATGAATCTTTGAATCAAAATACCTCAATCGAGGTACAAATTATGTCTAGTCCATTTTAATTCATAAAGAATAAATCTTTGAAAGAAAATGTGCATTTTGAATTCAACTTATTCGAGTTCCATTTAACGTCACGAAGAGTGTTTTAATGAGTAAAGATTGAATTTTGGAATGAAATTACCTCAATCCAGGTACCTATTAAGTCACTTAACCATTTTAATTTATAAAGATTGCATCTTTGAAAGAAAATGTTAGTTTTGAGTTTAACTTAATCGAGTTCCCTATGCAGTCGCGAAGAGTGTTTTAATGACTAAAGATAGAATCTTTGAACGAAAATCCCTCAATCAATGTACCTATTATGTCACTAAACCATTTTAATGTATAAAGATTTAATATTTGAAAGAAAATTAGAGTTTTGAGTAGCTAATGGAACAAAAAATGATAAACTCATCCTTTTCGGCAAAGTAAATTGACCTAAGTTTAAGAGAAATAAGGGGAATTTCTAAACTTATTTGAGTTATCTTTGACATCACAAAAACTGTTTTAATGAGTAAAGATGGAATCTTTGAATGAAATTACCTCAATCAAGGAACCTACTATGTCACTAGGCCTTTTTAATGAATAAAGATTGAATCTTTGAAACAAAATGAGAATTTTCAGTTTAACTTATTCGATTTCCCGATGAAGTAGCGAAGAGTGTTTTAATGACTAAAGATTGAATCTTTGAACGAAAATACCTCAATCAAAGTACCTATTATGTCATTAGACCATTTTAATGTATAAAGATTAAATCTTTGAAAGAAAATGAGAGTTATGAGTTAAACTTATTCTAGTTAACTTTGACATCACAAAGAGTGTTTTAATCAGTAAAGATGGAATCTTTGAATGAAATTACCTTAATCAAGGAACCTATTATGACACTAAACCTTTTTAATTAATAAATATTGAATCCTAAAAACAACATGAAAATTTTGAGTTTAACTTATTCGAGTTCCCTTAGACATCACGATGAGTGTTTTAATGAGTAAAGATTGTATCTGTGAATGAAATTACCTCAATCAAGGTACCTATTATGTCAATAGACCTTTTTAAAGTATAAATATTAAATCTTTGAAAGAAAATGAGAGTTTTGAATTTAACTTGTTCGAGGTCCCAATGAAGTATCGAAGAGTGTTTTAATGACTAAGGATTGAATCTTTGAATGAAAATTCTTCAATCAAGGTACTAATTATGTCACTAGACATTTTTAATGTATAATTATTGAATCTTTGAAATAAAAAGAGAGTTTTGAGTTAAACTTATTCAAGTTCCCTTTGACATCCCGAAGGGTGTTTTAATGACTAAAGATTGAATCCTTCGACGAAAATGTCTCAATTAGGGTACCTATTTTGTCACTAGAACATTTTAATGTATAAAGATTAAATCTTTGATAGAAAAAAAGAGTTTTGAGTTAAACATATTTGAGTGCCCCTTAATGTCACGAAGAGTATTTTAATGAGTAAAATTGAATCTTTAAATGAAATTACCTCAATCAAGGTACCTACTATGTCGCTAGACCGTTTTAATATAAAGATCGAATCTTTGAAAGAAAATGATTGTTTTGAGTTTAACCTATTCGAGTTCCCTAAGAAGTCGTGTAGAGTGTTTTAAAGACTAAATATTGAATCTTTGAATGAAAATACTTCAATCACGGTACCTACTATGTCACTGGATCTTATTAATGTATAAAGATTAAATCTCTAAAATAAAATGGGAGTTTTGAGTTAAACTTATCGAATTCCCTTTAAAGTCAAGAAGAACGTTCTAAGGAATAAAGATTGAATCTTTAAATGAAATTATCACAATAAAGGTACCTATTACGTCACTAGATCTTTTTAAGAGTTTTTAGTTATACTTATTCGAGTTCCCTATGACGTTATGAAGAGTGTTTTAATGAGTAACGATTGAATATTTGAATGAAAATACCTCAATCAATGTACCGATTATGTCACTAGACCATTTTAATGTATAAAGATTAAATCTTCGAAAGAAAATGAGAGTTTTCAGTTAAACCTATTCGAGTTCCCTTTGACATCACGATGAGTAAAATGTTACATCTTTGAATGAAAATACCTCATTCAAGGTACCATTATGTCAATAGACCTTTTTTAATGTATAAAGAATCTTTCGAAGAAAATTAGGGTTTTGTGTTCAACGTATTCGAGTTCCCTTTGACATCACGAAGAACGTTTTAATGGGTAAAGATTGATTCTTTGAATGAAATTACCTCATTCACGGTACCTATTATGTCACTAGACCTTTTTAAAGTATAAAGATTGAATCTACGAAAGAAAATGAGAGTTTTGAGTTTAACTTATTCGAGTTCCCCATGAAGTCTCGAAGAGTGTTTCAATGACTAAAGATTGAATCTTTGAATGAAAATACCTCAATCAAGGTACCCATTATATCACTTGATCTTTTTAATGTATAAAGATTGAATCTTTGAAAGAAAATAAGAGTTTTGAGTTAAACTTATTCAAGTTCCCTTTGACGTAATGAAGAGTACTTTAATGAGTAAAGATTGAATCATTAAATGGAATTACCTGAATAAAGATACCTATTATGTCACTTGACCATTTTAATTAATAAAGATTGCATCTTTGAAAGAAAATGTGAGTTTTTAGTTTAACTTATTCGAGTTCCTAAGCAGTTGCGAAGAGTGTTTTAATAACTAAAGATTGAATCTTTGAACGAAAATACCACAATCAAACTACCCTTATATCACTAGACCATTTTAATATTTGAAAGAAAATGAGAGTTTTGAGTTAAACTTATTCAAGTTACCTTTGACATCAGAAAGAGTGTTTTTAATGAGTTAAGATGGAATCTTTGAATGAAATTACCTCAATCAAGGAATCTATCCTTGAAACAAAAAGAGATTTCTGAGTTTAACTTATTCGATTTCCCTATGAAGTCGCGAAGAGTATTTTATTGACTAAAGAATGAATCTTTGAATCAAAATACAACAATCAAGGTACAAATTATGTCAACACCTTTTTATTTCATAAAGATTAAATCTTTGAAAGAAGATGAGCGTTTTGAGTTTAACATATTCGAGTTCCCTTTGACATAACGAAGAGTATTTTAATGAGTAAAGATTGAATTTTGGAATGAAATTACCTCAATTCAGGTACCTGTTAAGTCACTTAACCTTTTTAATTTATAAAGATTGCATCTATAAAGAAAATGTGAGTTTTAAGTTTAACTTAATCGAGTTCCCTATGCAGTCGTGAAGAGTGTTTTAATGACTAAAGATTGAATCTTTGAACGAAAATCTCTCAATCAATGTACCTATTATGTCACTAGACCATTTTAATGTATAAAGATTAAATATTTGAAAGAAAATTAGAGTTTGGAGTGAAACTTGTTCGAGTGACCTTTGACAACACAAAGAGTATTTTAATGAGTAAAGATGGAACATTTGAATGAAATTACCTCAATCAAGGAACCTATTATCTCACTAGACATTCTTAATGAATAAAGATTGAATCTTTGAAACAAAATGAGAATTTTGAGTTTAACTTTTTCGATTTCCCGATGAAGTCGCGAAGAGTGTTTTAATGAGTAAAGATTGAATCTTTGAATGAAATTACCTCAATCAAGGTACCTATTATGTCAATAGACCTTTTTAATGTATAAAGATTGAATCTTTAAAAGAAAATTAAAGTTTTGAGTTAAACTTAATCAAGTTCCCTTTGACGTCACAAAGTGTACTTTAATGAGTAAAGATTGAATCTTTGAATGAAATTACCTGAATCAAGATACCTATTATCTCACTTGACCTTTCTAATTTATAAAGATTCCATCTTCGAAAGAAAATGTGAGTTTTAAGTTTAATTATTCGAGTTCCCTATCCAGTCGTGAAGATTGTTTTAATGACTAAAGATTGAATCTTTGAACGAAAATAACTCAATCAAAGTACTTATTATGTCAGTAGACCATTTTAATGTATAAAGATTAAATCTCTGAAAGAAAATGAGAGTTTTGAGTTAAACTTATTCAAGTTACCTTTGACATCAAAAAGAGTGTTTTAGTGAGTAAAGATGAAATCTTTGAATGAAATTACCTCAATATAGGAACCTATTATATCACTAGACCTTTTTAATAAATAACGATTGAATCCTTGAATCCTTGAATGAAGTCACGAAGAGTGTTTTAATGACTAAAGAATGAATCTTTGAATCAAAATACCTCAATCAAGGAACAAATTATGTCACTAGACCTTTTTATTGCATAAAGATTGAATCTTTGAAAGAAGATGAGAGTATGGGTTCAACTTACTCGAGTTCACTTTGACGTCACGAAGAGTGTTTTAATGAGTAAAGATTGAATTTTGGACTGAAATTACCTCAATCCAGGTACATATTAAGTCACTTGACCTTTTTAATGTACAAAAATTGAATCTTTTGAAGAAAATGAGAGTTTTGAGTTTAACTTATTCGAGTTTCCTACGAAGTCGTGTAACGTGTTGTAAAGGATAAAGATAGAATCTTTGAATGAAAATAGCTCAATCATGGTATCTATTATGTCAGTAGACCTTTTTAACGTATAAAGATTATATCTTTGAAATAAAATGAGAATTTTGAGTTAAACTTATTCGAGTTACCTTTGACATAATGAAGAGTGTTTTAAGGAGTACGGATAGAATCTTCGAATGAAATCTCCTCAATAAAGGTACCGATTGTGTCACGAGACCTTTTTAATGTATAAAGATTGAATCTTTAACAGAAAATGAGAGTTTTGAGTTAAACTTATTCGAGTTCCCATTGATATCCCAAAGAGTATATTAATGAGTAAGATTGAATCTTTGAATGAAATTAAGTTAATAAAGGTACCTATTATGTCACTACACCTTTTTAATGTATAAAGATTAAATCTTTGAAAGAAAATGAGTGTTTTTAGTTAAACTTATTCGAGTTCCCATAGACATCACGATGACTGTTTTACTGAGTAAAGATTGAATCATCGAATGAAATGACCTCAATCAAGGTACCTATTTTGTCAATAGACCTTTTTAACGTATAAAGATTGAATCTTTGAAAGAAAATGAGAGTTTTGAGTTTAACTTATTCGAGTTCCCAATGAAGTGTCGAAGAGTGTTTTAATGACTAATGATTAAATATTTGAATGAAAATACTTCAATCAAGTTACCCCTTATGCCACTAGACGTTTTTAATGTATAAAGATTGAATCTTTAAAATAAAATGAGAGTTTTGAGTTAAACTTATTCAAGTTTCCTTTGACGTCCCGAAAGGTGTTTTAATAACTAAAGATTGAATCCTTGGATGAAAATGCCTCAATTAAGGTACCTATTTTGTCATTAGAACATTTTAATGTATAAAGATTAAATTTTTGATAGAAAATGAGAGTTTTGAATTAAACTTATTCGAGTTCCACTTGACGTCATGAAGAGTGTTTTAATGAGTAAAATTGAATTTTTGAATGAAATTACCTAAATCAATGTACCTACAATATCACTAGACCGTTTTAATATATAAAGAACGAATCTTTAAAAGAAAATGATAGTTTTTAGTTTAACCTATTCGAGTTCCTTATGAAGTCACGTAAAGTGTTTTAATATCTAAAGATTGAATCTTTGAATGAAAGTACCTCAATTAAGGCACCTACTATGTCACTAGTCCTTTTTAATGTATAAAGATTAAATCTTTGAAAGAAAATGAGAGTTTTGACTAAGACTTATTCGAATCCCTTTAAAGTTACAAAGAGTGTTTTAAGGAGTAAAGATTGAATCTTTGAACGAAATTACCACAATATAGGTACCTATTATGTCACTAGATCTTTTTAAGAGTTTTGAGTTAAATTTATTCAAGTTCCCTTTGACGTTACGAAGAGTGTTTTAATGAGTAACGATTTAATATTTGAATGAAAATACCTCAATCAAGGTACCTATTATGTCACTAGATCATTTTAATGTATAAAGATTAAATCTTGGAAAGAAAATGAGAGTTTTGAGTTAAACCTAATTGAGTTCCCTTTGACGTCACGATGAGTGTTTTAATGAGTAAAATATTACATTTTTGAATGAAAATACCTCAATCAAGGTACCCATCATGTCACTAGACCTTTTTTAATGTATAAAGATTGAATCTTTGGAAGAAAATTAGTGTTTTGTGTTTGACTTATTCGAGTTCCCTTTGACATCACGAAGAACGTATTAATGAGTAAAGATTGAATCTTTGAATGAAATTACCTCATTCACAGTACCTATTATGTCTCTAAACCTTTTCAATGTATAAAGAATGAAACTACGAAAGAAAATGAGAGTTTTGAGTTTAACTTATTTGACTTCCCTGCAAAGTCCCGAACAGTGTTTTAATGACTAAAGATTGAATCTTTGAATGAAAATACCTCAATCAAGGGACCTATTATATTACAAAATGTTTTTAATATATAAAGATTGAATCTTTGAAAGAAAATAAGAGTTTTGAGTTAAACTTAATCAAGTTCTCTTTGACGTCACGAAGAGTACTTTAATGAGTAAAGATTGAATCTTTGAATGAAATTACCAGAATCAAGATACCTATTATGTCACTTGACCTTTTTAATTTATAAAGATTGCATCTTTGAAAGAAAATGAGAGTTTTGAGTTAAACTTATTCGAGTTACCTTTGACATCACAAAGAGTGTTTTAATGAGTAAAGATGGAATCTTTGTATGAAATTACCTCAATCATGGAACGTATTACGTCACTAGACCTTTTAAATGAATAATGATTGAATCCTTGAAACAAAATTAGAATTTTGAGTTTAACTTATTCGATTTCCCTATAAAGACACGAAGAGTGTTTTAATGACTAAAGAATGAATCTTTGAATCAAAATATCTCAATCAAGGTACAAATTATGTCACTAGACCTTTTTAATGCATAACGATTGAATCTTTGAAAGAAGATGAGAGTTTGGGTTTAAATTATTCGAGTTCCCTTTGATGTCACGAAGAGTGTTTTAATGAGTAAAGATTGAATTTTGGAATGAAATTACCTCAGTCCCGGTACCTATTAAATCACTGGACCTTTTAAATTTATAAAGATTGAATCTTTTAAAGAAAATGTGAGTTTTGAGTTTAACTTATTCGAGTTCCCTACGAAGTCGCGTAACATGGTTTAATGGATAAAGATAGAATCTTTGAATGAAAATACCTTAATCATGGCATATATTATGTCACTAGACCTTTTTAACGTATAAAGATTAAATGTTTGAAATAAAATGGGTGTTTTGAGTTAAACTTATTCGAATTACCTTTGATATCACGAAGAGAGTTTTAAAGAGTAAAGATAGAATCTTTTAATGAAATCACCGCAATAAAGGTAGCGATTGTGTTACTAGACCATTTTAATGTATAAAGATTGAATCTTTGAAAGAAAATCAGAGTTTTGAGTTAAACTTATTCGAGTTCCATTTGACGTCCCGAAGAGTATGTTAATGAGTAAGATTGAATCTTTGAATGAAATTCACTCAATAAAGGTACCTATTATGTCACTAGACCATTTTAATGTATAAAGATTAAATCTTTGAAAGAAAATGAGTGTTTTGAGTTAAACTTACCCAAGTTCCCTTGGACATCACGATGAGTGTTTTAATGAGTAAAGATTGAATCTTTAAATTGAGTTACCTTAATCAAGGTACCTATTATGTCAATAGACCTTTTTAACGTATAAGGATTGAATCTTTGAAAGAAATTGAGAGTTTTGAGTTTAACATATTTGAGTTCCCATTGAATCTTATAATGAAAATACTACAATCAAGGTACCAATTATGTCACTAGACGTTTTCAATGTATAAAGATTGAATCTTAGAAATAAAATGAGAGTTTTGAGTTAAACTTATTCAAGTTCCCTTTGACGTACCGAATGGTGTTTTAATAAGTAAAGATTGAATCCTAGGATGAAAATGCCTCAATTAAGGTACCATTTTGTCACTAGAACATTTTAATGTATAAAGATTAAATCTATGATAGAAAATGAGAGTTTTGAGTTAAACTTATTCGAGTTCCCTTTGAAGTCCCAAAGAGTATGTTAATGAGTAAGATTGAATCTTTGAATGAAATTACCTCAATAAAGGTACCTATTATGTCACAAGACCTTTTTAATGTAATAAGATTGAATTTATGAAAGAAAATGAGAGTTTTGAGTTTGACTTTTTCGAATTCCATATGAAGTCCCGAAGAGTGTTTTAATGAGTAAAGATTAAATCTTTGAATGAAAATACCTCTATCAAGATACCCATTATATCACTAGACGTTTTTAACGTATAAAGATTGAATCTTTGAAAGAAAATAAGAGTTTTGAGTTAAACTTATTCAAGTTTCCTTTGACATCATGAAAAGTATTTTAATGAGTAAAAATTGAATCATTGAATGAAATTACCTGAATTAAGATACCTATTATATTCACTTGACCTTCTTAATTTATAAAGATTGCATCTTTGAAAGAAAATGTGAGTTTTGAGTTTAATTTATTCGAGTTCCCTATGCAGCCGCGAAGAGTGTTTTAATGACTAAAGATTGAATCTTTGAACGAAAATACCTCAATGAAAGTACCTATTGTGTCACTACACCATTTTAATGTATAAAGATTAAATCTTTGAAAGAAAATGAGAGTTTTGAGTTAAACTTGTTCGAGTTACCTTTGACATAACAAAGAGGGTTTTAATGAGTAAAGATATAATCTTTGAATGAAATTACCTCAATCTAGGAACCAAATATGTCACTAGACCTTTTTAATGAATAAAGATTGAATTCTTGAAACAAAATGGGAATTTTGAGTTTAACATATTCGATTTCCTTATGAAGTCGCGAAGAGTGTTTTAATGACTAAAGAATGAATCTTTGAATCAAAATACCTCAATCAAGGTACAAATTATGTCACTAGACCTGTTTAGTGCATAAAGATTGAATCTTTAAAAGAAGATAAGAGTTTGGGATCAACTTGTTCAAGTTTCCTTTGACGTCACGAAGAGTGTTTTAATGGGTAAAGATTGAATTTTGGAATGAAATTACCTTAATTCAAGTACCTATTAAGTCACTTGACCTTTTTAATGTATAAAGATTGAATCTTTTAAAGAAAATGAGAGTTTTGAGTTTAACTTATTCAAGTTCACTACGAAGTCGCGTAGCGTGTTTTAATGGATATAGATAGAATCTTTGAATGAAAATACTTCAATCATTGTATCTATTATGTCAATAGACCTTTCTAACGTATGAAGATTAAATCTTTGAGTTTTGAGTTAAACTTATTCTACTTTCCTTTGACATCACGAAAAGTGTTTTAAGGAGTAAAGATAGAATCTTTGAATGAAATCTCCTTAATAAAGGTAGCGATTGTGTCACTAGACCTTTTTACTGTATAAAGATTGAATCTTTGATAGAAAATGAGAGTTTTGAGTTAAACTTATTCGAGTTCCTTTTGAAGTCCTGAAAAGTATGTTAATGAGTAAGATTGAATCTTTGAGTGAAATTATCTCAATAAAGGTACCTATTCTGTCAGTAGACCGTTTTAATGTATAAAGATTAAATCTTGAAAAGAAAATGAGTATTTTAAGTTACACTAATTCAAATTCCCTTTAATGTCACGAAGAGTGTTCTAAGGAGTAAAGATTGAATCTCTGAATGAAAATACCTTAATCAAGGTGCCTACTATGTCAGTAGACATTTTTAATGTATAAAGATTAAGTCTTTGAAATATAATAAGAGTTTTGAGTTAAACTTATTTGAATTCCCTTTAAAGTCAGTAAGAGTGTTCTATGGAGTAAAGATTGAATATTTGAATGAAATTACCTCAATCAAGGTACCTATTATGTCAATAGACCTTTTTAATGTCTAAAGATTGAATCTTTGAAAGAAAATGAGAGTTTTGATTTAAACTTTTTCGAGTTCCCAAAGAAGTGTCGAAGAGTGTTTTAATGACTAAGGATTGAATCTTTGAATGAGAATACTTCAATCAAGGTACCCATTATGTCACTAGACATTTTTCATGTGTAATGATTGAATCTCTAAAATAAAATGAGAGTTTTGAGTTAAACTTATTCAAGTTCCCTTTGACGTCCCGAAGGGTATTTTAATGAGTAAAGATTAAATCCTTGGATGAAAATGCCTCAATTAAGGTACCTATTTTGTCCCAAGAACATTTAATGTATAAAGATTAAATCTTTAATAGAAAATGAGAGTATTGAGTTAAACTTATTCGAGTTCCCCTTGACGTCACGAAAAGTATTTTAATGAGTAAAATTGAATCTTTAAATGAAATTACCTTAATCAAGGTACCTACTATGTCACTTGACCGTTTGAATATATAATAATCGAATCTTTGTAAGAAAATGATAGTTTTGAGTTTAACTTATTTGAGTTCCCTATGAAGTCGCGTAGAGTGTTTTAATGACTAAATATTGAATCTTTAAATGAAATCTTCTCAATAAAGGTAGCGATTGTGTCACTAGACCTTTTTAATGTATAAAGATTGAATCTGTAAAAAAAAAAAATTAGAATTTTGGGATAAACTTATTCGAGTTCCCTTTGACGTCCCGAAGAGTATGTTAATGAGTAAGATTGAATCTTTGAATGAATTAACTCAATAAAGGTACCTATTATGTCACTAGACTATTTTAATGTATAAAGATTAAATCTTTGAATGAAAATACTTCAATCAAGGTACCCATTATGTCACCAGACATTTTTAATGTATAAAGATTTGACATCATGAAATCTCCCCAATAAGGATAGCGATTATGTCACTGTACCTTTTTAATGTATAAAAATTGAATCTTTGAAAGAAAATGAAAGTTTTGAGTTAAACTTATTTGAGTTCCCTTTGACGTCCTGAAGAGTTTGTTAATGAGTGAGATTCAATCTTTGAATGAATTAACTCAGTAAAGGTACCTATTACGTCACAAGACCATTTTAATGTATAAAGATTAGATCTTAGAAAGAAAATGAGTGTTTTGAGTTAAGCTTATTCGAGTTTCCTTGGACATCACGATGAGTGTTTTAAACTTCATCTTTGAATGAAATTACCTCAATCAAGGAACCTATTATGTCAATAGACCTTTTTTCATGTATAAAGATTGAATATTTGAAAGAAAATGAGAGTTTTGAGTTTAACTTATTCGAGTTCCCAATGAAGCGTCGAAGAGTGTTTTAATGACTGAGGATTGAATTTTTGAATGAAAATACTTCAATCAAGGTACCCATTATGTCACCAGACGTTTTTAATGTATAAAGATTGAATCTTTGAACCAAAATAAGAGTTTTGAGTTAAACTTATTCAAGTTCCCTTTGATGCCATGAGGAGTACTTTAATGAGTAAAGATTGAATCTTTGAAGGAAATTACCTGAATCAAGATACCTATTATGTCACTTGACGTTTTTAATTTATAAAGAATGCATCTTTGAAAGAAAATGTGAGTTTTGAGTTTAACTTATTCGAGTTCCGTATGCAGTCGCGAAGAGTGTTTCAATGGCTAAAGATTGAATCTTTGAACGAAAATACTTCAATCAAAGTATCTATTATGTCACTAGACCGTTTTAATATATCAAGATTAAATCTGTGAAAAAAAATAAGAGTTTTGAGTTAAACCTATTTGAGTTACCTTTGACATCTCAAAGAGTGTTTTAGTGAGTAAAGATGGAATCTTTGAATGAAATTACCTCAATTAAGGAACCTACTATGTCACTAGACCTTTTTGATGAATAAAGATTGAATCTTTGAAACAAAATGAGAATTTTGAGTTTAACTTATTCGATTTCCCTATGAAGTCGCGAAGAGTGTTTTAATGACTAAAGATTGAATCTTTGAACGAAAATACCTCAATCAAAATACATATTATGTCTCTAGACCATTTTAATGTATAAAGATTAAATCTTTGAAAGAAAATGAGAGTTTAGAATTAAACTTATTCGAGTTACCTTTGACATCACAAAGAGTGTTTTAATAAGTAAAGACGGAATCTTTGAATGAATTACCTCAATCAAGGAACCTATTATGTCATTAGACCTTTTTAATGAACAAAGATTGAATCCTAGAAACAAAATGAGAATTTTGAGTTTAACATATTCGATTTTCCTATGAAGTCGCGAAGAGTGTTTTAATGACTAAAGAATGAATCTTTGAATCAAAATACCTCAATCAAGGTACAATTTATGTCACTTGACCTTTTTAATGTATAAAGAGTGAATCTTTGAAAGAAAAAGTGGGTTTTGAGTTTAACTTATTCGAGTTTCTAATGAAGTGTCGAAGAGTGTTTTAATGACTAAGAATTGGATCTTTGAAGGAAAATACTTCAATCAAGGTACCCATTATGTCACTAGACGTTTTTAATGCATAAAGATTGAATCCTCTAAATAAAATGAGAGTTTTGGCTTAAACTTATTCAAGTTCCCTTTGACGTCCCAAAGGGTGTTTTAATGAGTAAAGATTGAATCCTTGGATGAAAATGCCTCAATTAAGGTACCTATTTTGTCCCTAGAACATTTTAATGTATAAAGATTAAATCTATGATAGAAAATGAGAGTTTTGAGTTAAACTTATTCGAGTTCCCTTTGAAGTCCCGAAGAGTATGTTCATGAGTAAGATTGAATCTTTGAATGAAATTACATTAATAAAGGTACCTATTATGTCACAAGACCTTTTTAATGTATAAAGATTGAATTTATGAAAGAAAATCGGAGTTTTGAGTTAACTTTTTCAAGTTCCTCATGAAGTCCCGAAGAGTGTTTTAATGAATAAAGATTGAATCTTTGAATGAAACAACCTCAATCAAGGTACCCATTATATCACTAGACGTTTTTAATGTATAAAGATTAAATCTTTGAAAGAAAATAAGAGTTTTGAGTTAAACTTATTCAAGTTTCCTTTGACGTCACAAAGAGTACTTTAATGAGTAAAGATTGAATCTTTGAATGAAATTACCTGAATCAAGATACCTATTATGTCACTTGACCTTTTTAATTTATAAAGATTGCATCTTTGAAAGAAAATGTGAGTTTTGAGTTTAACTTATTTGAGTTCCCTATGCAGTCGCGAAGAGTGTTTTAATAATTAAAGATTGAATCTTTGAACGAAAATACCTCAATCAAAGTACCAATTATGTCGCTAGACCATTTTAATGTATAAAGATTAAATCTTTGAAAGAAAAAGATAGTTTTGAGTTAAACTTGTTCGAGTTACCTTTGACATCACAAAGAGGGTTTTAATAAGTAAAGATATAATCTTTGAATGAAATTACATCAATCTAGGAACCTAATATGTCACTAGACCATTTTAATGAATAAAGATTGAATCCTTGAAACAAAATTGGAATTTTAAGTTTAACATATTCGATTTCCCTAAGAAGTCGTGAAAAGTGTTTTAATGACTAAAGAATGAATCTTTGAATTAAAATACCTCAATCAAGGTACAAATTATGTCACTAGACCTTTTTAGTGCATAAAGATTGAATCTTTGAAAGAAGATGAGAGTTTGGGTTCAACTTATTCGAGTTCCCTTTGACGTCACGAAGAGTGTTTTAATGAGTAAAGATTGAATTTTGGAATGAAATTACCTCAATTCTGGTACCTATTAAGTCACTTGACCTTTTTAATGTATAAAGATTGAATCTTTTAAAGAAAATGAGAGTTTTGAGTTTAACTTATTCGAGTTCCCTACGAAGTCACGTAGCGTGTTTTAATGGATAAAGATAGAATCTTTGAATAAAAATACTTCAATCATTGTATCTATTATGTCAGTAGACCTTTTTAACGTATGAAGATTAAATCTTTGAAATAAAATTAGAGTTTTGAATTAAACTTATTCAAGTTACCTTTGACATCACGAAGAGTGTTTTAAGGAGTAAAGATAGAATCTTTGAATGAAATCTCCTCAATAAAGGTAGCGATTGTGTCACTAGACCTTTTTTAATGTATAAAGATTGAATCTTTGAAAGAAAATGAGAGTTTTGAGTTAAACTTATTCGAGTTCCCTTTCAAGTCCTGAAGATTATGTTAATGAGTAAGATTGAATCTTTGAATGAAATTAGCTCAATAAAGGTACCTATTCTGTTTGTAGACCGTTTTAATGTATAAAGATTAAATCTTGAAAAGAAAATGAGTGTTTTGAGTTAAACTTATTCAAATTCCCTATAATGTCACGAAGAGTGTTATAAGGTGCAAAGATTGAATCTCTGAATGAAAATACCTCAATCAAGGTGCCTACTATGTCAATAGACCTTTTTAATGTATAAAGATTAAGTCCTTGAAGTATAATGAGAGTTTTGAGTTAAACTTATTCGAATTCCCTTTAAAGTCAGTAAGAGTGTTCTATGGAGTAAAGATTGAATATTTGAATGAAATTACCTCAATCAAGGTACCTATTATGTCAATAGACCTTTTTAATGTCTAAAGATTGAATCTTTGAAAGAAAATGAGAGTTTTGATTTTAACTTATTCGAGTTCCCAATGAAGTGTCGAATAGTGTTTTAATGACTAAGGATTGAATCTTTGAATGAGAATACTTCAATCAAGGTACCCATTATGTCACTAGACGTTTTTCATATGTAAAGATTGAATCTTTAAAATAAAATGAGAGTTTTGAGTTAAACTTATTCAAGTTCCCTTTGACGTCCCGAAGGGTATTTTAATGAGTAAAGATTGAATCCTTGGATGAAAATGCCTCAATTAAGGTACCTATTTTGTCACTAGAATATTTAATGTATAAAGATTAAATCTTTGATAGAAAATGAGAGTATTGAGTTAACTTATTCGAGTTCCCCTTAACGTCACGAAGAGTGTTTTAATGAGTAAAATTGAATCTTTAAATGAAATTACCTTAATCAAGGTACCTACTATGTCACTTGACCGTTAGAATATATAATAATCGAATCGTTGTAAGAAAATTACAGTTTTGAGTTTAACCTATTTGAGTTCCCTATGAAGTCGCGTAGAATGTTTTAATGACTAAATATTGAATCTTTGAATGAAATCTCCTCAATAAAGGTAGTGATTGTGTCACTAGACCTTTTTAATGTATAAAGATTGAATCTGTGAAAAAAATGAAAGTTTTGAGTTAAACTTATTCGAGTTCCCTTTAACGTCCCGAAGAGTAAGTTAATGAGTAAAATTGAATCTTTGAATGAATTAACTCAATAAAAGTACCTATTATGTCACTAGTCCATTTTAATGTATAAAGATTAAATCTTTGAATGAAAATACTTCAATCAAGGTACCCATTATGTCACCAGACATTTTTAATGTATAAAGATTTAATGTATAAAGATTTGACATCATGAAATCTCCCCAATAAAGGTAGCGATTATGTCACTAGACCTTTTTAATATATAAAGATTGAATCTTTAAAAGAAAATGAAAGTTTTGAGTTAAACTTATTCGAGTTCCCTTTGACGTCCTGAAGAATTTGTTAACGAGTAAGATTCAATCTTTAAATGAATTAGCTCAATAAAGATTAAATCTTTGAAAGAAAATGAGTGTTTTGAGTTAAACTTATTCGAATTTCCTTGGACATCACGATAAGTGTTTTAAACTTAATCTTTGAATGAAATTACCTCAATCAAGGACCTATTATGTCAATAGACCTTTTTCATGTTAAAAGAATGAATATTTAAAAGAAAATGAGAGTTTTGAGTTTAACTTATTCGAGTTCGCAATGAAGCGATGAAGAGTGTTTTAATGACTGAGGATTGAATCTTTGAATGAAAATACTTCAATCAAGGTACTCATTATGTCACTAGACGTTTTTAATGCATAAAGATTGAATCTTCGAAATAAAATGAGAGTTTTGACTTAAACTTATTCAGGTTCCCTTTGACGTCCCAAAGGGTGTTTTAATGAGTAAAGATTGAATCATTGGATGAAAATCCCTCAATTAAAGTACCTATTTTGTCCCTAAAACATTTTAATATATAAAGATTAGATCTATGATCGAAAATGAGAGTTTTGAGTTAAACTTATTCGAGTTTCCTTTGACGTCATGAAGAGTGTTTTAATGAGTAAAATTGAATCTTTTAATGAAATTACCTGAATCAAGGTACCTACTATGTCACTTGACCTTTTTAATATATAATGATCGAATCTTTGAAAGAAAATGATAATTTTGAGTTTAACCAATTCGAGTTCCCTATGAAGTCGCGTAGAGTGTTTTAATAACTAAAGATTGAATCTTTGAATGAAAAAACCTCAATCAAGGTACCTATTATGTCACTAGACCTTTTTAATGTAAAAAGATTAAATCTTTGAAAGAAAAGGAGAGTTTTGAGTAAAAAGACCAAATCGAGTTCTCTTTGACGTCACGATGGGTGTTCTAATGAGTAAAATATTACATCTTTGAATGAAAACACCTCAATCACGGTACCTGTTATGTCACTAGACCTTTTTTAATTTATAAAGATTGAATCTTTGGAAGAAAATTAGTGTTTTGTATTCAACTTATTGGAGTTCCCTTTGACATCACGAAAAGTGTTTTAATGAGTGTTAATTGAATCTTTGAATGAAATTACCTCATTCACGGTAACTATTATCTCACTGGACCCTTTTAATGTATAAAGATTGAATTTACGAAAGAAAATGAGCGTTTTGAGTTTAACTTATTCGAGTTCCCTATGAAGTCCCGAAGAGTGTTTTAATGACTAATGATTGAATCTTTGAATGAAAATACCTCAATCAAGGTACCCATTATATCACTAGACGTTTTTAATATATAAAGATTAAATCTTTGAAAGAAAATAAGAATTTTGAGTTAAACTTATTCAAGTTCTCTCTGACATCACGAAGAGTTCTTTAATGAGTAAAGATTGAATATTTGAATGAAATTACCTGAATCAAGATACCTATTATGTCACTTGATCATTTTAATTTATAAAGACTGCAACTTTGAAAGAAAATGCTAGTTTTGAGTTTAACTTATTAGACTTACTTATGCAGTCACGAACAGTTTTTTAATGACTAAAGATTGAATCTTTGAACGAAAATACCTCCATCAAAGTACCTATTATGTCACTAGACCATTTTAATGTATTAAGATTAAATCTTTGAAAGAAAATAAGAGTTTTGAGTTAAACTTATTCGAGTTACCTTTAACATCACAAAGAGTGTTTTAATGAGTAGAGATGGAATCTTTGAATGGAATTACCTCAATCAAGGAACATATTATGTCACTAGACCTTTTTAAAGAATAAAGATTGAATCCTTAAAACAAAATGAGAATTTTGAGTTTACCTTATTCGATTTCCCTATGAAGTCGCGAAGAGTGTTTTAGTGATTAAAGATTGAATCTTTGAACGAAAATACCTCAATTGAAGTACATATTATGTCACTAGACCATTTTAATGTATCTAAATTAAATCTAAGAAAGAAAATGAGAGTTTTGAGTTAAGCTTATTCGAGTTACCTTTGACATCACAAAGAGTGTTTTAATGTGTAAAGATGGAATCATTGAATGAAATTACCTCAATCAAGGAACCAATTATGTCTCTAGACCTTTTCAACGAATAAATACTGAATCCTTGAAACAAAATGAGGATTTTGAGTTTAACATATTTGATTTCCCTATGAAGATGCGAAGAGTGTTTTAATGACTAAACAATGAATCTTTGAATCAAAATACCTCAATTAAGGTACAAATTATGTCACTTGACCTTTTTAATGTATAAAGATTGAATCTTTGAAAGAAAACGAGAGTTTTGAGTTTAACTTATTCGAGTTCCTAGTAAAGTGTCAAAGAGTGTTTTAATGACTAAGAATTGAATCTTTGAATAAAAATACTTCAATCAAGGTACCCATTATGTCACTAGACATTTTTTATGTTTAAAGATTGAATCTTTGAAAGAAAATGAGAGTTTTGACTTAAACTTATTCAAGTTCCCTTTGATGTCCCGATGGGTGTTTTAAGGAGTAAAGATTGAATCTTTAAACGAAAATGCCTCAATTAAGGTACCTATTTTATCCCTAGAACATTTTAATGTATAAAGATTAAATCTTTGATACAGAATGAGAGTTTTCAGTTAAACTTATTCAAGTTCCCCTTGACGTCACGAATAGTGTTTTAATGAGTAAAATTAAATTTTTGAATGAAATTACCTCAATCAAGGTACCTACTATGTCACTAGACTGTTTTAATATATTTTGATCGAAACTTTGAAGGAAAGTGATAGTTTTGAGTTTAACCTATTCGAGTTCCCTATGAAGTCGCGTAGAGTGTTTTAATGACTAAAGATTGAATCTTCGAATGAAAGTACCTCAATCATGGTACCTACTATGTCACTAGACTTTTTTAATGTATAAAGATTAAATCTTTGAATGAAAATGAGAGTTTTGAGTTAAACTTATTAGAATTCCCTTCAAAGTCATGAAGAGTGTTCTAAGGATTCAAGATTGAATCTTTGAATGAAATTACCACAATAAAGGTACCTATTATGTCACTAGATCTTTTTAAGAGTTTTGAGTTAAACTTATTCGAATTACCTTTGACGTTATGAAGAGTGTTTTAATGAGTAACGATTGAACATTTAAATGAAAATACCTCAATCAAGGTACCTATTATGTCACTAGACCATTTTAATGTATAACCATTAAATCTTTGAAAGAAAATAAGAGTTTTGAGTTAAACCTATTCCAGTTCCCTTAGATATCACGATGAGTGTTTTAATGAGTAAAATATTGCATCTTTGAATGAAAATACCTCAGTCATGGTACTTACTTTTTCACTATACCGCTTTAATATATAATGATTGAATCTTTGAAAAAAAATGATAGTTTTGAGTTTAACTTATTCGAGTTCCCTATGAGGTCGCGTAGAGTGTTTTAATGACTAAAGATTGAATCTTTGAATGAAAATACCTCAATCATGGTACCTACGATGTCACTAGACCTTTTTAATGTATAAAAGATTAAATTTTCAAAAAATAATGAGAGTTTTGAGTTAAACTTATTTGAATTCCCTTTAAAGTCACGAATAGTGTTCTAAGGAGTAAAGGTTGAATCTTTGAATGAAATTACCATAATAAAGGTACCTATTTTGTCTCTAGATCTTTGTAATAGTTTTGAGTTAAACTTATTCGAGTTCATTTTGACGTTATGAAGAGTATTTTTAATGTGTAACGATTGAATATTCGAATGAAAATACCTCAATCAAGGTACCTATTATGTCACTAGACCATTTTCATGTATAAAGATTAAATCTTTGAAAAAAAATTAAAGTTTAGAGTTAAACCTATTCGAGTTCCCTTTGACGTCACGATGAGTGTTTTAATGAGTAAAATATTGCATCTTTGAACGAAAATACCTCAATCAAGGTACCCATTATGTCACTAGACCTTTTTTAATGTATAAAGATTGAATCTTTGGACAAAAATTAGTGTTTTGTGTTCAACTTATTCGAGTTCCATTTCACATCACAAAGAGTGTTTTAATGAGTAAAGATTGAATCTTTGAATGAAATTACCTCATTCACGGTACCTACTATCTCACTAGACCATTTTAATGTACAAAGATTAAATCTTTCAAAGAAAATGAGAGTTTTGAGTTTAACTTATTCGAGTTACCCCTAACATCACAAAGAGTTTTAATGAGTAGAGAAGGAATCTTTGAATGAAATTACCTCAATCAAGGAACCTATTATGTCACTAAACCTTTTTAATTAATAAAGATTGAGTCCTTGAAAAAAAAATGAGAATTTTGAGGTTAACTTATTCGATTTCCCTATGAAGTCGCGAGTAGTGTTTTAATGACTAAAGATTGAATCTTTAAACGAAAATACCTCAATCAAAATACCTATTATGTCACCAGACCATTTTATTGTATAAAGATTAAATCTTTGAAAGAAAATGAGAGTTTTGAGTTAAACTTATTCGAGTTACCTTTGACATCACAAAGAGTGTTTTAATGAGTAAAGATGGAATTTTTGAATGAAATTACCTCAATCAAGGAACCTATTATGTCGCTAGACCTTTTTAAAGAATAAAGATTAAATCCTTGAAACAAAATGAAAATTTTGAGTTCAACTTATACAATTTCTCTATGAAGTCGTGAAGAGTGTTTTAATAACTAAAGAATGAATCTTTGAATCAAAACACTTTAATCAAGGTATAAATTTTGTCACTTGAACTTTTTAATGTATAAAGATTGAATCTTTGAAAGAATATGTGAGTTTTGAGTTTAACTTATTCGAGTTCCCATTGAAGTGTCGAACAGTGTTTTAAAAACTAAGGATTGAATCTTTGAATGAAAATACTTCAACCAGGGTACCCATTATAACATTAGACGTTTTTAATGTATAAAGATTGGATCTTTAAAATAAAATTAGAGTTTTGATTTAAACTTATTTAAGTTCCCTTTGACGTCCCGAATGGTGTTTTAATGAGTAAAGATTGAATCCTTGGATGAAAAAGTCTCAATTAAGGTACCTATTTTGTTACTAGAAAATTTTAATGTATAAAGATTAAATCTTTGATAGAAAATGAAAGTTTTGAGTTAAATTTATTCGAGTTCCCCTTGACGTCTCAAAGAGTGTTTTAATAAGTAAAATTGAATCTTTGAATGAAATTACCTCGTACCTACTATGTCTCTAGATCGTTTTAATATATAAAGATTGAATCTTTGAAAGAAAATGATAGTTTTGAGTTTAACCTATTCGAGTTCCCTATGAAGTCGCGTAGAGTGTTTTAATGACTAAAGATTGAATTTTTGAACGAAAATACCTCAATTAAGGTACCTACTATGTCACTAGACCTTTTTAATGTGTAAAGATTAAATCTTTGAAAGATAATGAGAGTTTTGAGTAAAACTTATTCGAATTCCCTTTAAAGTCACAAGAGTGTTCTAAGGAGTAAAGATTGAATCTTTGAATGAAATTACGTCAATCAAGGTGTCTATTTTTTCATTTTACCTTTTTAATGTATAAAGATTGAATCGTGAAAAGAAAATGAGAGTTTTGAGTTTAACTTTTTCGAGTTCCTAATCAAGTGTCGAAAAGTGTTTTAATGACTAAAGATTGAATCTTTGAATGACAATACTTCAATCAAGGTACCAATTATGTCACTAGACGTTTTTTATATATAAAGATTGAATCTTTAAAATAAAATGAGAGTTTTGAGTTAAACTTATTCAAGTTCCCTTTGACGTCCCGAAGGGTGTTTTAATGAGTAAAGATTGAATACTTAAATGAAAATGCCTCAATTAGGGTACCTAATTTGTCACTAGAAAATTTTAATGTATAAAGATTAAATCTTTGATAGAAAATGAGTTTTTTAAGTTAAACTTATTGGAATTCCCCTTGACATCACAAAAAGTGTTTTAATGAGTAAAATTGAATCTATGAATGAAATTACCTCAATCAAGGTACCTACTATGTCACTAGACTATTTTAATATATAAAATTCGAATCTTTGAAAGAAAATGATAGTTTTGAGTTTAACCTATTCGAGTTCCCTCTAAAGACGCGTAGAGTTTTTCCATGACTAAAGATTGAATCTTTGAATTAAAATACCTCTATTAAGGTAACTACTATGTCACTAGACTTTTTTAATGTATAAAGATTAAATCTTTGAAAGAAAATGAAAGTTTTGAGTTAAAGTTATTCGAATTCACTTTAAAGTCAGGAAGAGTGTTCTAAGGAGTAAAGATTGAATCTTTAAATGAAATTACCACAATAAAGGTACCTATTATGTCACTAGATCTTTGTAAGTGTTTTGAGTTAAACTTATTCGAGTTCCCTTTGACGTTACGCAGAGTGCTTTAATGACTAAAGATTGAATCTTTGAATGAAAATACCTTAATCAAAGTACTAATTATGTCACTAGACCATTTTAATGTATAAAGATTAAATCTTTGAAAGAAAATAAGAGTTTGAGTTAAACTTATTCGAGTTACCTTTGACGTCACAAAGAGTGTTTTAATCTGTAAAGTTTGAATCTTTGAATGAAATTACCTCAATCAAGGGACTTATTACGTCACTAGACTTTTTTAATGAATAAAGATTGAATCCTTGAAAAAAAAATGAGAATTTTGAGTTTAACTTAAATGACTAAAGATTGAATCTTTAAACGAAAATACCTCAATCAAAGTATCTATTATGTCACTAGACCATTTTAATGTATAAAGATTAAATCTTTGAAAGAAAATGAGAGTTCTGAGTTAAACTTATTCGATTTATCTTTGACATCACAAAGAGTGTTTTAATGAGTAAAGATGGAATCTTTGAATGAAATTACCTCAATCAAGGAACCTATTATATCATTAGACCTTTTGAATGAATAAATATTGAATCCTTGAAACAAAATTAGAATTTTGAGTTTAACTTATTTGATTTCCCTATGAAGTTGCGAAGAATGTTTTAATGAGTAAAGAATGAATCTTTGAATCAAAATACCTCAATCGTGGTATAAATTATGTCACTTGACCTTTTTAATGTATAAAGATTGAATCTTTGAAGGAAAATGAGTGTTTTGAGTTTAACTTATTTGAATTTCTTTTAACGTCACGATGAGTGTTTTCATGAGTAAAATATTGCATTTTTGAATGAAAATTCCTCAATCATGGTACCCATTATGTCACTAGACCTTTTTTAACATATAAAGATTGAATCTTTGGAAGAAAATTAGTGTTTTGTGTTCAACTTTTTCGAGTTCCCTTTGACATCACGAACAGTGTTTTAATGAGTAAAGATGAATCTTTGAATGAAATTATCTCATTCACGGAACCTATTATATCACTACACATTTTTAATGTATAAATATTGAATCTACGAAAGAAAATGAGAGTTTTAAGTCTAACTAATTCGAGTTCCCTATCAAGTAAAGAAGAGTATTTTTTAATGCATAAACATTGAATCTCTGAAAGAAAATAGGAGTTTCGAGTTAAACTTATTTAAGTTCCCTTTGACGTCACAAAGAGTATTTTAATGAGTAAAGACTGAATCTTTAAACGAAATTAGCTGAATCAAAATACCTATTATGTCACTTGACCTTTTCAATTTATAAAGATTGCATCTTTGAAAGAAAATGTGAGTTTTGAATTTAACTTATTCGAGTTCCCTATGCAGTCACGAAGAGTGTTTTAATGACTAAAGATTGAATCTTTGAACGAAAATACCTCAATCAAAGTACTTATTATGTCACTAGACCATTTTAATGTATAAAGATTAAATCTTTGAAAGAAAATGAGAGTTTTGAGTTAAACTTATTCGAGTTACCCTTGACATTACAAAGAGTGTTTTAATGAGTAAAGATAAAATCTATGAATGAAATTCCCTCAATCAAGGAACCTATTATGTCACTAGACCTTTTTGATGAATAAAGATTGAATCCTTGAAACAAAATGAGAATTTTGAATTTAACTTATTCGATTTCCCTATAAAATCACGAAGAGTGTTTTAATAACTAAAGATTGAATCTTTGAACGAAAATACCTCAATCAAAGTACCTGTTATGTCACTAGACCATTTTAATGTATAAAGATTAAATCTTTGGAAGAAAATGAGAGTTTAGAGTTAAACTTATTCGAGTTACCTTTGACATCATAAAGAGTGTTTGAATGAGTAAAGACGGAATCTTTGAATGAAATTACCTCAATTAAGGAACCTATTATGTCACTAGACCTTTTTAATGAACAAAGATTAAATCCTTGAAACAAAATGAGAATTTTGAGTTTAACATATTCGATTTACCTATGAAGTCACGAAGAGTGTTTTAATGACTAAAGAATGAATCTTTGAATCAAAATACCTCAATCAATGTACAATTTATGTCACTTGACCTTTTTAATGTATAAAGATTGAATCTTTGAAAGAAAATGAGAGTTTTGAGTTTAACTTATTCGAGTTTCGAATGAAGTGTCGAAGAGTATTTTAATGACTAAGGATTGAATCTTTGAATGAAAATACAGAGTTAAACTTATTCGAGTTACCTTTGACATCATAAAGAGTGTTTGAATGAGTAAAGACGGAATCTTTGAATGAAATTACCTCAATTAAGGAACCTATTATGTCACTAGACCTTTTTAATGAACAAAGATTAAATCCTTGAAACAAAATGAGAATTTTGAGTTTAACATATTCGATTTACCTATGAAGTCACGAAGAGTGTTTTAATGACTAAAGAATGAATCTTTGAATCAAAATACCTCAATCAAGGTACAATTTATGTCACTTGACCTTTTTAATGTATAAAGATTGAATCTTTGAAAGAAAATGAGAGTTTTGAGTTTAACTTATTCGAGTTTCGAATGAAGTGTCGAAGAGTATTTTAATGACTAAGGATTGAATCTTTGAATGAAAATACAGAGTTAAACTTATTCGAGTTACCTTTGACATCATAAAGAGTGTTTGAATGAGTAAAGACGGAATCTTTGAATGAAATTACCTCAATTAAGGAACCTATTATGTCACTAGACCTTTTTAATGAACAAAGATTAAATCCTTGAAACAAAATGAGAATTTTGAGTTTAACATATTCGATTTACCTATGAAGTCATGAAGAGTGTTTTAATGACTAAAGAATGAATCTTTGAATCAAAATACCTCAATCAAGGTACAATTTATGTCACTTGACCTTTTTAATGTATAAAGATTGAATCTTTGAAAGAAAATGAGAGTTTTGAGTTTAACTTATTCGAGTTTCGAATGAAGTGTCGAAGAGTATTTTAATGACTAAGGATTGAATCTTTGAATGAAAATACTTTAATCAAGGTATCCATTATATCACTAGACATCTTTAATGCATAAAGATTGAATCTTCAAAATAAAATGAGAGTTTTAACATAAACTTATTCAAGTTCCCTTTAACGTCCCAAATGGTGTTTTAATGAGTAAAGATTGAATCCTTGGATGAAAATGCCTCAATTAAGGTACCTATTTTGTCCCTAGAACATTTTAATGTATAAATATTAGATCTATGATAGAAAATAAGAGTTTTGAGTTAAACTTATTCGAGTTACCTTTGACATCACAAAGAGTGTTTTAATCAGTAAAGTTTGAATCTTTGAATGAAATTACCTCAATCAAAGGACCTATTACATCACTAGACCTTTTTAATGAATAAAGATTGAATCCTTCAAAAAAAATGAGAATTTTGAGTTTAACTTGTTCGATTTATCTATGAAGTCGCGAAGAGTATTTTAATGACTAAAGATTGAATCTCTGAACGAAAATGCCTCAATCAAAGTATCTATTATGTTACTAGACCATTTTATTGTATAAAGATTAAATCTTTGAAAGAAAATGAGAGTTCTGAGTTAAACTTATTCGATATATCTTTGACATCACAAAGAGTGTTTTAATGAGTAAAGATGGAATCTTTGAATGAAATTACCTCAATCAAGGAACGTATAATATCACTAGACCTTTTTAATGAATAAAGATTGAATCCTTGAAACAAAATGAGAATTTTGAGTTTAACTTATTCGATTTCCTTATGAAGTCGTGAAGAATGTTTTAATGAGTAAAGAATGAATCTTTGAATCAAAATACCTCAATCGTGGTACAAATTATGTCACTTGACCATTTGAATGCATAAAGATTGACGTCACGAAGTGTGTTTTAATGAGTAAAGATTGAATTTTGGAATGAAATTACCTCAATCCAGGTACCTATGAAGTCACTTGACCTTTTTAATGTATAAAGATTGAATCTTTTAAAGAAAATAAGAGTTTTAAGTTTAACTTATTTGAGTTCCCTACGAAGTCGCGTAGCGTGTTTTAATGGATGAAGACTGAATCTTTGAATAAAAATACCTCAATCATGGTACCTATTATGTCACTAGACCTTCTTAACGTATAAAGATAAAATCTTTGAAATAAAATGAGGGTTTTGAGTTAAACTTATTCGAATTTCCTTTGATATCATGAAGAGTGTTTTAAGGAGTAAAGATAGAATCTTCGAATGAAATCTCCTCAATAAAGGTACCGATTATGTCACTAGACCTTTTTAATGTATAAAGATTGAATCTTTGAAAAAAAATGAGAGTGTTGATTTTAACTTATTCGAGTTCCCAATGAAGTGTCAAAGAGTGTTTTAATGACTAAGGATTGAATCTTTGAATGAAAATACTTTAATCAAGGTACCCATTATGTCACTAGATGTTTTTAATGTATAAAGATTGATTCGCTGAAATAAAATGAGAGTTTTGACTTAAACTTAGTCAAGTTCCCTTTGACGTCCCGAAGGGTGTTTTAAAGAGTAAAGATTGAATCCTTGGATGAAAATGCCTCAATTAAGGTACCTATTTTGTCACTAGAACATTACAATGTATAAAGATTAAATATTTGATAGAAAATGAGAGTTTTGAGTTAAACTTATTTGAATTCCTCTTGACATCACGAAGAGTGTTTTAAAGTGTAAAATTGAATCTTTGAATGAAATTACCTCAATCAAGATACCTACTATGTCACTAGACCGTTTTAATATATAAAGATCGAATCTTTGAAAGAAAATGACAGTTTTGAGTTCAACCTATTCGAGTTCCCTATGAAATCGGTAGGGTGTTTTAATGACTAATGATTGAATCTTTGAATGAAAATACCTCAATCAAGGTACCTATTATATCACTAGACCTTTTTAATGTATAAAGATTAAATCTTTCAAAGAAAATGAGAGTTTTGAGTTAAACTTATTCGAATTCCCCTTAAAGTCACGACGAGTGTTCTAAGGAGTACAGATTGAGCCTTCGAATGAAATTACCACAATAAAGGTGCCTATTATGTCACTAGATCTTTTTGAGAGTTTTGAGTTAAACTTATTCGAATTCCCTTTGACTTTACGAAGAGTGTTTTAATGAGTAACGATTGAATATTTGAATGAAAATATCTCAATCAAGGTACCTATTATGTCACTCGACCATTTAAATGTATGAAGATTAAATCTTTGATAGAAAATGAGATTTAATGTATAAATATTAAATCTTTGAAAAAAAATGTAAGTTTTGAGTTAAACTTATACGTGTTACCTTTGACATCACAAAGAGTGTTTTACTGAGTAATGATGAAATCTTTGAATGAAATTACGTCAAATAAGGGACCTATTATGTCACTAGACCTTTTTAATGAATAAAGATTGAATCCCTGAAACAAAATAATAATTTTGAATTAAACTTAATTGATTTCTCTATGAAGTCTCGAAGAGTGTTTTAATGACTGAAGAATGAATCTTAGAATCAAAATACCTCAATCAAGATACAAATTATGTCACTTGACTTTTGGAATACATAAAGATTGAAACTGCGAAAGAAAATGAGAGTTTTGAGTTCAACTTATTCAAGTTTCCTTTGACGTCACGAAGAGTGTTTTAATGAGTAAAGATTGAATTTTGGAATGAAATTACATTAATCCTGGTACCTATTAAGTCACTTGACCTTTTTAATGTATAAAAATTGAATCTTTTACAGAAAATGAGAGTTTTGAGTTTAACTTATTCGAGTTGCCTACGAAGTCGCGTAGCGTGTTTTAATGGTTAAAGATTGAATCTTTGAATGAAAATACCTCAATCATGGTATCTATTATGTCATTAGAACTTTTTAACGTATAAATATTAAATCTTCAAAATAAAATGAGAGTTTTGAGTTAAACTTATTCGAGTTACATTTGACATCACGAAGAGTGTTTTAAGGAGTAAAAATTGAATCTTTGAATGAAATCTCCTCAATAAAGGTACCGATTGTGTCACTAGACCTTTTTAATGTATAAAGATTGAATCTTTGAAAGAAAATGAGAATTTTGAATGAAACTTATTCGAGTTCCCTTTGACGTTTCGAAGAGTATGTTAATGAGTAAGATTGAATCTTTTAATAAAATTAACTAAATAAAGGTACCTATTATGTCAATAGACCATTTCTATGTATAAAGATTAAATCTTTGAAAGAAAATGATTGTTTTGACTTGAACTTATTCAAGTTCCCTTGGACATCACGATGAGTATTTTAATGAGTAAAGATTGAATCTTTATATGAAATTACCTCAATCAAGTACTATTATGTCAATAGACCTTTTTAATGTACAAAGATTGAATCTTTGAAAGAAAATAAGAGTTTTGAGTTTAACTTATTCGAGTTCCCAATGAAGTGTCGAGGAGTGCTTTAATGACTAAGGATTAAATCTTTGAATGAAAATACTTCAATCAAGGTACCCTTATGTCACTAGATGTTTTTAATGTATTAAGATTGAATCTTCGAAATAAAATGAGAGTTTTGACTTAAACTTATTCAAGTTTCCTTTGACATCCCGAAGGGTGTTTAAATGAGTAAAGATTGAATCCTTGGATGAAAGTGCCTCAATTAAGGTTCCTATTTTGTCACTAGACCATTTTACTGTATAAAGATTAAATCTTTGATAGAAAATGAGAATTTTGAGTTAAACTTATTCGAGTTCCACTTGACGTTACGAAGTGTGTTTTAATGAGTAAAATTGAGACTTTGAATGAAATTACTACAATCAAGGTACCTACTATGTCACAAGATCGTTTTAATATATAAAGATTGAATCTTTGAAAGAAAATGATAGTTTTGAGTTTAACCTATTCGAGTTCCCTATGAAGTCACGTAGAGTATTTTAATGACTAAAGATTCAATCTTTGAATAAAAATACCTCAATCAAGGTACTTACTATGTCATTAGACCCTTTTAATGTATAAAGATTAAATCTTTGAAAGAAAATAAGTGTTTTAAGTTAAACTTATTCGAATTCCCTTGAAAGCCACGAAGAGTGTTCTAAGGAATAAGAATTGAATCTTTGAATGGAATTACCACAATAAAGGTACCTATTATGTCACTAGATCTTTTTAAGAGTTTTAAGTTAAATTTATTCGAGCTCCCTTTGACGTCAGTACTTTAATGAGTAAAGTTTCAATTTTTGAACGAAATTACCTAAATTAAGATACCTATTATGTCACTTGACCTTTTTAATTTTTAAAGAATGCATCTTTGAAAGAAAATGTGATGTTTTCAGTTTAACTTATTCGAGTTCCTTATGCAGTCGCGAAGAGTATTTTAATAACTAAAGATTTAATCTTTGAACGAAAATATCTCAATCAAAATCCTTATTATGTCACTAGACCATTTTAATGAATAAAGATTAATTCTTTGGAAGAAAATGAGAGTTTTGAGTTAAACTTATTCGAGTTACCTTTGATATCACAAAGAGTGTTTTAATGAGTAAAGATGGAATCTTTGAATGAAATTACCTCAATCAATGAACCTATTATGTCACTAAACATTTTTATTGAACAAAGATTGAATCCTTGAAACAAAATGAGAATTTTGAGTTTAACTTTTTCAATTTCCCTATAAAGTCGCGAAGAGTGTTTTAATGACTAAAGATTGAATCATTGAACGAAAATACCTCAATCAAAGTACTTATTATGTTACTAGACCATTTTAATGTATAAAGATTAAATCTTTAAAAGAAAATGAGGGTTTTGAGTTAAACTTATTCGATTTACTTTTGACATCACAAAGAGTTTTTTAATGAGTAAAGATGAAATCTTTTAATGAAATTATCTCAATCAAGGAACCTATTATGCCATTAGACTTTTTAAATGAATAAAGATTGAATCCTTGAAACAAAATGAGAATTTTGAGTTTAACTTATTCGATTTTCCTATGAAGTCGCGAAAAGTGTTTTGATGACTAAAGAATGAATCTTTGATTTAAAATACCTCAATCAGAGTTCAAATTATGTAACTTGACATTTTTAATGCATAAAGATTGAATCTTTGAAAGAAGATGAAAGTTTTGAGTTCAATTTATTCCAGTTCCCTTTGACGTCACGAATAGTGTTTTAATGAGTAAAGATTGAATTTTGGAATGAAATTACTTCAATTCAGGTACCTATTAAGTCACTTGACCTTTTTAATGTATAAAGATTGAATCTGTTAAAGAAAATAAGAGTTTTGAGTTGAACTTATTCGAGTTCCCTACAAAGTTGCGTAGCATGTTTTAATGGATAAAGATTGAATCTTTGAATGAAAATACCTCAATCATGGTATCTATTAAGCCACTAGACTTTTTTACCGTATAAAGATTAAATCTTTGAAATAAAATGAGAGATTTGAGTTAAACTTATTCGAGTTACCTTTGACATCATGAAAAATGTTTTAAGAAGTAAAAATAGAATCTATGAATGAAATCTCCTCAATAAAGGTACCGATTATGTCACTAGACCTTTTTAATGTATAAAGATTGAATCTTTGAAAGAAAATAAGAGTTTTGAGTTAAATTTATTCGAGTTCCCTTTGTCGTCCCGAAGAGTATGTTAATGAGTAAGATTGTATTTTTTAATGAAATTAACTCAATAAAGGTACCTATTATGTCACTAGACTATTTTAATGTATAAAGATTAAATCTTTGAAAGAAAATGTGTGTTTTGAGTTAAACTTATTCAAGTTCCTTTGTAGATGAGTGTTTTAATGTGTAAAGATTGAATCTTTAAATGAAATTACTGCAATCAAGGTAACTATTATGTCAATAGACATTTTTAAAGTATAAAGATTGAATCTTTGAAAGAAAATGGGAGTTTGGAGTTTAACTTATTCGAGTTCCCAATGAAGTGTCGAAGAGTGTTTTAATTACTAAGGATTGAATCTTTGAATGAAAATACTTCAATCAAGCTACCCATTATGTCACTAGACGTTTTTAATGTATAAATATTAAATCTTTGAAAGAAAATGAGAGTTTTGAGTTAAACTTATTCGAGTTACCATTGGGATCATAAAGAGTGTTTTAATGACTAAAGATGGAATCTTTGAATAAAATTACCTAAATCAAGGAACCTAATATGTCACTAGACCTTTTTAATGAATAAAGATTGAATCCTTGAATCAAAATGAGAATTTTGAGTTTAACTTATTCGATTTCCCTATGAAGTCGCGACGGGTGTTTTAATGACTAAAGAATGAATCTTTGAATCAAAATACCTCAATCAAGGTACAAATTATATAATTTGACCTTTTTAATGCATAAAGATTGAATCTTTGAAAGAAGATGAGAGTTTTCAGTTCAACTTTTTTGAGTTCCCTTTGACGTCATGAAGAGTATTTTAATAAGTAAAGATTGAATTTTGGAATGAAATTACCTCAATCCAGGTACCTATTAAGTCACTTGACCTTTTTAATGTATAAAGATTAAATCTTTTAAAGAAAATGAGAGTTTTGAGTTTAACTTATTCGAGTTTCCTACGAAGTCACGTAATGTGTTTTAAAGGATAAAGATTGAATCTTCGAATGAAAATACCTCAATCATGGTATCTATTATGTCACTAGACCTTTTTCACGTATAAAGATTAAATCTTTGAAATAAAATGAGAGTTTTGAGTTAAACTTATTCGAGTTACCTTTGACATCACGAAGAGTGTTTGAAGGAGTAAAGATAGAAGGTACCAATTGTGTCACTAGACCTTTTTAATGTATAAAGATTAAATATTTGAAAGAAAATGAGAGTTTTGAGTTAAACTTATTCAAGTTCCCTTTGACGTCCCGAAGTGTATGTTAATGAGTAAGATTAAATCTTTGAATGAAATTAACTCAATAATGGTACCTATTATATCAGAAGACCATTTTAATGTATAAAGATTAAATCTTTGAAAGAAAATGAGTGTTTTGAGTTAAACTTATTCGAATTCCCTTTGACGTCTCGAATGGTGTTTTAATGAATAAAGATTGAATCGTTGGATGAAATTGCCTCAATTAAGGTACCTATTTTGTCACTATAACATTTGAATGTATAAAGATTGAATGAGTAAAATTGAATCTTTGAATGAGATTACCTCCGTCAAGGTACCGACAATGTCACTAGACCATTTTAATATATAAAGATCTAATCTTTGAAAGACAATGATAATTTTTAGTTTAACCTATTCGAGTTCCCTATGAAGTCGCGTATAAGACTGAACCTTTGAATGAAAATACCTCAATCAAGGTACCTACTATGTCACTAAACCTTTTTAATGTATAAATATTAAATCTTTGAAAGAAAATGAGAGTTTGGACTTAAACTTATTCGAATTCCCTTTAAAGTCACGAAGAGTGTTCTAAGGAGTAAATATTGAATCTTCGAATGAAATTACCACAATAAAGGTACATATTATGTCACTAGATCTTTTGAAGAGCTTTGAGTTAAACTCATTCGAGTTCCCTTTGACATTATGAAGAGTGTTTTAGTGACTAACGATTGAATATTTGAATGAAAATACCTCAATCAAGGTACCTATTATGTCACTAGACCATTTTAATGTATAAAGATTAAATCTTTGAACGAAAATGAAAGTTTTTAGTTAAACCAATTCGAGTTCCCTTTGACGTCACGATGAGTGTTTTAATGAGTAAAATATTGCATCTTTGAATGAAAATACCTTAATTAAGCTTCCTATTATGTCACTTGACCTTTTTTAACGTATAAAGATTGAATCTTTAGAAGAAAGTTAGTGCTTTGTGTTTAACTTATTCGAGTTCCCTTTGACATCACAAAGAGAGTTTTAATGGGTAAAGATCGAATCTTTGAATGAAATTACCTCATTCACGGTGCCTCTTATGTACCTTTTTAGTGTGTAAAGATTGAATCTACGAAAGAAAATAAGAGTTTTGAGTTTAACTTATTCGAGTTCCCTATGAAGTCACGTAGAGTGTTTTAAAGACTAAAGATTGAATTTTTGAATAAAAATACCTTAATTAAGGTACCCATTATATCACTAGACGTTTTTAATGTATAGAGATTGAATTTTTGAAAGAAAATAAGAGTTTTGAGTTAAACTTATTCAAGTTCCCTTAAACGTCATGAAGAGTACTTTAATGAGTAAAGATTGAATCTTTAAATGAAATTACCTGAATCAAGATACCTATTATGTCACTTGACCTTTTTAATTTATAAAGATTGCATCTTTGAAAGAAAATGTGAGTTTTGAGTTTAACTTATTCGAATTCCCTATGTAGTCGCGAAGAGTGTTTTAATGACTAAAGATTGAATCTTTGAACGAAAATACCTCAACCAAAGTGCCTATTATGTCGCTAGACCATTTTAATGTATAAAGATTAAATCTTTGAAAGAAAATGAGAGTTTTAAGTTAAACTTATTCGAATTACCTTTGACATCACAAAGAGTGTTTTAATGAGTAAAGATGGAATCTTTGAATAAAATTACCTCAATTAAGGAACCTATTATGTCACTAGACCTTTTTAATGAATAAAAATTGAATCCCTGAAACAAAATGAGAATTTTAAGTTTAACTTATTTGATTTCCATATGAAGTCGCGAAGAGTGTTTTAATGACTAAAGATTGAATCTTTGAACGAAAATACCTCAATCAAAGTACCTATTATGTCACAAGACCATTTTAATGTATAAAGATTAAATCTTTAAAAAGAAATGAGAGTTTTGAGTTAAACTTATTCGAGTTACCTTTGACATCACAAAGAGTGTTTTAATGAGTAAAGATGAAATCTTTGAATAATATTATCTCAATCAAGGAACCTATTATGTCGCTAGCCCTTTTTAATGAATAAAGATTGAATCGTTGAAATAAAATGATAATTTTGAGTTTAACTTATTCGATTTCCCTATGAAGTTGCGAAGAGTGTTTTAATGACTAAAGAATGAATCTTTGAATCAAAATACCTCAATTAAAGTATAAATTATGTCACTTAACCTTTTTAATGTATAAAGATTGAATCTTTAAAAGAAAATGAGAGTTTTGAGTTCAACTTATTCGAGTTCCCTTTGACGTCACGAAGAGTGTTTTAATGAGTAAAGATTGAATTTTGGAATGAAATTACCTCATTCCAGGTACCTATTAAGTCACTTAACCTTTTTAATGTATAAAGATTAAATCTTTTAAAGAAAATGAGAGTTTTGAGTTTAACTCATTCGAGTTTCCTACGAAGTCGCATAGCGTGTTTTAATGGATAAAGATTGAATCTTTGAATGAAAATACCTCAATTATGGTATCTATTATGTCACTAGGCCTTTTTAACGTATAAAGATTAAATCTTTGAAATAAAATGAGAGTTTTGAGTTAAACTTATTCGAGTTACCTTTGACATCATGAAGAGTGTTTTAAGGAGTAATGATAGAATCTTTGAATCAAATCTCCTCAATAAAGTTACTGATTGTGTCACTAGACCTTTTTATTATATAAAGATTGAATCTTTGAAAGAAAATGAGAGTTTTGAGTTAAACTTATTCGAGTTCCCTTTGACGTCCTGAAGAGTATGTTAATAAGTAAGATTAAATCTTTGAATGAAATTAAATCAATAAAAGTACCTATTATGTCACTAGACTATTTTAATGTATAAAGATTAAATCTTTGAAAGAAAATGAGTGTTTTGAGTTAAACTTATTCGAGTTCCCTTGGACATCTCGATAAGTGTTTTAGTGAGTAAAGATTGATTCTTTCAATGAAATTACCCTAATCAGGGAACCTATTATGTCACTAGACTTTTTTAATGAATAAAGATTGAATCCTTGAAACAAAATGGGAATTTTGAGTTTAACTTATTCGATTTCCCTATGAAGTCGCGAAAAGTGTTTTAATGACTAAGAATAAATCTTTGAATCAAAATACCTCAATCAAGGTACAAATTATGTCTCTTGACCTTTTTAATGCTTAAAGATTGAATTTGTTGTCCAAGAATTGACTCTAGAAGGGGGGTGAATAGAGTCAATGGCCAATTTTTGCAATTTATAGATTTACAATTTCTAATCAACAACTTAAGCAATTATGCAATAATCAATATATGAAAGTAAATAATAAATAGCACAATTGTAAAAGAGAAAAGGGATGAGAAATTGCAAGCAATGACTCGACAATTTTAGCGAGGTTCGGAAACTCGTACTCCTTGGCTCAAGACTCCTCTTGAGATTTCCTAATCCACTATGGCACCTCCTTAAGGGTGGAGAGCAAACCTTGATTAGGAGTAACTCCTTGCTAAGAGAAAACCTCTCTTAGTCTTCCTTTGGGTAACACCAACCCTTACAATATCCTTACTAAGAGACCACCTCTCTTAGTCTTACATAGGCCACACCAACCCTTACAATTTCTTTGCTAAGAGAAACTCTTCCTCTTAGGCTTTCAGCAAATTTGTAAATAGAATTTGAAGTACAAGAAATCCTCTCAAGAACTGATACAAATCAAGCCTCACAATAGAATATATATGAAATCAAGTGAAGCTCAAACTCTAAGTATGAAATATATGAGAGATGATGAGGAAAATGCAGAACAAAAGCTCTGATGAAATACTAGAACAAAAGTTCAGCAAAGGCTCACGAAATGCTCTCTTAAATTCACTCTGGTTCAAGTATGGAAGCTTGTATAAAAGATGAAGATTGATGTCCGAATAGAGGCTCTATGAGTGAGTAAAACCAAAACAAAAGCTCTGTATAATGGTAGAGCCAAAAGCTCTCTTTGATGCACTTGAATGATGTTCTTGAATGCTCTCTCAAGTAGTGTGTTTTATCTTCAGACTAACCAATGTTATTTGTAGAGATTTCAAGTTCAATAGAGCTGTTGTAGGTGGTTAGGATAATTAAATGAATTTTTAGCCATTAGAAATTTGAATCTGCAGAGTTGTGACCAAACCGGTCGATATGTGGTATAAGCCGGTTGATGCTTGCTACAAACCAGTCGATGTTTTCTTGATGAACCAGTTGATGTATACTTTGAATCAGTCGACGCAAATGAGCTTCAACTTGAAATTTGCTACTGCCTAGATACCAGTCGATGTAAATGTTATGTTCTTGAAATTTCAGTACTGCCTAGATACCGGTCGAAGTGAAGTTAAAACCGGTCGACGTAAAATCTGGTTCATTGACAGTTTTGACAGATGATAGTTTATGCATAGGACTTTCAGTACAGGACATCTGCACACAGCTTATTTCCATTGAAAACATTTAAGTAAATGTCTTTACAGTATTTATATGTCCATTTACTTTAAGTTTACAATGTAAATAAGGAAGTACCCCCCATTTGGATTCAATAAAAAATACTAGAAAATTGAAATCCAACTAAATAAAAATATAGAAATTAAGTAAATGTCTTTACAATATTTATATGTCCATTTACTTTAAGTTTACAATATAAATAAGGAAGTACCACCCATTTAAATTCAATAAAAAATATTAGAAAATTGAAATCCAACTAAATCAAAATGTAGAAATTCAGTTTTAGTACAAATTTGGATTTCCGACAGTTTTGGTAAAAATGAATCCTTGTGTAGACTAATGTAGACCTGGTCAAAAATTCTGATAAAATCAGTTTAGCCTATTTGAAGTATAAAGAGTTATTACCGGGAAAATTATTTTGAAATAATCATTATTTCAAAATTTCATTTTTCACACTTAGCCAAAAACACAATTTTTCATGATGTGCATTCTGGGGTCCTAATGTCCGTTACCAACTCAGGGTAATGAAGGCTTCTCATACCTTAATTGTTGACCAATATGAATTATATGATTGTTGTTCATGGTCTTAGTATTTCTAGCAAAAGTGATGAGTTCTTTCAAAGCTTATGCAAGCTTGAACTAACTCACTCTTTAGCAATGACTTCATGTGCAATTATATATGAATGAAGTATATAATCTATTGCTAATATATATAGGAGCATATGAATGATGATATGATATGCATGGTCCGATAGAGATGAGCTTCAAATGGATTCATAAATACTTTGACATTGAATCCTAAACATTCACCATCCTATCTACCCCTTTCTTCATTCTTTATCCATGATCGTTTAGGCTTTGAGGTATTCTTCCTTTGTTCCTTTCTTGATCATTGATGTCCAAGCTATCTTTCTTTGCAACTTCAACTCTTCTTTGTATCCATTTCTTTCCTTGATGTGATCTTGAATAATGGAATACTTGGAATGGTCTTTATGATCTTCATTGAGGTTCTTCTTTGAATATAAGTCATCTATAACACTCAATGTGAACATTAGTCCTTAAACACCATTAATGGTTTGTTATCATCAAAACAACTAGATTGTCATTGGATGAAATCCTTAAGGTCAACACTCTCTCCCTTTTTGATGATGACAAAATATTGATGTGTTCATAAGCAAATGGAGTAGCATTTGAAAAATGCTCCCCCTATCAAAGTGAATTCATTGAACATAATGTTATAAGACAGCATGCTTGATATATCATAAATCATTTTATACATAAACATGTATTTAAGATCATTTTACACATCACATATCTCTCCCCCTTAGGCCTCTCAAAAAGGTGGGAGGCCTAAACAACTTCATTAAGCATTTAGCATTTAGTATAGTGAAGCAATGAAAGCATGAGTTCAATACATCATTAAGGTTCATGGCAAATACAAAAGTATACATAAAACATAAACCCAAGATGAAATATATACTCAATTAAACAAAAGTATACAAAAGTATACATAATAGTTCGTAGCAAAAAAATGAAGCAAGGATTAGAGTAAGTGTAATGGCTCGGTCATTTTCTTCCTTTTCCCTTTTTCCTCAAATTTTGCGGATAAATTTTTTCCTTTGTCTTTTCTTTTCTGTGGATGGTTTTTCATCGCTTAGTGTCATCTCGAGTACTCAAAATTGGTTTCTGAGACTCTTTCATGTGAATTGACAACTTCCTTTAAGGACCGAGTCATTTTCGCATTTTTCATTTTTGGACACTATGCGCTATTTCGTCTTTTCCCTATTTTGTCATTTTCCCTATTTCGTCTTATCTCCGTTTGTCAGTTTTTGGCACAACCTCACTTCTTGTACTCGGAGTTGATTTTTGACTTCACGTATCCTTATTGTGAGTGGTTTCCATGAAATACGTATCTTTATTTTTGCAAGAAAGTACTCTAGTTGCTCCCGATGCTCATAGAGGCATGGATGCATAAATCTTTGGAATTAATTTCATTTCCTGGGGTGTTTTTCATAAATATCTTTTGAAGATATTTTATTTCAGGGGCATCTAAGAAAATATCTTTTGGAAGATATTTTCATTTTGGGGCAGTTTCGGAGTTAACCCTTTTTGTAGGGGCCATTGTGCAATTAACGAAAGTTATTGCAAAATGTCTCGTCTGAAGCCTAGATCCTCGTACGGGATTCATTTTCACTTTTTGTTAACTTGTAAATTCATAGAATTCCGTTCTGGTCATTTTTCTCCAGTTTCAGAGTTTCTGGACCCAGTTGCCGCCGAAATTGTTCGGGGCATAACTTTCTGCTCGGGACTCAGTTTTTGATGTCGTTTCTTCTGTTGTTCATATTTTCTCATTTTGAAACTTTTTTGTTGACGGATTTTTTCCGTTTGAGCTTGTTTGCTCAAAATCCACTTTTCCGGACCCAGCGGGACCCTTTCAGGGCACTTTTTGTGATTTACTATAAATAGGTGCCTTAAAGAAGAAAAATCAGATTTTCTTCTTCTTCCTACTCTCCTTGCACGACCAAAGGCAGCCATAGATGCCCATGGAGCTGCCATCGTCTCTCTCCTCCTTTAACCTACTTTTCCTAGGTGAAAATCCTTCAGCCTTTGTATTTGTTGCTCGCTTCGTCGTGCTCTACCATTACCCCTTATTAGAAACCATTTCTGACCAAATTTTGAGTTTGGGATTTAGGCCAAGTTTGGATTTTCATGGGGCTTCTTGGAGATTCATATAGATCGTGTTGTTCCCGACAAAACCTAGGAGTTTCGTCAGATTCGGAGCCGTTTCGCTTTGATAGCTTTTGATATTTTCATCTCAAATTAAGGTAGGGGGTGTCTTAGGATTATATTTGTGTTGTATTGATGATTATATATGCTTATACAACTTGTATGCATGTTTTGTATAAATCTTGGAATTTAATTTTAATTAATTTCTTTGTAAAGGATTTAATGCTCAAGGATATGTATGACTTGGAATTGAATTGTAACATGCTAGGAAATTATGCTTGGATATGTTGGTTAACATATATTAAATTTGGCTCATTTCATTAAGAATTACAACTTTTATTTAATATTTATCTTTAGTGAAAGTTTAATTCACATGGTTGTATCAAGCATGAAATCAAGTTGTAATGTGGTATTTAAATAGGCCTTGGCATGTTCTCTAACATAGATTAAATTGAGGGCATTTGGAATTGTTTAAAAATGTAGAAGAAATTAATTAATTAGCTTAATTAATTTTGTTTTAAGTAATAGTTTAGGTGATAGAGCTTTCTACCAATGAATTCTGACGTAGTTCTTTATCAAGAGGTAAAGGAAATGTTCCAAACAAAAGATCTGATTCACATCGTAAAACCAACAATGAGATCCGTCCTACTATATTAGACAGATCCAGGCGAGTGGGAACTAGAGTGGATAGCGAAACGAATGGGAGTGGAGTGACTGCAGTATGGAAATCTAGGCTTTCTCTTTGATTTGTTCTCCCAAAGTTTAGATAGATGAAACCAATTGGTTGGTCGTTGCAGGCGTACGGCTATTCTATTAAATAAAAAATCCCTTTCACATCCGATTTACGCATAGATGCTAGGAAAAACACCCTTTATAAAGCTATCCCTTTCGTTCAAGGTCAAATAAATGCACATATAATAAGATCCAATGACCTACACAAAGACGCAAGGGCCAAGAGACTTAATCACTTAAATTATCATTTGATGTTATATATGTGATGACCATGACTTGTCCCTCAATATATATTAAATTGAGGTTATTTGGGATTAACTTGAATTTAGAGAATTTAACTATTTATGTCTAATTAAATTCTATTTTATTACTCCATGGATTTAATTGCATTTTGGAAGTTATTTTTATATTTAAATCATGGATTTGGATTTGGTGTATGTTCACTTGATTACTTTTGAGTATTGGATAACATAGTTGTTACTTTCATATTCATGAGAATATGTTTTTCCTTATTGAATATATTATTACTATGTGTAAGGAATTGCACACTTTGTATTTAACATCTTTCGTGCCATAGTAGTTGTAGACTTTGAGCATGTATTGTATAAGTTTCCAAAATTGGATTGTGCTTCGTAAATAGTTGATATCTTGTATATACATGTTGATATATATACGTTGTTGCACAATTTGTTGATTTTGAAAACTTGGGGATGTCATTGTTTGGCTACGGCTAGGACTTGGTTCTAGTAAGGGGGATTGTCGCTCTATATAGTCTAGTGCGCACATAGGGAGGTTACCCATAGGCTAGTAACCCTAAAGTAATTATGTTGTCGGTCTGATCCGGTGCGACGTCCGAGTATCCACTTTGTTTGATTTCGTATTTCATTTCAAGTTGATAACTATATAATATCGTAACTTGTTGTTCTTTATTTGATTTCCCATTTTGAGTTGCAAGATGTTAACTTTGAGAAATCATGCTTTAAGCGTTGTATTGGAAGTTCCAATGTTGGTTAAATTGCATCGATATCATAATTTGTGTTTTGATATTCAAATGTAGTTTAGGAATGATCCTATAGATTCACTTTGAATATAGACGTTAGGTGGCATGACCCACTCTTATTGTTTTCGTATCTTGGATTTCAAGTTGAAGACTTTGAGAATCTATATCTTGTTGCTTTGTATAACATGTTTCCCTATTGTTTGAATTGCATGAACAATGTGATTATGCTATAAATGTTTTAAGGTAGCTTAAGATGCTTCCTGAGTCTCATTTTGACATAGACGTTAGGTGGCATGAACCCCTTTGATATGTTTCACCTTAAGGTGATAAAATTGTAAAATGTTAGGTCGATGCATGCTCATCTCCTACGAGTAGCTTTATGTTACTCACCCCTACGTTACTGGGGTATATTTCAGGTACAGGACCCAAGACTTGAAGATTTCATTGTCTTGGATCGTTCAGTAGCTTTATGTATCAAACTTGTATTCTTTGATTCTACGTATGTAAAGTGTACATAAGTACACTCCTTTTAATGCATTTGACATGTAGGACATGAGGCCAAGGGCCAAGCAAGTTTATATTTGCACTTGTATTCAATTGGTGCCATATTTTGCTTGAAAATGTATTTTTATCAACTATGGAGGCTTTGTATGCTAAAACTTGTTAATGGAATGTAAAGAGGCTTTAGGCCATATTGGTACATCTATTTTATCATATTGCATGCACTTGCATACTCACTTTGGCAAACAGCACCATCCTTGATGAAACAAAAACTCTAAGTAGCATTTTTAGGGAGTTTTACCCTATTCTGTTCTAGGGGCATTTTGGGTATTTCACAATGCGTTGTTTTCATTTTTCCTTCCATGTTACGTAGAAAACTCAAATTTGAGGGGGGTTTCTTCTTTGTGTTTTTCCAGAAAATGTCATCTTGGCCCTCAAAAATCCATATTTGTCCGAAAAATCCTTGCTGCCAGGTTTTGCAGATTTTTAGTGCAAATGTACTTGGTACTATTCATCGACTTTTTTTTGAAAAGTGTGACGACCGATCCGAGACTTCTGGGGGTCTTGTGGGTGTATTTTAAGATTGCATTTTCAATTTAGGCAATTTAAAAACCTCCCAAAGCCCTATTTCCTTTCTTTGGGCAGCAGCTCGAAGAAATTTTTACCCCCTTGACCAGATTTTCTTGCGGGCATTTTGGGCATTTTACAATACATTTTTTTTATTTCCATCCATAATCGCAGTAGGAAACTTGATTTTAGGGGGGGTTTCTTCTTTGAGTTTTTCCAGAAAAGTCCATTTAGATGCCCGTTTTTACTCTCAGTTGCAGCAGTAGTGGGTTGACGGCATTGTAGCTGTCACGGCCTTCGTCTGGCCGCCGCGACGTCGATTTTGTTTTTGACCTTTCTCCCTCATCCGGACTTTAAATCAAGTGATTTTTTTTAAAAAAATTGATTAATTTTTCATTGTCTATCCAACGGTGTGCTTAGTTGCACCCAGATATTTCTGGATAATTACCAGTTTACCCCTTTTAGCTTTATTGCTCGTTTTTCTTTGTTTTGTCGTTTCTCTTTCGTCCAGAATCCGAATAATAAAATTCTTAAGTCCATCATGATTAGTTTTTCATTGTCTTCCTAGTGGTGTGCTCGATAGCACTTGAATCCACTTCTTTGCAAAATGACCATTTTGCCCCTAGGTTCCTTTTTGTCCGTTTTTGAAACGACACTTCCTCATTTGTTTTCCTTTGGGTTCCATTACCTCATTGAGGGTCACATTGGTGTCTTAGAGATGCATTGTACCTCTAGAGACCGTTGTTTCACCTTTCGCTTCCGCATTTCGGATCCGTTATCGGGTCATTTTTTGGTCATCAATGACGCACCGGGTTTACAAAACTTGGGACGTCACAAGTGGTATCAGAGCTCCCAGGTTTGAATACCTTGGGACGACGGGTTTTGGGTGCATATCACATTTCTGTTGCTTTATTTTACGTGCTTATATGCTTCATGATAACATGTTTTGGTTTGATAACATGTTTAGGTGTGCTATACGTGGTATGCTATCTGTTTAACTTGTTTTGATTCCAATATAAAGAGCATGACATATGATGTATGCTAGATTAGATTCGCATATACATAACTGTGTTGCATATTTGGCATGACACGGGATTGGTCATTGAGGCACAAGTTGAGCTTGATGGTGATTGTAGTCACGGTTGTATTGTAGTTTAGGTTATTGTTGACCTAGAGTTGGTTTTGAGGTAGGTGGAGAGACACCTTTTGTTTAGGCTCTAGTGGAGTGAGCCATTGGGCACAACCATAGTACTGGATTTGTTGATTTTAGGCCATGGTTAGGTTTTGGACCTTTTGGGATCATTGGTTGTTTTGGAAGGTTCCTCTGAGATTGCAATTTTCGTGGGCTGGTACGTTGTGGGCAGGTGTATAACACTGTCATGCTACCGTACTGGCAAGCTACGAGTGCAGTTCGGATGGAATCAGCGTTGGGTTTTGTTCCGACAGGTGTAGTCCTTTTGGTCAGTGATTGATGGTCATTTTGAGGATGATTTTGGAAATCGTTTCAATTGTTCGATTGTATGGCTAGAGTGGCCACTTCATTTAAGTTCTCCTTGCGTGATAACGCTTTTGGGATCAAGTTGATTGATTGATGTTTAGGGTTAGTGAGAGCATTGCACTGTTAGTGTCACTTGTAGTGTTACCTTTAGACTGGAAATAGATTGTTAGAGTTTTACCATCGTGGTAAGGGCTCATGTTTGTTTTGAGAAAGGTTGTTATTGCGTTGGTTTTTGGAGACAGTTATGGCTAGGGCCAATCATTCCTTCTACCTAAACACTCTAGACACTCTAGGACACGATGTCCATAGGGTTCATTGTTGCATCACTTTTGTTTTCTACAGTTTCATTTACTACCATGTTAGTAGTATGATTTATGTTATTGCGATGTATGAGTAGGTGGAGGTCTATCCACATTTGTTTTCTTGTTATGTGGCTTTAGCATGCCTTCTTTATATGCTTAGAGATGCCATGTTGTTACTGCATTTTTGTGACATGTTTTTGTGTTTACATGGAGGCGTGCCGCATGTACCTTTGATTTTATCTATGAGAGTAGATTTATTTATTTGGTAGTTGCATTCCTTGTCAAATGCATGACTTCCGTGTTTGATTCTCTTTTTTGTTTCCCTCAGTCGTACGTAGTGTGTATGATTCTGTTGTGAGATTCCTTATAGAGGAGTTGTCACATTTGTTTGGTCTTGAGCTGTTCATCTCTTTAAGGTGTGAAGTGGGAGAATGGGATTCCTCTTCTTTCTTGGTTAGTGGTTGGGACTTCACAAGGAGTGAGTCTCTTCTTTTCGTCGCCTTGTGCGCAGTTTTGGGGTTGGTTGGTCTGTGAGGATCATCGTTGTCGTTTTGAGTCTTTAGCGAGGATTTGATGGATTTTGGTCGACTTACTTTCATGTAGGGGTGAAGTCATTGACCTTGTTGTCATTCATTTCAGAGGTAGAGTCGTGGTGTTATCCTTCTTAGGACTGGTGGTTTCCTTTCCTTCATGTCTTTCCTTGGGGAGTTTTGCCGTGGTTGTTAAAGAAGTTGTGATACTTAGAGTGAGTTGATTGGTGTGAGATCATTTTTTGGGGACTTGTGTCCAACTGATTGAGGATTTATTAAATTTATGAGGTGAACTCGCTACTCTTTTGAGAATGTCCTTTGGAGACTTGTTTTGGTTTTTGGAGACTTAGATGTGGTTGACTCTTAGGAGAAGTTTTGGAAGATCGCTGTTGGATTTGGCATGTTTATGGAGTTTTCTCGTCCTAGCTATGGCTAGGCATAGTTTTGGTTTCAATGACTGATTATGAATTGAAATTAAAGGATTTTGATTTAGTTTCGTGATTTCAAGCACTGTTTTGAGAGATTCATTTTTGTGACTTTGGTTGTCAGGACTTGATGTGTGTACTACTTAGTAGACTTGTAATTCGAGGATTTGGTCATCCGTAGTAGGGATTTTGATCCGATGTTTGATTTCAGTGTGGTTTCGTAGTTGATCTATTTCAGGATGATATTTGGGATTTTGAAGATGATGTTTTGCTTGTTAGACTTTGGACTCTTGATTGAGGTTGTTAATAAGAGTATTTTGCGGCATTGGAGTTGTTGGTTTTGTTGTATTGAGGACTTAGGACCTTAAGCTTAGCGGTGCCTATGACATTGTTGTCAGAGTTTTGGGATTAGCTACCCCAACTCTCACAAGATGCCTGGTTCCCGTAGTGCTTTTGGTAATGATGATTCACGACATTGATGTCATTTGTATCGAGAGGTTTCATGGGTAGACCTAGTGAGGGGCAGGTTATGAATTAGTGCCTTATACTATCATGCTACCTTATTAACGAGTAAGTGTGGGCGGGTTCTGGTCGCTATTCGTACTGCCACGTTGTCCTTGTTTTGTACTTTGATTTGATATATGATTATCTTGGAGTTCTTTTTGGGTTGTTTTTGGATCGGTATGATGGTTTATAGGAGAAATGCTTACGGTTGTTGTCTTCTGTTCCTTTGTTTAGCGTTGGGTTCTGTGAGTGACCTTTAACTTGTCGTGTGGCCGTGCGATCATTTTTCTTTTGAGAGGTTGTCCAGTCGTAAGCACGTGGGTTCAAATGTCATTGGCTTGAGCGTTATCTTTCAGCCTTGGGGTTATTTTCGTTGCATGTTGTTTGGGGTACTCGGAGATGTACTCTGTAGTTATCCTAGTTTTGCCTTTTGTTTTGTTGGGGCTGGATTTTAGGGACGAAATCCCTTTAAGGTGGGAAGGTTGTAATGACCCGGTCATTTTCTTCCTTTTCCCTTTTTCTTCAAATTTTGTGGATAAATTTTTTCTGTTGTCTTTTCTTTTCTGTGGATGGTTTTTCGTCGCTTAGTATCATCTCGAGTGCTCAAAATTGGTTTCTGAGACTCTTTCATGTGAATTGACAACTTCCTTTGAGGACCGAGTCATTTTCACATTTTTCGTTTTTGGACACTATGCGCTATTTCGTTTTTTCCCTATTATGTCATTTTTCCTATTTCGTCTTATCTCCATTTGTCAGTTTTTGGCACAACCTCACTTCTTGTGCTCGGAGTTGGTTTTTGACTTCACATATCCTTATTGTGAGTGGTTTCCATGAAATACGTATCTTTATTTTTACAAGAAAGTACTCTAGTTGCTCCCGGTACCCATAGGGGCATGGATGCATAAATCTTTAGAATTAATTTCATTTCTTGGGGTGTTTTTCATAAATATCTTTTGAAGATATTTTATTTCAGGGGCATCTACGAAAATATCTTTTGGAAGATATTTTCATTCTGGGGTAGTTTCGCAGTTAACCCTTTTTGTAGGGGGCATTGTGCAATTAACGAAAGTTATTGCAAAATATCTCGTCTGGAGCCTGGATCCTCGTACGGGATTCATTTTCACTTTTTGTTGACTTGTAAATTCATAGAATTCTGTTCTAGTCGTTTTTCTCCAGTTTCAGAGTTTCTGGACCCAATTGCCGCCGAAGTTGTTCGGGGCATAACTTTCTGCTTGAGACTCAATTTTCAATGCTATTTCTTCCATTGTTCATATTTCTCATTTTGAATCTTTTTTGTTCATGGAGTTTTATTGTTTGAGCGCGTTTGCTCAAAATTCACTTTTCCAGACCCGGCGGGGCCCTTTCGGGGCACTTTTTGTGATTTACTATAAATAGGTGCCTTAAAGAAGAAAAATCAGATTTTGTCCTTCTTCCTCCTCTCCTTGCACGACCAAAGGCAGCCATGGATGCCCATGGAGCTGCCATCTTCTCTTTCCTCCTTTAACCTACTTTTCCTAAGTGAAAATCCTTCGGCCTTTGCATTTGTTGCTCGCCTCGTCGTGCTCTACCATTACCCATTATTAGAAACCATTTCTGACCAAATTTTGAGTTTGGGATTTAGGCCAAGTTTGAATTTTCATGGGGCTTCTTGGAGATTCATATAGATCGTGTTGTCCTTGACAAAACCTAAGAGTTTCGTCGGATTCGGAGCCGTTTCGTTTTGATGGCTTTTGAGATTTTCATCTCAAATTGAGGTAGGGGGTGTCTTAGGATTATATTTGTATTGTATTGATGATTATATATGCTTATACAACTTGTATGCATGTTTTGTATAAATCTTGGAATTTAATTTTAATTAATTTCTTTGTAAAGGATTTAATGTTCAAGGATATGTATGACTTGGAATTGAATTGTAACATGCTAGGAAATTATGCCTGGATATGTTGGTTAATATATATTAAATTTGGCTCATTTCATTAAGAATTACAACTTTTATTTAATATTTATCTTTAGTGAAAGTTTAATTCACATGGTTGTATCAAGCATGAAATCAAGTTGTAATGTGGTATTTAAATAGGCCTTGGCATGTTCTCTAACATAGATTAAATTGAGGGTATTTGGAATTGTTTAAAAATCTAGAGGAAATTAATTAATTAGCTTGATTAATTTTGTTTTAAGTGTTTTAATCACTTAAATTGTCATTTGATGTTATATATGTGATAACCATGACATGTCCTTCAATATATATTAAATTGAGGTTATTTGGGATTAACTTGAAATTTAGAGAATTTAACTATTTATGTCTAATTAAATTATATTTTATTACTCCATGGATTTAATTGCATTTTGGAAGTTGTTTTTATGTTTAAATCATAGATTTGGATTTGGTGTATGTTTACTTGATTACTTTTGAGTATTGGATAACATAGTTGTTACTTTTATATTCATGAGAATATATTTTTCCTTATTGAATATATTATTGCTATATGTAAAGAATTGCACACTTTGTATTTGACATCTTTCATGCCATAGTAGTTGTAGACTTTGAGCATGTATTGTATAAGTTTCCAAAATTGGATTATGCTTGGTAAATAGTTGATATCTTGTATATACATGTTGATATATATATACGTTGTTGCACAATTTGTTGATTTTGGAAACTTGGGGATGTCATTGTTTGGCTACGGCTAGGACTTGGTTCTAGTACGGGGGATTGTCCTTTTATATACTCTAGTGCGCACATAGGGAGGTTACACATGGGCTAGTAACCCTAAAGTAACTATGTTGTTGGTCTGATTCAGCGTGACGTCCGAGTATCCACTTTGTTTGATTTCGTATTTCATTTCAAGTTGATAACTAGATGATATCGTAACTTGTTGTTCTTTATTTGATTTCCCATTTTGAGTTGCAAGATGTTAACTTTGAGAAATCATGCTTTAAGCGTTGTATTGGAAGTTCCAATGTTGGTTAAATTGCATCAATATCATAATTTGTGTTTTGATGTTCAAATGTAGTTTAGGAATGATCCTATAGATTCACTTTGAATATAGACGTTAGGTGGCACGACCCACTCTTATTGTTTTCGTATCTTGGATTTCAAGTTGAAGACTTTGAAAATCTATATCTTGTTGCTTTGTATAACATGTTTCCATGTTGTTTTAATTGCATGAACAATATGATTATGCTAGAAATGTTTTAAGGTAGCTTATGATGCTTCCTGAGTCTCATTTTGACATAGAAGTTAGGTGGCATGAACCCATTTGATATGTTTCACCTTAAGGTGATAAAATTAAAAAATGCTAGGTCAATGTATGCTCATCTCCTATGAGTAGCTTTATATTACTCACCCCTACGTTACTAGGGTATATATTAGGTACAGGATTCAAGACTTGAAGATTTCATTGCCTTGGATCGTTTGGTAGCTTTATGTATCAAACTTGTATTCTTTGATTCTACATATGTAAAGTGTACATAAGTACACTCCTATTAATGCATTTAACATATAGGACATGAGGCCAAGGGCCAAGCAAGTTTATATTTGCACTTGTATTCCATTGGTGCCATATTTTGCTTGAAAATGTATTTTTATCAACTATGGAGGCTTTGTATGCTAAAACTTGTTAATGGAATGTAAAAAGGCTTTAGGCCATGTTGGTACATCTATTTTATAATATTGCATGCACTTGCATACTCATTTTGGCAAACAACACCATTCTTGATGAAACAAAAACTCTAAGTAGCATTTTTAGGGGGTTTTACCCTATTCTATTCCAGGGGCATTTCGGGTATTTTATAATGCGTTTTTTTCCTTTTTCCTGGTATGTAACATAGAAAACTCAATTTTGAGTGGGGTTTCTTCTTTGTGTTTTTCCAGAAAATGCCATCTTGGCCCTCAAAAATTCATATTTGTCCGAAAAATTCTTGCTACCAGGTTTTGCAGATTTTTAATGCAAATATACTTGGTACTATCCATCAACTTTTTTTTTTAAAAGTGTGACGACTGATCCAAAACTTCTGGGGGTCTTGTGGATGTATTTTAAGATTGTATTTTCAATTTAGGCAATTTAAAAACCTCCTGAAGCCCTATTTCCTTTCTTTGGGCAGCAGCTCGGAGAAATTTTTACCCTCTTGACCATATTTTCTTGGGGCATTATGGGCATTTTACAATGTATTTTTTTTATTTTCGTTCGCGAGCAGGGTAGGAAACTTGATTTTATGGGGGGTTTATTCTTTGAGTTTTTCCAGAAAAGTCCGTTTAGATGCCTGTTTTTACTCTCAGTTGCAGTAGTAGTGGGTTGACGGCACTGTAACTGTCACGGCCTTCGTCGGGCCTCCGCGACGTCGATTTTGTTTTTGACCTTTCTCATTCGGACTCCAAATCAAGTCAATTTTTTTTTTGAAATTGATTAATTTTTCATTGTCTATCCAACGGTGTGCTCGATTGCACCCAGATATTTTTGGATAATTACCAGTTTACCCCTTTTAGCTTTATTGCTCGTTTTTCTTTGTTTTGTCATTTCTCCTTCGTCCGGAATCTGAATAATAAAATTCTTAAGTCCATCATGATTAGTTTTTCATTGTCTTCCTAATGGTGTGCTTGATAGCACTTGAATCCACTTTTTTACAAAATGACCATTTTGCCCTTAAGTTCCTTTTTGTCCGTTTTTGAAACGACACTTCCGCATTTGTTTTCCTTTGGGTTCCATGACCTCATTGAGGGTCACATTGGTGTCTTAGAGACGCATTGTATCTCTAGAGACCGTTGTTTCACCTTTCGCTTCCGCATCACTGACGCACCGGATTTACAAAACTTGGGCCGTCATAGTAAGTCAAATGGCAAAAACCTTTGTAGAGGCAAATCTTAGAACTCAAAACAACTTCAACCCTAATATATTTCTCCAAATTTGATATCCTCAAAAAAGAGGGAAATATCATCAAAATCATGAAAGTTCATAGGAATGAATATAATGACCAAAAAGTCATTTTAAGGCATGTTTAACAAAATACAAGATAAGTCAATTAAGCTAAGCAAATCATGCAATATTCCTTCACAAGAGATTACTAATAATCTCCCCCTATCAATATGCTTCCATTTACATCATATATTGTTCAATGACTATGCAACTAATTGAACAATGAAATAATGATAGGTAAAGTATGCTTAAGATATATCATGAAACAAGTCATACTTAAAAACTCTTAATTCATTAATGGAAATGATAAGATGTATTATTTAAAGATCATGTGTTTCCCAAAAGTATATTTGCCAATAAAGAGATGTAATTATAACATATAGGAGCAAGTATGGCTAAAATAATAAAAAATGAGGTCTTAATACCAAAATAATTTCTTTAAGAGATGTGGTGAGAGATTAACTACATGAATTTCCATGTGGATGATCTAACTATCTCTTCTAGATGCATTCTTTAAGAAGTGATGTAAAAACATCAAATGAAATTCTAAAGTGCTAAAAATGGATATATCAAAATAGTATAGCACTGGTAATATCACATTAGTCATCTAACCTAGAACATAGTATCCTTTGAATGTCATATTTCCAAGACTAAAGAGTCAAATAGATGTATGAAATTTAAGTTCGTGACGCTTGAGGAGTTTAAACTCTAGAAGAAATCATGTTTACTCATCACATAATTTCAACTTATTTTGCATGTAGAGGTAAGCTTCTTTGTACAAATCATAAATGTTGATCCAATGATAGTATATATGATCAATTAACATATTTTCATGAATGGTTTTGAAAACACATATATATCAATTTAGTCAAAAACCATCAATCTTGAGAAAATCACTAAGCCTTTCAAAGAGAGCTCTAGGAGCTTATTTTAATCACATAAGGCGAAAGATAATTTTAAACATATAGTTCAAAATTTTATGCATTTCAATTCTGAGTGATTTTTCTTCATAGTCTTTAAAAATGAAGTCAATTAAAAATCATTTCAGGCAAAAACATGTAGCATTTTTATTACTTCAATTAAAAGTCATATTTGCACAAAGACATGTATTCAATTTCTTCTTTTTGGTATAACCTATGGGAGTAGTCTAGCTTAGTTACAAATGATACTCAAGATACCTTTCATGATGCGATCATATGGTAAAGGAACATGGTTAAAGGTATATCAACTTTTAAGAAATAATTAGTTCTTTTATCTAGCACATATAGAATGTTCACCAATAATTGATCAATTAGATGATGATAAACACTTCAACTCTTAGGAAGGCATTATAAATTCTCATTTTTCTTTTTCATGAGATGGTTCTTCCAATGAGACTTGTTCCTTTAGGTATTAAAGACAGGACCTATATGATTTATCATTTTTCAAGTTCATCTAAACCTTTTCAAGTTGAATAATCTCATTTTCTATATGCAAGGAAATGATACAGTATGGATAAAACATTTAAGATCACAAAAGCATATAGATGACTTTTTATATATTGCTACTTTAATACATTTGATAAGGTTTACTTGAAATAGCATTGATAGTGGCATATCTTCCAATAGATCTTTCATAAAGATTGAACATAGTTAATCTAAAGATCATTTAAAAGATAGAAAATCATTTCATGTTAGCATGTTCATAACTCATATGCCAAAACAAACTACTTTTGTGCAAAATATCAAAAAAATATATATATATATAGACATTTTTACATCTATTAGGAACAAGTAGCATTTCAAGAGCGTCATGCTTAGAATTTCATGATTGAATTCTTCATATAAAAGTATATTAATGAGAAAGGAATTATTTACCCATGGTACTAACTTCATTAGCTTGGAAGTTGTTTCTCAATGTGATGCACCCTTTCCATTTTGTGAGTGACAGGAATTCTTGGCATGATATTTCTTTTGTGCTCTAGGCACCAACTTGAGAATCCACTTGTCCTTGAGTGAAAAAGATTTTAAACCTATAAAATATACTCAAGTGGCATTCTTGGTACCCAATTCTTTTATGGTCCTCATGAGTTAGAACACATTATCAAGGTTTCTTTTGGAACACAATTCAATATTAAGCACAAATGTGACATTACTTTTAATCAACATGCTTCAAACTAAATTATCAATTTAAATGTCTTTAGCATGCTAGGGCAAATGTTAATTCAATATGTATGTTGATGGCAAAATACAACCTAATGAACCAATATGAAAAGAGTAATTGAGTGGAAAGCATAATTTCATATATGGATCATAATGTAATTCCATGAGCATTATCTATAATCAAATTCAAGACTTGACAAGGAGGAACAATATTCTTCCTAAGTAGGCAACATTAAATAAAGTGCCCCTTTTCAAAATCCTTAAAGGATTCAACAATTTGAAAGAAGATGCCATCAAGTAACCCTACAAGGAAAGGTTACAAATTCTCCTTTTGGTACCCAAATTTTCTTAGGTCCATATGAGTTAGGCAATGGAACAGAAGTTCTTTTTGGAACCCAAATCTTCTTTGACCTCAACTTTTTCTAAATGAATAATCATGAATCTTATGCTCTGATCTTTTACAATAATTGCATTTTGAGGATTGGGTACCACTCTTGACAAAGTGATCATACAAAGACTTTCTTCTTCTCAACAAGCCTGCATCTTTAATATGAGGATCATACCCTATCTCATTTTTGAAAAGGACAGTTCTTTGATTACCAAGAATAATATTCAAATTCTCTTTTTCTTTGGTAAACTTTACTAAAATATCATTTTGATCATCAATGATTTTCTTTAAAGACTCATTTTCGAAAATAAGATCAATTGATGATGACTCTTTAGAAATTACATATTTCATTTCATTTTTCAATAACTCATTTTCAATTTGAATCTTTTCTAATTCTTGCACAAGATAATAATTTTCCTTTTTCAAAGAGTCATTTTCCATTTGAACTTTTTCATGTCTTTGAGAGAGATCATAGTTTTCCTTTTTAAAAGAAGCACATTTCACAAGCATTGTTTCTAGCACACCATGTAACTCTTTAAATGCATTATGCAAATCATTATGCTCATCAACTAATTCATTATAGGAATTTTCTAAATCAAAAGATTCATGATTGGAATTTACCTCATCTTCATTGGCCATGAGATAAAGATTAGCCAACTCTTTGATATTATTTGCTTCTTTACAAGAAGCTTGGAGAGCTATACTCTTCTTTTGCATTGCGTCACTTTCTTCACTATAAGTGGATGAGTTAGTTCTACCAATAACATTTAAATGATTAGTAATGTTAGTAAAACTATAAAGCATCTCATTTATGGTAGATGGTTCATTTATATTTGATTTATTATCATAACTTGATCCAACATAGGTTAATTCAAGCAAGTTCCAAATTTCTTTAGCCGTTTTACAAAAGATAATTTTATTGAACTCATTTTTGCTTAATGCACAATAAAAATAGCATATGGCTAAAGCATTACATTGAATTAATCTATGATCATTTTCATCCCATTCCCCTTTTGATTTGAGAATTTCATTTCCTTCAACAACTTTGACTAGCATATGATCACCATTTTCTAAATCTTTCCATACATCAATATCAATACTTTTTAGAAAGGCCCTCATTCTAATTTTCCAATAGATATAATCATTTCCATCAAAACATGGAGGTTTATTAATGGGTTGACCTACTAAGAGTGTGATACTACCATTGTTGGTCATGATTGTACTCTAAGATGGTTAAGTCCTTTAATAGAGTTTAGACTCTGATACCAATTGTTGCCCAAAAATTGACTCTAGAGGGGGGGTGAATAGAGCCAATGGCCAATTTTTGTAATTTATAGATTTACAAGTTCTAATCAACAACTTAAGAAATTATGTAATAATCAATATATGAAAGTAAACAATAAATAGCACAATTGTAAAAGAGAAAAAGGGAAGAGAAATTGCAAATAATGACTCAGCAATTTTAGCGAGGTTCGGAAACTCCTACTCCTCGGCTCAAGACTCCTCTTGAGACTTCCCAATCCACTATGGCACCTCCTTAAGGGTGGAGAGCAAACCTTGATTAGGAGTAACTCCTTGCTAAGAGAAAACTTCTCTTAGTCTTCATTTGGGTCACACCAACCCTTACAATATCCTTACTAAGAGACCACCTCTCTTAGTTTTACATAGGCCACACCAGCCCTTACAATTTCTTTGCTAAGAGAAACTCTTCCTCTTAGACTTTCAGCAGATTTGTAGATATAATTTGTAGTACAAGAAATCCTCTCAAGAACTGATACAAATCAAACCTCACAATAGAGTATATATGAAATCAAGTGAAGCTCAAACTCTAAGTATGAAATGTATGAGAGATGATAAGGAAAATGTGAACAAAAGCTCTGATGAAATACTAAAACAAAAGTTCAGCAAAGGCTCACAAAATGCTCTCTGAAGTTTACTCTGGTTCAGTTGTGCAAGCTTGTATATGAGATGAAGATTGATGTCTGAATAGAGGCCCTATGAGTAAGTAAAACCAGAACAAAAGCTCTCTATAATGGTAGAGCCAAAAGCTCTATTGGATGCACTTGAATGATGTTCTTGAATGCTCTCTCAAGTAGTGTGTTTTATCTTCAGACCAACCTATGTTATTTGTAGAGATTTCGAGTTTAATAGAGCTATTGCAGGTGGTTAAGATCATTAAATGAATTTCTAGCCGTTAGAAATTTGAATCTGCAGAGCTGCGACTAAACCGGTCGACATGTGGTATAAACCGGTTGATGTATGCTACAAACCGGTTGATGTATGGTATAAACCGGTTGATGTATGCTACAAACCGGTTGATTTATGCTACAAACCGGTCGACGTTTTCTTCGTGAATCAGTTAATGTATGCTTTGAATCAGTCGACATAAATGAGCTTCAACTTGAAATTTGCTACTACCTAGATACTAGTTGACGTATGCAACAAACCAATCGACGTGAATGTTAAGCTCCCTGAAATTTCAGTACTGCCTAGATACCGGTCAACGTGAAGTTAGAACCGGTCGACATAAAATCTGGTGCATTGACAGTTTTGACAGATGACAGTTTATGTATAGGACTTTCAGTACAGGATATCTGCACACAGATTATTTCCATTGGAAACATTAAAGTAAATGTCTTTACAGTGTAAATAAGTTCATTTACACTGTAAATAAGGAAGTACCCCCCATTTGGATTCAATAAAAAATACTAAAAAATTGAAATCCAACTAAATCAAAATGTAGAAATTCAGTTTACAGTTTTGGTAAAAATGAATCCTTATGTAGACCAATTTAGACTTGGTTAAAAATTCTGGTAAAATCAGTTTAGGCTATTTGAAGTATAAAGAGTTATTACCGGGAAAAATTATTTTGAAACAATCATTATTTTAAAAATTCATTTTTCATACTTAGCCAAAAACACAGTTTTTCATGATGTGCATTCTGGGGTCCTAATGTCCGTTACCAACTCATGGTAATGAAGGCTTCTCATGCCTTAATTGTTGACCAATATGAATTATATGATTGTTGTACATGGTCTTAGTATTTCTAGCACAAGTGATGAGTTCTTTCAAAGCTTATGCAAGCTTGAACTAACTCACTCTTTAACAATGACTTCATGTACAATTTTATATGAATGAAGTGCATAATCTATTGCTAATATATATATGAGCATATGAATGATGATATGATATGCATGGTCCTATAGAGATAAGCTTCAAATGGATTCATAAATACTTTGACATTGAATACTAAACATTCACCATCCTATCTACCCCTTTCTTCATTCTTTGTCCACGATCGTTTAGGCTTTGAGGTATTCTTGCTTTGTTCCTTTCTTTGAGTTGCTTTCTTGATCATTGATGTCCAAGCTATCTTTCTTTACAACTTCAACTCTTCTTTGTATCTATTTCTTTCGTTGATGTGATCTTGAATAATGGAATACTTGGAATAGTCTTTATGATCTTCATTGAGGTTCTTCATTGAATATAAGTCATCTATAACACTCAATGTGAACATTAGTCCTCAAACACCATTAACGGTTTGTTATCATCAAAAACAACTAGATTGTCCTTGGATGAAATCCTTAAGGTCAACAGAATCTTTAAAAGAAGATGAGAGTTTTGAGTTCAACTGATTCGAGTTCCCTTGGACGTCATGAAGAGGGTTTTAATGAGTAAAGATTGAATTTTGGAATGAAATTACCTCAATCCAGGTACCTATTAAGTCACTTGACCTTTTTAATGTATAAAGATTGAATCTTTTAAAGAAAATTAGAGTTTTAAGTTTAACTTATTCGAGTTCCCTACAAAGTCGCGTAGTGTGTTTTAATGGATAAAGATTTAATCTTTGAATGAAAATACCTCAATCATGGTATCTATTATGTCACTAGACCTTTCTAACGTATAAAGATTAAATTTTTGAAATAAAATGAGAGTTTTGAGTTAAACTTATTCGAGTTACCTTTAACATCACGAAGAGTGTTTGAAGGAGTAAAGATAGAATATTGGAATGAAATCTCCTCAACAAAGGTACTGATTGTGTTACTAAACATTTTTAATGTATAAAGATTGAATCATTGGAAGAAAATGAGAATTTTGAGTTAAACTTTTTCGAGTTTCCCTTTTCGTCCCGAAGAGTATGTTAATGAGTAAGATTTAATCTTTGAATGAAATTAACTCAATAAAGGTACCTATTATGTCACTAGACCATTTTAATGTATAAAGATTAAATCTTTAAAAGAAAATGAGTGTTTTGAGTTAAAGTTATTCAAGTTCCCTTGGACATCACAATGAGTGTTTTAATGAGTAAAGATTGAATCTTTTAATGAAATTGCCTCAATCAAGGTACCTATTATGTCAATAGACCTTTTTAATGTATAAAGATTGAATCTTGGAAAGAAAATGAGAGTTTTGAGTTCAACTTATTTGAGTTCCCAATGAAGTATCGAAGAGTGTTTTAAGGACTAAGGATTGAATCTTTGAAAGAAAATACTTTAATTAAGGTACCCATTATGTCACTAAATGTTTTTATTGTATAAAGATTGAATCTTTGAAATAAAATGAAAGTTTTGACTTAAACTTATTCAAGTTTCCCTTGACGTCCCGAAGGGTGTTTGTATGAGTAAAGATTGAATCATTGGATGAAAATGCCTCAATTAAGGTACCTATTTGGTCACCAGAACATTTCAATGTATATAGATTAAATCTTTGATAGAAAATGAGAGTTTTCAGTTAAACTTATTCGAGTTCCCCTTGATGTCACGAAGAGTGTTTTAATGAGTAAAATTGAATCGTTGAATGAAATTATCTCAATCAAGGTACCTACTATGTCACTAGACCGTTTTAATATATAAAGATTGAATCTTTGAAAGAAAATGATAGTTTTGAGTTTAACCAATTCGAGTTCCCCATGAAGTCGCGTAGAGTGTTTAAATGACTAAAGATTGAATCTTGAAATGAAAATACCTCAATCAAAGAACCTACTATGTCACTAGACCTTTTTAATGTATAAAGATTTAATCTTTGAAAGAAAATGAGAGTCTTGAGTTAAACTTATTCGAATACCCTTTAAAGTCACGATGAGTGTTCTAAGGAGTAAAGATTGAATCTTCGAATGAAATTACCACAATAATGGTACATATTATGTCACTGAATCTTTTTAAGAGTTTTGAATTAAATTTATTCGAGTTTCCTTTTACGTTACGAAAAGTGTTTTAATGAGTAACGATTGAATATTTGAATGAAATTACCTCCTTCACGGTACCTATTATGTCACTAGACCTTTTTAATGTATAAAGATTAAATTTACGAAAGAAAATGAGAATTTTGAATTTAACTTATTTGAGTTCCCTATGAAGTCCCGAAAAGTGTTTTAATGACTAAAGATTAAATCTTTGATTGAAAATATCTCAATCAAGGTACCCATTATATCACTAGACGTTTTTAATGTATAAAGATTGAATCTTTGAAAGAAAATAAGAGTTTTGTGTTAAACTTATTCAAGTTCCCTTTGACGTCACGAAGAGAACTTTAATGAGTAAAGATTGAATCTTTGAATGAAATTACCTGAATAAAGATACCTATTATGTCACTTGACCTTTTTAATTTATAAAGATTGCATCTTTGAAAGAAAATATGAGCTTTCAGTTTAACTTATTCGAGTTCCCTATGCTGTTGCGAAGAGTGTTTTAATGACTAAATATTAAATCTTTGAACGAAAATATCTCAATCAAAGTACCTACTATATCGCTAGACCATTTTAATGTATAAAGATTAAATCTTTGAAAGAAAATGATAGTTTTGAGTTAAACTTATTCGAGTTACCTTTGACATCACAAAGAGTGTTTTAATGAGCAAAGATGGAATCTTTGAATGAAAATACCTCAGTTAAGGAACCTATTATATCACTAGACCTTTTTAATGAATAAAAATTAAATCCTTTAAACAAAGTGAGAATTTTGAGTTTAACTTATTTGATTTCCCTATGAAGTCGCGAAGAGTGTTTTAATGACTAAAGAAATAATCTTTGAATCCAAATACCTCAATTTAGATACAAATTATGTCACTTGAATCAAAATACCTCAATTTAGAGTGTTCTAATGACTAAAGATTGAATCTTTGAACGAAAATACCTCAATCAAAATACCTATTATGTCACTAGACCATTTTAATGTATAAAGATTAAATCTTTGAAAAAAAATAAGAGTTTTGAGTTAAACTTATTCGAGTTACCTTTGACATCAAAAAGAGTGTTTTAATGAGTAAAGATGAATTCTTTGAATGAAATTACCTCAATCAAGGAAACCTATTATGTCACTAGACCTTTTTAATGAATCAAGATTGAACTCTTGAAACAAAATGAAAATTTTGAGTTTAACTTATTCGATTTTCCCATGAAGTCTCGAAGAGTGTTTTAAAGACTAAAGAATGAATCTTTGAATCAAAATACTTCAATCAAGGTATAAATTATGTCACTTCACCTTTTTAATGGATAAAGATTAAATCTTTTAAAAAAGATGAGAGTTTTGAGGTCAACGTATTTGAGTTCCCTTTGACGTTATGAAGAGTGTTTTAATGAGTAAAGATTGAATTTCGGAATGAAAATACCTCAATCCAAGTACCTATTAAGTCACTAGACCTTTTTAATATATAAAGATTGAATCTTTTAAAGAAAATTAGAGTTTTGAGTTTAACTTATTTGAGTTCCCTATGAAGTCGCGTAGCGTGTTTTAATAGATAAAGATTGAATCTTAGAATGAAAATACCTCAATCATGATATCTGCTACGTCACTAGATCTTTTTAGCGTATAAAGATTAAATCTTTGAAATAAAACGAGAGTTTTGAGTTAAACTTATTCGAGTTATCTTTGACATCATGAAGAGTGTTTTAAGGAGTAAAGATAGAATCTTTGAATAAATTCTCCTCAATAAGGGTACTGATTGTGTGATTAGACCTTTTTAATGTATAAAAATTGAATCTTTGAAAGAAAATGAGAATTTGGAGTTAAACTTATTTGACTTTCCTTTAACGTCCCGAAGAGTATGTTAATGAGTAAGATTGAATCTTTAAATGAAATTAACTCAATTAAGGTATTTATTATGTCACTAGACCATTTTAATGTCTAAAGATTAAATCTTTGAAAGAAAATGAGTGTTTTGAGTTAAAATTATTCGAGTTCACTTGGATATCACGATGAGTATTTTAATGAGTAAAGATTGAATCTTTAAATGAAATTACCACAATCAAGGTACCTATTATGTCAATAGACCTTTTAAATGTACAAAGATTGAATCTTTGAAAGAAAATGAGAGTTTTGAAGTTTAACTTATTCGAGTTCCCAATGAAGTGTCGAAAAGTGTTTTAATGACTAAGGATTGAATCTTTGAATGAAAATACTTCAATCAAGGTACCCATTATGTTACAGAACGTTTTTAAAGTATAAAGATTGAATCTTTGAAATAAAATGAGTGTTTTGATTTCAACTTATTCAAGTTCCCTTTGACATCCCAACGGGAGTTTTAATGAGTAAAGATTGAATCCTTTGATGAAAATGCCTCAATTAAGGTACCTATTTTGTCACTAGAACATTTTAATGTATAAAGATTAAATCTTTGACAAAAAATAAGAATTTTGAGTTAAACTTATTTCAGTTCCCCTTGACATCACGAAGAGTGTTTTGATGAGTAAAATTGAATCTTTGAATGAAATTACCTCAATCAAGGTACCTACTATGTCACTAAACCATTTTAATATATAAAGATCGAATCTTTGAAAGAAAATGATAGTTTTGAGTTTAACCTATTCGAGTTCCCTATGAAGTCGCGTAGAGTGTTTTAATGACTAAAGATTGAATTTTTGAATAAAAATACCTCAATTAAGGAACCTACTATGTCACTAGACCTTTCTAATGTATAAAGATTAAATCTTTGAAAATAAATGAGAGTTTTGAGTTAAACTTATTCGAATTCCCTTTAAAGTCATGAAGAGTGTTCTAAAGAGTAAAGATTGAATCTTCGAATGGAATTACCACAATAAAGGTACGTAATATGTCACTAGATCTTTTTAAGAGTTTTGAGTTAAACTTATTTGAGTTCCCTTTGACGTTACGAAGAGTGTTTTAATGAGTAACGATTGAATATTTGAATGAAAATACCTGAATCAAGGTACCTATTATGTCACTAGACCATTTTAATGTATAAAGATTAAATCTTTGAAAGAAAATGATAGTTTCGAGTTAAACCTATTCAAGTTTCCTTTGACGTCACGATGAGTGTTTTAATGAGTAAAATATTGTATCTTTAAATGAAAATACCACAATCGAGGTACCCATTATGTCACCAGACCTTTTTTAATGTATAAAGATTGAATCTTTGGAAGAAAATCAGTGTTTTTTGTTCAACTTATTCAGTTCCCTTTCACACCACGAACAGTGTTTTAATGAGTAAAGATTGAATTTTTGAATTAAATTACCTCATTCACGGTACCTATTATGTCAATAGACCTTTTTAATGTATAAAGATTGAATCTACGTAAGAAAATGAGTGTTTTGAATTTAACTGATTCGAGTCACTATGAAGTCCCAAAGAGTGTTTTAATGACTAAAGATTGAATCTTTGAATGAAAATACCTCAATCAAGGTACCCATTATATCACTAGACGTTTTTAATGTATAAATATTGAATCTTGGAAAGAAAATAAGAGTTTTTAGTTAAACTTATTCAAGTTCCCTTTGACGTCACGAAGAGAACTTTAATGAGTAAAGATTGAATCTTTGAATGAAATTACCTGAATCAAGATGCTTATTATATCACTTGACCTTTATAATTTATAAAGATTGCATCTTTGAAAGAAAATGTGAATTTTGAGTTTAACTTATTCGAGTTCCCTATACAGTTGCGAAGAGTGTTTTAATGACTAAAGATTGAATCTTTGAATGAAAATACCACAATCAAAGTACTATTTATATCACTAGACCATTTCAATGTATAAAGATTAAATCTTTGAAAGAAAATGACAGTTTTGAGTTAAACTTATTCGAGTTACCTTTGACATCATAAAGAGTGTTTTAATAAGTAAAGATGAAATCTTTGAATGAAATTACCTCAATCAAGGAACCTAATATGTTACTAGACCTTTTTAATGAATAAAGATTGAATCCTTGAAACAAAGTAAGAATTTTGAGTTTAACTTATTTGATTTCCCAATAAAGTCGCGAAGAGTGTTTTAATGACTAAAAATTGAATCTTTGAGCGATAATACCTCAATCAAAGTACCTATTATATCACTAGACCATTTTAATGTATAAAGATTAAATCTTTGAAAGAAAATAAGAGTTTTGAGTTAAACTTATTCGAATAACCTTTGACATCACAAAGAGTGTTTTAATGAGTAAAGATGAAATCTTTGAATGAAATTAACTCAATTAAGGAACCCATTTTGTCACTAAACCTTTTTATTGAATGAAGACTGCATCCTTGAAACAAAATTAGAATTTTGAGTTTAAACTATTCGATTTCCCTATGAAGTCACGAAGAGTGCTTTATTGACTAAAGAATGAATCTTTAATCAAAATACCTCAATAAAGGTATAAATTATGTCTCTTGACCTTTTTAATACATAAAGATTGATTCTTTGAAAGAAGATGAGAGTTTTGAGTTCAACTTATTCGAGTTCTCTTTGACGTCACGAAGAGTGTTTTAATGAGTAAAGATTGAATTTTCAAATAAAATTACGTCAATCCTGGTACCTATTAAGTCACTTGACTTTTTTAATGTATAAAGATTAAATCTTTTAAAGAAAATGAGAGTTTTGAGCTTAACTTATTTGAGTTCCTTACGAAGTCGCGTATCGTGTTTTAATGGATAAAGATTGAATCTTTGAATGAAAATACCTCAATCATGGCATCTATTATGTCACTAGACCTTTTTAACGTATAAAGATTAAATCTTTGAAATAAAATGAGAGTTTTTAGTTAAACTTATTCGAGTTATCTTTGATATCATGAAGAGTGTTTTAAAGAGTAAAGATAGAATCTTTGAACAAAAAATCCTCAATAAAGGTACCGATTATTTCAGTAGACCTTTTTAATGTATAAAGATAGAATCTTTGACGTCTCGGAGAGTATGTTAATGAGTAAGATTGAATCTTTGAATGAAATCTCCTCAATAAAGGTATCGATTGTGTCACAAGACCTTTTTAATGTATAAAAATTGAATCTTTGAAAGAAAATGAGAGTTTTGAGTTAAACTTATTCAAGTTCCCTTTGACGTCCCGAAGAGTATGTTAATGAGTAAGATTTAATCTTTTTTATGAAATTAACTCAATAAAGGTACCTATTATGTCACTAGACCATTTTAATGTATAAAGATTAAATCTTTGAAAGAAAATGAGGGTTAAACTTATTCGAGTTACCTTTGACATTACAAAGAGTAAGATGGAATCTTTGAATGAAATTACCTTAATCAAGGAACCTATTATGTCACTAGACTTTTTTAATGAATAAGGATTGAATCCTTGAAACAAAATGAGAATTTTGAGTTTAACTGATTCGATTTCTTTATGAAGTCGCGAAGGGTGTTTTAATGACTAAAGAATAAATCTTTGAAACAAAATACCTCAATCAAGGTACCTACTATGTCACTAGACCTTTTTAATGTATAAAGATTAAATCTTTGAAAGAAGATGAGAGTTTTGATTTCAACTTATTCGAGTTCCCTTTAAAGTCACGAAGAGTGTTCTAAGGAGTAAAAATTGAATCTTGGAATGAAATTACCTCAGTCGAGGTACGTATTAAGTCACTAGATCTTTTTAAGAGTTTTGAGTTAAACTTATTCGAGTTCCCTTTGACATTACGAAGAGTGTTTTAATAAGTAGCGATTGAATATTTGAATGAAAATACCTCAATCAAGGTACCTATTATGTCACTAAACCATTTTAATGTATAAAGATTAAATCTTTGAAGGAAAATGAGATTTTTGAGTTAAACCTATTTGAGTTCCCTTTAACGTCACGATGAGTGTTTTAATGAGTAAAATATTGCATCTTTGAATGAAAAAACCTCAATCAAGGTACCCATTATGTCACTAGACCTTTTTGTAATGTATAAAGATTTAATCTTTGGAAGAAATTTAGTGTTTTGCGTTCAACTTATTCGAGTTTCCTTTGACATCCCGAAGAGTGTTTTAATGAGTAAAGATTGAATCTTTGAATGAAATTTCGTCATTCACGGTACCTATTTTGTCACTAGACCTTTTTAATGTATAAAGATTGAATTTATGAAAGAAAATGAGAGTTTTGAGTTTAACTTATTCGAGTTCCCTATGAAGTCCCGAAGAGTGTTTTAATGACTAAAGATTGAATCTTTGAGTAAAAATACCTCAATCAAGGTACCCATTATATCACTAAACGTTTTTAATGCATAAAGATTGAATCTTTGAAAGAAAATAAGAATTTTGAGTTAAACATATTCAAGTTCCCTTTGACGCCACGAAGAGTACTTCAATGAATAACGATTGAATCTTTGAATGAAATTACCTGAATCAAGATATATATTATATCACTTGACCTTTTTAATTTATAAAGATTTTTTCTTTGAAAGAAAATGTGATTTTTGAGTTTAACTTATTCGAGTTGTTTATACAGTCGTGAAGAGTGTTTTAATGACTAAACATTGATTCTTTAAACGAAAATACCTCAATCAAAGTGCATATTATGTCACTAGACAATTTTAAAGTATAAGGATTAAATCGTTGAAAGAAAATGAGAGTTTTGAGTTAAACTTATTCGAGTTACCTTTGACATCACAAAAAGTGTTTTAATGAGTAAAGATGGAATTTTTAAATGAAATTACCTCAATCAAGGAACCTATTATGTCACTAGACTTTTTTAATGAATAAAGATTGAATCCTTGAAACAAAATGAAAATTTTGAGTTTAACTTATTCGATTTCCCTATGAAGTTGCGAAGAGTGTTTTAATGACTAAAGAATGAATATTTGAATCAAAATACCTCAATCAAGGTACCTACTATGTTACTAAACCTTTTTAATGTATAAGGATTAAATGTTTGAAAGAAGATGAGAGTTTTGAGTTCAACATATTTGAGTTCCCTTTAAAGTCACGAAGAGTGTTCTAAGGAGTAAAGATTGAATCTTGGAATGAAATTACCTTAATCCAGGTACCTATAAAGTCACTAGACCTATTTTAATGTATAAAGATTGAATTTTTGGAAGAAAATTAGTGTTTTGTGTTCAACTTATTCAAGTTCACTTTGACATCACGAAGAGTGTTTTGACGAGTAAGGACTGAATCTTTGAATGAAATTACATCATTCACGGTACCTATTATGTTACTCGACCTTTTTAGTGTATAAAGATTAAATCTTTGAAAGAAGATGAGAGTTTTCAGTTCAACTTATTCGAGTTCCCTTTAAAGTCATGAAAAGTGTTCTAAGGAGTAAAGATTGAATCTTTGAATGAAAATACCTCAATTTAGGTATCCATTATGTCACTAGACCTTTTTTAATGTATAAAGATTGAATCTTTGGAAGAAATTTAGTGTATTGTGTTCAACTTATTCGAGTTCCCATTGACATCACGAAGAGTGTTTTACTATGTAAGGATTGTATCTTTGAATGAAATTACTTAATTCACGGTACCTATTATGTCACTAGACCTTTTTAATGTACAAAGATTAAATCTTTGAAAGAAAATGAGAGTTTTGAGTTAAACTTATTCGAATTCCCTTTAAAGTCACGAAGAGTGTTCTAAGGAGTAAAGATTGAATCTTTAAATGAAATTACCACAATAAAAGTATCTATTACGTCACTAGATCTTTTTAAGAGTTTTGAGTTAAACTTATTTGAGTTCCCTTTGATGATACGAAGTGTGTTTTAATAAGTAACGAATAAATATTTGAATGAAAATACCTAAATCAAGATACCTATTATGTCACTAGACCATTTTAAAGTATAAAGATTAAATCTTTGAAAGAAAATGAGAGTTTTGAGTTAAACCTATTCGAGTTCTCCTTGATGTCACGATAAGTGTTTTATTGAGTAAAATATTGCATCTTTGAATGAAAATACCTCAATCAAGGCACCCATTTTGTCCCTAAACCTTTTTAACGTATAAAGATTGAATCTTTAGAAGAAAATTAGTATTTTGTGTTCAACTTATTCGAGTTCCCTTTGACATCACGAAAATTGTTTTAATGAGTAAGGATTGAATCTTTGAATGAAATTACCACATTCACGGTACCTATTATGCCACTAGACCTTTTTAATGTATAAAGATTGAATCTAAGAAGGAAAAAGATAGTTTTGAGTTTAACTTATTCGATTTCCCTATGAAGTCCCGAAGAGTGTTTTGATGACTAAAGATTGAATCTTTGAATGAAAATACCTCAATCAAGGTACCCATTATATCACTAGACCATTTTAATATATAAAGATTGAATCTTTGAATGAAAATACCACAATCATTGTACCTACTATGTTACTAGATCTTTTTAATGTATAAAGATTAAATCTTTGAATGATAATGAGAGTTTTGAGTTAAACTTATTCGAATTCCCTTTAAAGTCACGAAAAGTGTTCTAAGGAGTAAATATTGAATATTTGAACGAAACTACCACAATAACGGTACCTATTATGTCATTAGATCTTTTTAAGAGTTTTGAGTTAAACTTATTCGAGTTCCCTTTGACGTTATGAAGAGTGTTTTAATAAATAACGATTGAATATTTGAATGAAAATACCTCAATCAAGGTACCTACTATGTCACTAGACCATTTTAATGTAAAAAGATTAAATCTTTGGAAGAAAATGAGAGTTTTGAGTTAAACCTATTCGAGTATCCTTTGACGTCACGATAAGTGTATTAATAAATAAAATATTGCTTCTTTGAAAGAAAATACCTTAATCAAGGTACCCATTATATCTCTAGACCTTTTTTAATGTATAAAGAATGAATCTTTGGAAGAAAATTAGTGTTTTGTGTTCCTTTAACATCACGAAGAGTGTTTTAATGAGTAAAGATAAATCTTTGAATGAAATTACCTCATTCACGGTACCTATTATGTCACTAGATGTTTTTAATGTATAAAGATTGAATCGACGAAAGAAAATGAGAGTTTTGAGTATAACTTATTCGAGTTCCCTATGAAGTCCTGAAGAGTGTTTTAATGACTAAAGATTGAATCTTTGAATGAAAATACCTCAATCAAGGTACCAATTCCATCAAATATTTAAAGATTGAATCTTTGAAAGAAAATAAGAGTTTTGAGTTAAACTTTTTCAAGTTCCCTTTGACGTCACGAAGAGTACTTTAATGAGTAAAGATTGAATCTTTGAATGATATTACTTGAATCAACACATCTATTATGTCACTTGACCTTTTTAATTTATAAAGATTGCATCTTTGAAAGAAAATGTGAGTTTTGAGTTTAACCTATGCGAGTTCCCTATGCAATCGTGAAGAGTGTTTTAATAACTAAAGATTGAATCTTTGAATGAAAATACCTCAATTAAAGTACCCATTATGTCACTAGACGATTTTAATGTATAAAGATTAAATATTTGAAAGAAAATGAGAGTTTTGAGTTAAACATATTCGAGTTACCTTTGACATCACAAAGAGTATTTTAATGAGTAAAAATGGAATCTTTGAATAAAATTACCTCAATCAAGGATCATATTTTGTCACTAGACCTTTTTAATGAATAAAGATTGAATCCTTGAAACAAAATGAGAATATTGAGTTTAACTTATTCGATTTCCCTATGAAGTCGCGAAGAGTATTTTAATAACTAAAGAATGAATCTTTGAATCAAAATACCTCGATCGAGGTACAAATTATGTCACTTAACCTTTTTAATGCATTAAGATTGACTCTTTGAAAGAAGATGAGATTTTCGAGTTAAACTTATTCGAGTTCCCTTTGAAGTCCCGAAGAGAGTTTTAATGAGTAAAGATTGAATTTTGGAATGAAATTACCTCAATCCAGGTACCTATTATGTCACTTGACCTTTTTAATGTATAAAGATCGAATCTTTTAAAGAAAATGAGAGTTTTCAGTTTAACTTATTCGAGTTCCTACGAAGTCACGTAGCGTGTTTTAATGGATAAAGATTGAATCTTTGAATGAAAATACGTCAATCATGGTATCTATTATGTCACTAGACCTTTTTAACATATAAAGATTAAATCTTTGAAATAAAATGAGAGTTTTGACTTAATCTTATTCGAGTTACCTTGACATCACGAAGAGTGTTTCAAGGAGTAAAGATAGAATCTTTGAATGAAATCTCCTCAATAAAGGTATCAATTGTGTCGCTAGACCTTTTTAATGGATAAAGATTGAATATTTGAAATAAAATAAGAGTTTTGAGTTAAACTTATTCGAGTTCCATTTGACGTCCCGAAGAGTACGTTAACGACTAAGATTGAATCGTTGAATGAAATTAACTCAATAAAGGTTCCTATTATATCACTAGACCATTTTAATGTAAAAAGATTAAATCTTTGAAAGAAAATGAGTGGTTTGAGTTAAACTTAATCAAGTTCCTTGAACATCACGATGAGTGTTTTAATGAGTAAAGATTGAATCGTTGAATGAAATTACCTCAATCAAGGTACCTATTATGTCAATAGACCTTTTTGATGTAAAAGATTGAATCTTTGAAAGAAAATTAGAGTTTTGAGTTTAAATTATTCGAGTTCCCAATGAAGTGTCAAAGAGTCTTTTAATGACTAAGGATTGAATCTTTGAATGAAAATACTTCAATCAAGGTACCCATTATGTCACTAAACGTTTTTAATGTATAAATACTGAATCTTAGAAATAAAATGAGAGTTTTCCTTTAAACTTACTCAAGTTCCCTTTGACGTCCCGAAGGGTGTTTTATTGAGTAAAGATTGAATCATTGGTTGCAAATGCCTTAATTAAGGTTCCTATTTTGTCATTAGAGCATTTTAATGTATAAAGATTAAATCTTTAATAGAAAATGAAAGTTTTGAGTTAAACTTAATTGAGTTCCCCTTGATGTCACGAAGAGTGTTTTAATGAGTAAAATTGAATCTTTGAATGAAATTACCTCAATCAAGGTGCCTACTATTTCAAACCGTTTTAATATATAAAGATTAAATATTTGAAAGAAAATGATAGTTTTGAGTTTAACCTATTCGAGTTTCCTATGAAGTCGCGTTGAGTGTTTAAATGACAAAAGATTGAATCTTTGAATGAACATGCCTCAATCAAGGTACCTACTATGTCACTAGACCTTTTTAATATATAAAGATTAAATCTTTAAAAGATAATGAGAGTTTTGAGTTAAACTTATTCGAATTCTCTTTAAAATCACGAATAGTGTTCTAAGGAGTAAAGATTGAATCTTTAAATGAAATTACCACAATAAAGGTACCTATTATGTCACTAGATCTTTTTAAGAGTTTTGAGTTAAACTTTTTCGAGTTCCATTTGCCATTACGAAGAGTGTTTTAATAAGTAATGATTTAATATTTGAATGACAATACCTCAATCAAGGTACCTATTATATGACTAGACCATTTTAATGTATAAAGATTAAATCTTTGAAAGAAAATGAGAGTTTTGAGTTAAACATATTCGAGTTCCCTTTGACATCACGATGAGTGTTTTAATGAGTAATGTATTGCATCTTTGATGGAAAATACCTCAATTAAGGTACCCATTATGTCACTAGACCTTTTTTAATGTATAAAGATTAAATCTTTGGAAGAAAATTAGTGTTTTGTGTTTAACTTATTCGAGTTCCCTTTGACATCACGAAGAGTGTTTTAATGACTAAAGATGAATCTTTGAATGAATTACCTCAGTCACGGTACCTATTATGTCACTAGACCTTTTTAATGTATAAAGATTGAATCTACGAAAGAAAATGAGAGTTTTGAGTTTAACTTATTTGAGTTTCCTATGAAGTCCCAAAAAGTGTTTTAATGACTAAAAATTAAATTTTTGAATGAAAATACCTCAATCAAGGTACCATTACATCAGTAGACGTTTTTAATGTATAAAGATTGAATCTTTGAAAGAAAATAGGAGTTTTGAGTTAAACTTATTCAAGTTCCCTTTGACGTCACGAAGAGTACTTTAATGAGTAAAGATTGAATCTTTGAATGAAATTACCTGAATCAACATAACTATTATGTCACTTGAGCTTTTTAATTTATAAAGATTGCATCTTTGAAAGAAAATGTGAGTTTTGAGTTTAACTTATGCGAGTTCCCTATGCAGTCGCGAAGAGTATTTTAATGACTAAAGATTGAATCTTTGAACAAAAATACCTCAATCAAAGTACCTATTTTGTCACTAAACCATTTTAATGTATAAAAATTAAATTTTTAAAAGAAAATGAGAGTTTTGAGTTAAACTTATTCCAGTTACTTTTGACATCACAAAGAGTTTTTTAATGAGTAAAGATGGAATCTGCGAATAAAATTACCTCAATGAAGGAACGTATTATGTCACTAGACCTTTTTAATTAATAAAGATTGAATCCTTGAAACAAAATGAGAATTTTAAGTTTAACTTATTCGATTTCCCTATAAAGTCGCGAAGAGTGTTTCAATGGCTAAAGAATGAATCTTTGAATGAAAATACCTCGATCGTGGTCCAAATTGTGTCACTTGAACTTTTTAATGCATAAAGATTGAATTTTTGAAAGAAGACGAGAGTTTTGAGTTAAACTTATTCGAGTTCCCTTTGACGTCACGAAAAGCGTTTTAATGAGTAACGATTGAATTTTGGAAAGAAATTACCTAAATCCAGGTACCTATTAAGTCAGTTGACCTTTTTAATGTATAAAGATCGAATCTTTGAAAGAAAATGAGAGTTTTGAGTTTAACTTATTCAATTTCCCTTTGACGTCACGAAGAGTACTTTAATGAGTAAAGATTGAATCTTTGAATGAAATTACCTGAATCAACATAACTATTATGTCACTTGACCTTTTTAATTTATAAAGACTGCATCTTTGAAAGAAAATGTGAGTTTTTAGTTTACCTTATACGAGTTCCCTATGCAGTCGCGAAAAGTGTTTTAATGACTAAAGATTGAATCTTTGAACGAAAATCCCTCAATCAAAGTACTCATTATGTCACTAGACCATTTTAATGTATAAAGATTAAATCTTTGAAAGAAAATTAGAGTTTTGAGTTAAACTTATTCGAGTTACCTTTAACATCACAATGAGTGTTTTAATGAGTAAAGATGGAATCTTGGAATGAAATTAGCTCAATCAAGGATCCTATAATGTCACTAGACCTTTTTAATGAATAAAGGTTGAATCCTTGAAACAAAATGAGAATTTTGAGTTAAACTTATTCGAGTTCCATTTGACGTCCCGAAGAGTACGTTAACGACTAAGATTGAATCGTTGAATGAAATTAACTCAATAAAGGTTCCTATTATATCACTAGACCATTTTAATGTAAAAAGATTAAATCTTTGAAAGAAAATGAGTGGTTTGAGTTAAACTTAATCAAGTTCCTTGAACATCACGATGAGTGTTTTAATGAGTAAAGATTGAATCGTTGAATGAAATTACCTCAACCTTTTTGATGTAAAAGATTAAATCTTTGAAAGAAAATTAGAGTTTTGAGTTTAAATTATTCGAGTTCCCAATGAAGTGTCAAAGAGTCTTTTAATGACTAAGGATTGAATCTTTGAATGAAAATACTTCAATCAAGGTACCCATTATGTCACTAAACGTTTTTAATGTATAAATACTGAATCTTAGAAATAAAATGAGAGTTTTCCTTTAAACTTACTCAAGTTCCCTTTGACGTCCCGAAGGGTGTTTTATTGAGTAAAGATTGAATCATTGGTTGCAAATGCCTTAATTAAGGTTCCTATTTTGTCACTAGAGCATTTTAATGTATAAAGATTAAATCTTTAATAGAAAATGAAAGTTTTGAGTTAAACTTAATTGAGTTCCCCTTGATGTCACGAAGAGTGTTTTAATGAGTAAAATTGAATCTTTGAATGAAATTACCTCAATCAAGGTGCCTACTATTTCAAACCGTTTTAATATATAAAGATTAAATATTTGAAAGAAAATGATAGTTTTGAGTTTAACCTATTCGAGTTTCCTATGAAGTCGCGTTGAGTGTTTAAATGACAAAAGATTGAATCTTTGAATGAACATGTCTCAATCAAGGTACCTACTATGTCACTAGACCTTTTTAATATATAAAGATTAAATCTTTAAAAGATAATGAGAGTTTTGAGTTAAACTTATTCGAATTCTCTTTAAAATCACGAATAGTGTTCTAAGGAGTAAAGATTGAATCTTTAAATGAAATTACCACAATAAAGGTACCTATTATGTCACTAGATCTTTTTAAGAGTTTTGAGTTAAACTTTTTCGAGTTCCATTTGCCATTACGAAGAGTGTTTTAATAAGTAATGATTTAATATTTGAATGACAATACCTCAATCAAGGTACCTATTATATGACTAGACCATTTTAATGTATAAAGATTAAATCTTTGAAAGAAAATGAGAGTTTTGAGTTAAACATATTCGAGTTCCCTTTGACATCACGATGAGTGTTTTAATGAGTAATGTATTGCATCTTTGATGGAAAATACCTCAATTAAGGTACCCATTATGTCACTAGACCTTTTTTAATGTATAAAGATTAAATCTTTGGAAGAAAATTAGTGTTTTGTGTTTAACTTATTCGAGTTCCCTTTGACATCACGAAGAGTGTTTTAATGACTAAAGATGAATCTTTGAATGAATTACCTCAGTCACGGTACCTATTATGTCACTAGACCTTTTTAATGTATAAAGATTGAATCTACGAAAGAAAATGAGAGTTTTGAGTTTAACTTATTTGAGTTTCCTATGAAGTCCCAAAAAGTGTTTTAATGACTAAAAATTAAATTTTTGAATGAAAATACCTCAATCAAGGTACCATTACATCAGTAGACGTTTTTAATGTATAAAGATTGAATCTTTGAAAGAAAATAGGAGTTTTGAGTTAAACTTATTCAAGTTCCCTTTGACGTCACGAAGAGTACTTTAATGAGTAAAGATTGAATCTTTGAATGAAATTACCTGAATCAACATAACTATTATGTCACTTGAGCTTTTTAATTTATAAAGATTGCATCTTTGAAAGAAAATGTGAGTTTTGAGTTTAACTTATGCGAGTTCCCTATGCAGTCGCGAAGAGTATTTTAATGACTAAAGATTGAATCTTTGAACAAAAATACCTCAATCAAAGTACCTATTTTGTCACTAAACCATTTTAATGTATAAAAATTAAATTTTTAAAAGAAAATGAGAGTTTTGAGTTAAACTTATTCCAGTTACTTTTGACATCACAAAGAGTTTTTTAATGAGTAAAGATGGAATCTGCGAATAAAATTACCTCAATGAAGGAACGTATTATGTCACTAGACCTTTTTAATTAATAAAGATTGAATCCTTGAAACAAAATGAGAATTTTAAGTTTAACTTATTCGATTTCCCTATAAAGTCGCGAAGAGTGTTTCAATGGCTAAAGAATGAATCTTTGAATGAAAATACCTCGATCGTGGTCCAAATTGTGTCACTTGAACTTTTTAATGCATAAAGATTGAATTTTTGAAAGAAGACGAGAGTTTTGAGTTAAACTTATTCGAGTTCCCTTTGACGTCACGAAAAGCGTTTTAATGAGTAACGATTGAATTTTGGAAAGAAATTACCTAAATCCAGGTACCTATTAAGTCAGTTGACCTTTTTAATGTATAAAGATCGAATCTTTGAAAGAAAATGAGAGTTTTGAGTTTAACTTATTCAATTTCCCTTTGACGTCACGAAGAGTACTTTAATGAGTAAAGATTGAATCTTTGAATGAAATTACCTGAATCAACATAACTATTATGTCACTTGACCTTTTTAATTTATAAAGACTGCATCTTTGAAAGAAAATGTGAGTTTTTAGTTTACCTTATACGAGTTCCCTATGCAGTCGCGAAAAGTGTTTTAATGACTAAAGATTGAATCTTTGAACGAAAATCCCTCAATCAAAGTACTCATTATGTCACTAGACCATTTTAATGTATAAAGATTAAATCTTTGAAAGAAAATTAGAGTTTTGAGTTAAACTTATTCGAGTTACCTTTAACATCACAATGAGTGTTTTAATGAGTAAAGATGGAATCTTGGAATGAAATTAGCTCAATCAAGGATCCTATAATGTCACTAGACCTTTTTAATGAATAAAGGTTGAATCCTTGAAACAAAATGAGAATTTTGAGTTAAACTTATTCGAGTTCCATTTGACGTCCCGAAGAGTACGTTAACGACTAAGATTGAATCGTTGAATGAAATTAACTCAATAAAGGTTCCTATTATATCACTAGACCATTTTAATGTAAAAAGATTAAATCTTTGAAAGAAAATGAGTGGTTTGAGTTAAACTTAATCAAGTTCCTTGAACATCACGATGAGTGTTTTAATGAGTAAAGATTGAATCGTTGAATGAAATTACCTCAACCTTTTTGATGTAAAAGATTAAATCTTTGAAAGAAAATTAGAGTTTTGAGTTTAAATTATTCGAGTTCCCAATGAAGTGTCAAAGAGTCTTTTAATGACTAAGGATTGAATCTTTGAATGAAAATACTTCAATCAAGGTACCCATTATGTCACTAAACGTTTTTAATGTATAAATACTGAATCTTAGAAATAAAATGAGAGTTTTCCTTTAAACTTACTCAAGTTCCCTTTGACGTCCCGAAGGGTGTTTTATTGAGTAAAGATTGAATCATTGGTTGCAAATGCCTTAATTAAGGTTCCTATTTTGTCACTAGAGCATTTTAATGTATAAAGATTAAATCTTTAATAGAAAATGAAAGTTTTGAGTTAAACTTAATTGAGTTCCCCTTGATGTCACGAAGAGTGTTTTAATGAGTAAAATTGAATCTTTGAATGAAATTACCTCAATCAAGGTGCCTACTATTTCAAACCGTTTTAATATATAAAGATTAAATATTTGAAAGAAAATGATAGTTTTGAGTTTAACCTATTCGAGTTTCCTATGAAGTCGCGTTGAGTGTTTAAATGACAAAAGATTGAATCTTTGAATGAACATGCCTCAATCAAGGTACCTACTATGTCACTAGACCTTTTTAATATATAAAGATTAAATCTTTAAAAGATAATGAGAGTTTTGAGTTAAACTTATTCGAATTCTCTTTAAAATCACGAATAGTGTTCTAAGGAGTAAAGATTGAATCTTTAAATGAAATTACCACAATAAAGGTACCTATTATGTCACTAGATCTTTTTAAGAGTTTTGAGTTAAACTTTTTCGAGTTCCATTTGCCATTACGAAGAGTGTTTTAATAAGTAATGATTTAATATTTGAATGACAATACCTCAATCAAGGTACCTATTATATGACTAGACCATTTTAATGTATAAAGATTAAATCTTTGAAAGAAAATGAGAGTTTTGAGTTAAACATATTCGAGTTCCCTTTGACATCACGATGAGTGTTTTAATGAGTAATGTATTGCATCTTTGATGGAAAATACCTCAATTAAGGTACCCATTATGTCACTAGACCTTTTTTAATGTATAAAGATTAAATCTTTGGAAGAAAATTAGTGTTTTGTGTTTAACTTATTCGAGTTCCCTTTGACATCACGAAGAGTGTTTTAATGACTAAAGATGAATCTTTGAATGAATTACCTCAGTCACGGTACCTATTATGTCACTAGACCTTTTTAATGTATAAAGATTGAATCTACGAAAGAAAATGAGAGTTTTGAGTTTAACTTATTTGAGTTTCCTATGAAGTCCCAAAAAGTGTTTTAATGACTAAAAATTAAATTTTTGAATGAAAATACCTCAATCAAGGTACCATTACATCAGTAGACGTTTTTAATGTATAAAGATTGAATCTTTGAAAGAAAATAGGAGTTTTGAGTTAAACTTATTCAAGTTCCCTTTGACGTCACGAAGAGTACTTTAATGAGTAAAGATTGAATCTTTGAATGAAATTACCTGAATCAACATAACTATTATGTCACTTGAGCTTTTTAATTTATAAAGATTGCATCTTTGAAAGAAAATGTGAGTTTTGAGTTTAACTTATGCGAGTTCCCTATGCAGTCGCGAAGAGTATTTTAATGACTAAAGATTGAATCTTTGAACAAAAATACCTCAATCAAAGTACCTATTTTGTCACTAAACCATTTTAATGTATAAAAATTAAATTTTTAAAAGAAAATGAGAGTTTTGAGTTAAACTTATTCCAGTTACTTTTGACATCACAAAGAGTTTTTTAATGAGTAAAGATGGAATCTGCGAATAAAATTACCTCAATGAAGGAACGTATTATGTCACTAGACCTTTTTAATTAATAAAGATTGAATCCTTGAAACAAAATGAGAATTTTAAGTTTAACTTATTCGATTTCCCTATAAAGTCGCGAAGAGTGTTTCAATGGCTAAAGAATGAATCTTTGAATGAAAATACCTCGATCGTGGTCCAAATTGTGTCACTTGAACTTTTTAATGCATAAAGATTGAATTTTTGAAAGAAGACGAGAGTTTTGAGTTAAACTTATTCGAGTTCCCTTTGACGTCACGAAAAGCGTTTTAATGAGTAACGATTGAATTTTGGAAAGAAATTACCTAAATCCAGGTACCTATTAAGTCAGTTGACCTTTTTAATGTATAAAGATCGAATCTGTGAAAGAAAATGAGAGTTTTGAGTTTAACTTATTCAATTTCCCTTTGACGTCACGAAGAGTACTTTAATGAGTAAAGATTGAATCTTTGAATGAAATTACCTGAATCAACATAACTATTATGTCACTTGACCTTTTTAATTTATAAAGACTGCATCTTTGAAAGAAAATGTGAGTTTTTAGTTTACCTTATACGAGTTCCCTATGCAGTCGCGAAAAGTGTTTTAATGACTAAAGATTGAATCTTTGAACGAAAATCCCTCAATCAAAGTACTCATTATGTCACTAGACCATTTTAATGTATAAAGATTAAATCTTTGAAAGAAAATTAGAGTTTTGAGTTAAACTTATTCGAGTTACCTTTAACATCACAATGAGTGTTTTAATGAGTAAAGATGGAATCTTGGAATGAAATTAGCTCAATCAAGGATCCTATAATGTCACTAGACCTTTTTAATGAATAAAGGTTGAATCCTTGAAACAAAATGAGAATTTTGAGTTTAACTTATTCGATTTCCCTATGAAGTCGCGAATAGTGTTTTAATAACTAAAGGATGAATCTTTGAATCAAAATGCCTCGATCGAGGTACAAATTATGTCACTTGACCTTTTTAATGCATTAAGATTGACTGTTTGAAAGAAGATGAGAGTTTTGAGTTAAACTTATTCGAGTTCCCTTTGACGTCATGAATAGTGTTTTAATGAGTAAAGATTGAATTTTGGAATGAAATTACCTCAATCCAGGTACCCATTAAGTCACTTGACCTTTTTAATGTATCAAGATTGAATCTTTTAAAGAAAATGAGAGTTTTGAATTTAACTTATTCGAGTTTTAATTGATAAAGATTAAATCTTTGAATGAAAATACCTCAATCATTGTATCTATTATGTCACTAGACCTTTTTAACGTTTGACAATTAAATCTTTGAAATAAAATGAGCGTTTTGAGTTAAACTTATTCGAGTTACCTTTGACATCACGAAAAATGTTTTAAGGAGTAAAGATAAAATCTTTGAATGAAATCTCCCTAATAAAGGTGCCGATTGTGTCACTAGTTCTTTTTAATGTATAAAGATTGAATATTTGAAACAAAATGAGAATTTTGAGTTAAACTTATTTGAGTTTTCTTTGACGTCCTGAAGAGTATGTTAATGAGTAAGATTGAATCTTTGAATGAAATTAACTCAACAAAGGTACATATTATGTCACTAAACCATTTTAATATATAAAAATTAAATCTTTTAAAGAAAATGAGTGTTTTGAGTTAAACTTATTCGAGTTCACTTGGATATCACAATGAGTGTTTTAATGAGTAAAGATTGAATCTTTGAATGAAAATACTTCATTCACGGTACCTATTATGTCACTAGATCATTTTAATGTATAAAGATTGAATCTACGAAAGAAAATGAGAGTTTTGAGTTTAACTTATTCGAGTTTCCTATGAAGTCCCGAAAAGTATTTTAATGACTAAATATTAAATCTTTGAATGAAAATACCTCAATCAAGGTACCATTACATTAGTAGACGTTTTTAATGTATAAAGGTTGAATCTTTGAAAGAATATAAGAGTTTTGAGTTAAACTTATTCAAGTCCACTTTGTCGTCCCGAAGAGTACTTTATTGAGTAAAGATTGAATCTTTGAATGAAATTACCTGAATCAACATACCTATTATGTCACTTGACATTTTTAATTTATAAAGATTGCATCTTTGAAGGAAAATGTGAGTTTTGAGTTTAACTTACGCGAGTTCCCTATACAGTCGCGAAGAGTGTTTTAACGACTAAAGATTGAATCTTTGAACGAAAATACCTCAATCAAAGTACCTGTTATGTCACTAAACCATTTTAATGTATAAAGATTAAATCTTCGAAAAAAATGAGAGTTTTGAATTAAACTTATTCGAGTTAACTTCGACATCACAAAGAGTGTTTTAATGAGTAAAGATGGAATCTTCGAATGAAATTAACTCAATCAAGGAACCTATTATATCACTAGACCTTTTTAGTGAATAAAGATTGAATCTTTGAAAAAAAATGAGAATTTTGAATTTAACTTATTCGATTTCCCTATGAAGTCGCGAATAGTGTTTTAATAACTAAAGAATGAATCTTTGAATCAAAATACCTCGATCGAGGTACAAATTATGTCACTTGACCTTTTTAATGCATAAAGATTGAATCTTTGAAAGAAGATGAGAGTTTTGAGTTAAACTTATTCGAGTTCCCTATGACGTCACAAAAAGTGTTTTAATGAGTAAAGATTGAATTTTGGAATGAAATTACCTCAATCCAGGTACCCATTAAGTTACTTGACCTTTTTAATGTATCAAGATCGAATCTTTTAAAGAAAATGAGAGTTTTGAATTTAACTTATTCTAGTTTTAATTGATAAAGATTAAATCTTTGAATGAAAATACCTCAATCATGGTATCTATTATGTCACTAGACCTTTTTAACGTTTGACAATTAAATCTTTGAAATAAAATGAGTCTTTGAAAGAAAATGAGAGTTTTGAGTTCAACTTATTCGAGTTCTCTTTGACGTCCCGAAGAGTATGCTAATGAGTAAGATTGAATCTTTGAATGAAATTAACTTAATAAAGATACCTATTATGTCACTAGACCATTTTAATGTATAAAGATTAAATTTTTGAAAGAAAATGAGAGTTTTGAGTTAAACCTATTCGAGTTCCCTTTGACGTCACGATGAGTATTTTAAAGAGTAAAATATTGCATCTTTGAATGAAAATACCTCAATCTAGGTATGCATTATGTCACTAGACCTTTTTTAATGTATAAAGATTGAATCTTTGGAGGAAAATTATTGTTTTGGGTTCAACTTATTCGAGTTCCCTTTGACATCACGAAGAGTGTTTTAATGAATAAAGATGAATCTTTGAATGAAATTATCTCATTCACGGTACCTATTATGTCACTAGACCTTTTTAATGTTTAAAGTTTGAATCTACAAAAGAAAATGAGAGTTTTGAGTTTAACTTATACCAGTTCCCTATGAAGTCCCGAAGAGCGTTTTAATGACTAAAGATTGAATCTTTGAAAGAAAATATCTCAATCTAGGTACCTTTATATCACTAGACGTTTTTAACGTATAAAGATTGAATCTTAGAAAGAAAATAAGAGTTTTGAGTTAAACTTATTCCAGTTTCCTTTGACGTCACGAATAGTACTTTAGTGAGTAAAGATTGAATCTTTGAATGAACTTACCAGAATTAAGATACCTATTATGTTAGTTGATCTTTTTAATTTATAAAGATTGCATCTTCGAAAGAATATGTGAGTTTTTAGTTTAAGTTATTTGATTTTCCTAAGCGGTCGCGAAGAGTGTTTTAATGACTAAAGATTGAATCTTTTTACGAAAATACCTCAATCAAAGTACCTATTATGTCGCTAGACCATTTTAATGTATAACGATTAAATCTTTGAAAGAAAATGAGAGTTTTGTATTAAACATGTTAGAATTACCGTTGACATCACAAAGAGTGTTTTAATGAGTAAACAAGGAATCTTTGAATGAAATTACCTCAATCAAGGAACGTATTATGTCACTAGATCTTTTTAATGAATAAAGATTGAATCCTTTAAACAAAATAAGAATTTTGAGTTTAACTTATTCGATTTCCCTATGAAGTCGTGAAGAGTGTTTTAATGACTAAAGAATGAATCTTTGAATCAAAATACCTCAATCTAGGTACAAATTATGTCACTTGACCTTTTTAATGCATAAAGATTGAGTTTAACTTATTCGAGTTCCCAATAAAGTGCCAAAGAGTGTTTTAACAAATAAAGATTGAATCTTTGAACGAAAATACTTCAATCAAGGTACCCATTATATCACTAGATGTTTTTAATGTATAAAGATTGAATCTTCGAAATAAAATGAGAGTTTCGACTTATACTTATTCAAGTTCCCTTTGACGTTCCGAAGGGTGTTTTAATGAGTAAAGATTGAATCCTTGGATGAAAATGTCTCAATTAAGTTACCTATTTTGTCACTAGAGCATTTTAATGTATAAAGATTAAATCTTTGATAGAAAATGAGAGTTTTTAGTTAAACTTATTTGAGTTCAGCCTGACGTCACGGGGAGTGTTTCAATAAGTAAAATTAAATCTTTGAATGAAATTATCTCAATAAAGGTACTTACTATGTCACTAGACCGTTTTACTATATAAAGATTAAATCTTTGAAAGAAAATGATAGTTTTGAGTTTAACCTATTCGAGTTCCCAATGAAAGCGCGTAGAGTGTTTTAATGACTAAAGATTGAATCTTTGAATGAAAATACCTCAATTAAGGTAATGTATAAAGATTAAATCTTTGAAAGATAATGAGAGTCTTGAGTTAAACTTATTCGAATTCACTTTAAAGCCACAAAGAGTGTTCTAAGGAGTAAAGATTGAATCTTTGAATGAAATTAGCACAATAAAGGTACCTATTATGTCACTAGATCTTTTAAAGAGTTTTTAGTTAAACTTATTCGAGTTCCCTTTGACGTTACGAAGAGTGTTTTAATGAGTAACGATTGAAATTTTGAATAAAAATACCTCAATAAAGGTGCCTATTATGTCACTAGACCATTTTAACGCATAAAGATTAAATCTTTGAAAGAAAATGAGAGTTTTGAGTTAAACCAATTCGAGTTCCCATTGATGTCACGATGAGTGTTTTAATGAATAAAATATTGAATCTTTGAATGAAAATACATCAATCAAGGTACCTATTATGTCACTAGACCATTTTCATGTATAAAGATTAAATCTTTGAAAGAAAATACGAGTTTTGAGTTAAACCTATTCGAGTTCCCTTTGACGTCACGATGAATGTTTTAATGAGTAAAATATTTCATATTTGAATGAAAATACCTCAATCAAGGTACCCATTATGTCACTAGACCTTTTTTAAGTTATAAAGATTGAATCTTTGGAAGAACATTAGTGTTTTGTGTTCAACTTATTCGAGTTTCCTTTGACATCACGAACTGTGTTTTAAAGAGTAAAGTGAATCTTTGAAAGAGACTACCTTATTCACGGTACCTATTATCTCCCTTGAACTTTTTAATGTATAAAGATTTAATCTACGAAAGAAAATGATGGTATTGAGTTTAACTTATTCGAGTTCCTTATGGAGACCCGAAGAGTGTTTTAATTACTAAAGATTGAATCTTTGAATGAAAATATCTCAATCAAGGTACCTATTACATCAGTAGACGTTTTTAATGTATAAATATTGAATCTTTGAAAGAAAATAAGAGTTTTGAGTTAAACTGATTCGTGTTTCCTTTGACGTCACGAAGAATACTTTAATAAGTAAAGATTGAATCTTTGAATGAAATTACCTGATTCAAGATACCTATTATGTCACTTGGCCTTTTTTAATTTATAAAGATTGCATCTTTGAAAGAAAATATGAGTTTTGTATTTAACTTATTTGAGTTCCGATTGCAGTCGCGAAGAGTATTTTAATGACTAAAGATTGAATCTTTGAACGAAAATACCTCAATCAAAGTACTGATTATATCACAAGACCATTTTAAAGATTGAATCTTTGAAAGAAAATGAGAGTTTTGAGTTAAACTTATTCGAGTTCCCTTTGACGTCCCGAAGAGTATGTTAATGAGTAAGATTGAATCTTTGAATGAAATTAACTCAATAAAGGTACCTATTATGTCACTAGACCATTTTAATGTATAAAGATTAAATCTTTGAAATAAAATGAGTGTTTTGAGTTAAACTTATTCGAGTTCCCTTAGACATCACGATGAGTGTTCTAATGAGTAAAGATTGAATCTTTAAATGAAATTACCTCAATCAAGGTACCTATTATGTTAATAAACCTTTTTAATGTAAAAAGATTGAATCTTTGGAAGAAAATAAGAGTTTTAAGTTTAATTTATTCGAGTTCCCAATGAAGTGTCGAAGAGTGTTTTAATGACTAAGGATTGAATCTTTGAATGAAAATACTTCAATCAAGGTACCCATTATGTCACTATACGTTTTTAATGTATAAAGATTGAATCTTTGAAATAAAATGAGAGTTTCGACTTAAACTTATTCAAGTTCCATTTGACAACCCGAAGGGTGTTTTAATAAGTAAAGATTGAATCATTGGATGAAAATGTCTCAATTAAGGTACATATTTTGACACTAGAGCATTTTACTGTAAAAAGATTAAATCTTTGATAGAAATTGAGAGTTTTGAGTTAAACTTATTCGAGTTCCCATTGACGTCCCGAAGAGTGTTTCAGTTAGTAAAATTGAATCTTTGAATGAAATTATCTCAATCAAGGTACCTACAATGTCACTAGACCGTTTTAATATATAAAGATTAAATCTTTGAAAGAAAATGATAGTTTTGAGTTTAACCTATTCGAATTCCCTATGAAGTCGCGCAGAGTGTTTTAATGACTAAGGATTGAATATTTGAGTGAAATTAACTTAATAAAGGTACCTACTATGTCACTTGACCATTTTAATGTATAAAGACTAAATCTTTGAAAGAAAATGAGCGTTTTGAGTTAAACTTATTCGAGTTCCATTGGACATCACGACGAGTGTTTTAATGAGTAAAGATTGAATCTTTGAATGAAATTACCTCAATCAAGGTACCTATTATATGTCAATAGACCTTTTTAAAGTTTAAAGATTGAATCTTTGAAAGAAAATGTGAGGTTTGAGTTTAATTTATCCGACTTCCCAGTGAAGTGTCGAAGACTGTTTTAATGACTAAGGATTGAATCTTTGAAAGAAAATGAGAGTTTTTAGGTAAACTTATTAGAGTTCCCTTTGACGTCCCGAAGAGTATGTTAATGAGTAAGATTGAATCTTTGAATGAAATTAACTTAATAAGGGTACCTGTTATGTCACTAGACCATTTTAATGTATAAAGATATAATCTTTGGTACAAAATGAGAGTTTTTAGTTAAACTTATTCGAGTTTGCCCTGACGTCACGGGGAGTGTGTCAATTAGTAAAATTGAATCTTTGAATGAAATTATCTCAATAAAGGGACCTACTATGTCACTAGACCATTTTAATATATAAAGATTAAATCTTTAAAAGAAAATAATAGTTTTGAGTTTAACCTATTCGAGTTCCCTATGAAGTCGCGTATAGGTTTTTAATGACTAAAGATTGAATCTTTGAATGAAATTACCTCAATCAAGGTAATGTATAAAGGCTAAATCTTTGAAAGATAATGAGAGTCTTGAGTTAAACTTATTCGAATTCACTTTAAAGTCACAAAGAGTGTTCTAAGGAGTAAAGATTGAATCTTTGAACGAAATTAGCACAAAAAAGGTACCTATTATGTCACTAGATCTTTTTAAGAATTTTTGTCTAAACTTATTCGAGTTCCCTTTGACGTTACGAAGAGTGTTTTAAGGAGTAACGATTGAAATTCTGAATAAAAATACCTTAATAAAGGTGCCTATTATGTCACTAGACCATTTTAACGCATAAAGATTAAATCTTTGAAAGAAAATGAGAGTTTTGAGTTAAACCAATTTGAGTTTCCTTTGACGTCACGATGAGTATTTTAATGAGTAAAATATTGAATCTTTGAATGAAAATACATCAATCAAGGTATCTATTATGTCACTAGACCATTTTCTTGTATAAAGATTAAATCTTTGAAAGAAAATACGAGTTTTGAGTTAAACCTATTCAAGTTCCATTTGACGTCACGATGAATGTTTTAATGAGTAAAATATTGCGTATTTGAATAAAAATACCTCAATCAAGGTACCCATTATGTCACTAGACCTTTTTTAAGTTATAAAGATTGAATCTTTGGAAGAACATTAGTGTTTTGTGTTCAACTTATTCGAGTTTCCTTTGACATCACGAACTGTGTTTTAAAGAGTAAAGATGAATCTTTGAAAGTGATTACCTCATTCACGGTACCTATTATCTCCCTTGAACTTTTTAATGTATAAAGATTTAATCTACGAAAGAAAATGATGGTATTGAGTTTAACTTATTCGAGTTCCCTATGAGACCCGAAGAGTGTTTTAATGACTAAAGATTGAATCTTTGAATGAAAATACCTCAATCAAGGTGCCCATTACATCAGCATTCGTTTTTAATGTATAAATATTGAATCTTTGAAAGAAAATAAGAGTTTTGTCTTAAACTGATTCGTGTTTCCTTTGACGTCACGAAGAATACTTTAATAAGTAAAGATTGAATCTTTGATTGAAATTATCTGAATCAAGATACCTATTATGTCACTTGGCCTTTTTTAATTTATAAAGATTGCATCTTTGAAAGAAAATATGAGTTTTGTATTTAACTTATTTGAGTTCCCTATGCAGTCGCGAAGAGTATTTTAATGACTAAAGATTGAATCTTTAAACGAAAATACCTCAATCAAAGTACCGATCAGGTCACAAGACCATTTTAATGTATAAAGATCAAATCTCTGAAAGAAAATAAGAGTTTTGAGTTAAACTTATTCGAGTTCCCTTTGACGTCACGAAGAGAGTTTTAATAACTAAAGATTGAATTTTGGAATGAAATTACCTCAATCCAGGTACATATTAAGTCACTTGACCTTTTTAATGTATAAAGATTGAGTCTTTTAAAGAAAATGAGAGTTTTGGGTTTAACTTATTCGAGTTCCCTACGAAGTCGCGTAGCGTGTTTTAATGGATAAAGATTGAATCTTTGAATGAAAATACCTCAATCATGGTATGTATTATTTCACTAGACCTTTTTAGTGTATAAAGATTAAATCTTTCAAATAAAATGAGAGTTTTAAGTTAAACTAATTTGAGTTATCTTTGACATCACGAAGAGTGTTTTAAGGAGTAAAGATACAATATTTGAGTGAAATCTCCTCAATAAAGGTACCGATTGTGTCACTTGGCCTTTTTAATGTATAAAGATTGAATCTTTGAAAGAAAATGAGAGTTTTGAGTTCGACATATTTGAGTTCCCTTTGACGTCCCGAAGAGTATGCTAATGAGTAAGATTGAATCTTTGAATGAAATTAACTTAATAAAGGTACCTATTATGTCACTAGACCATTTTAATGTATAAAGATTAAATTTTTGAAAAAAAATGAGAGTTTTGAGTTAAACCTTTTCGAGTTCCCTTTGACGTCACGATGAGTGTTCTAATGAGTAAATATTGCATCCTTGAATGAAAATACCTCAATCTAGGTATGCATTATGTCACCAGACCTTTTTTACTGTATAAAGATTGAATCTTTGGAGGAAAATTAGTGTTTTGGGTTCAACTTATTCTAGTTCCCTTTGACATTACGAAGAGTGTTTTAATGAGTAAAGATGAATCTTTGAATGAAATTACCTCATTCACGGCACCTATTATGTCACTAGACCTTTTTAATGTTTGAAGTTTGAATCTACGAAAGAAAATGAGAGTTTTGAGTTTAACTTATGCCAGTTCCCTATGAAGTCCCGAAGAGTGTTTTAATGACTAAAGATTGAATCTTTGAAAGAAAATACCTCAATCTAGGTACCTTTATATCACTAGACGTTTTTAACGTATAAAGATTGAATCTTTAAAAGAAAATAAGAGTTTTGAGTTAAACTTATTCCAGTTTCCTTTGATGTCACGAAGAGTACTTTAGTGAGTAAAGATTGAATCTTTGATTGAACTTACCAGAATTAACATACCTATTATGTTAGTTGATCTTTTTAGTTTATAAAGATTGCATCTTCGAAAGAATATGCGAGTTTTTAGTTTAAGTTATTCGATTTTCCTAAGCGGTCACGAAGAGTGTTTTAATGACTAAAGATTGAATCTTTGTACGAAAACACCTCAATCAAAGTACCTATTATGTCACTAGACCATTTTAAGGTATAACGATTAAATCTTTGAAAGAAAATAAGAGTTTTGTGTTAAACATATTAGAATTACAGTTGACATCACAAAGAGTGTTTTAATGAGTAAACAAGGAATCTTTGAATGAAATTACCTCAATCAAGGAACGTATTATGTCACTAGATCTTTTTAATGAATAAAGATTGAATCATTTAAACAAAATAAGAATTTTGAGTTTAACTTATTCGATTTCCCTATGAAGTCGTGAAGAGTGTTTTAATGACAAAGGAATGAATCTTTGAATCAAAATACCTCAATCTAGGTACAAATTATGTCACTTGACCTTTTTAATGCATAAAAATTGAATCTTTGAAAGAGGATGATAGTTTTCAATTCAACTTATTCGAGTTTCCTTTGAAGCCATGAAGGGTGTTTTATTGAGTAAAGATTGAATTTTGGAATGAAATTGCCTCAATCCAAGTACCTATTAAGTCACTTGACCTTTTTAACGTATAAAGATTGAATCTTTTAAAGAAAATTAGAGTTTTGAGTTTAACTTATTCGAGTTCCCTACGAAGTCGCGTAGCGTGTTTTAATGGATAAAGATTGAATCTTTGAATGAAAATACCTCAATCATGGTATCTACTTATTCGAGTTTCCTTTGACATCACGAAGAGTGTTTTCATATGAGTAAAGATGAATCTTTGAATGAAATTACCTCATTCACGATACCTGTTATGTTACTGGACCTTTTTAATGTATAAAGATTGAGAAAATGAGAGTTTTGAGTTTAACTTATTCGATTCCCCTATGAAGTCCCGAAGAGTGTTTTAATGACTAAAGATTAAATCTTTGAATAAAAATACCTCTATCAAGGTACCCATTACAGCAGTAGATGGTTTTAATGTATAAAGATTGTATCTTTGAAAGAAAATTAGAGTTTTGAGTTAAACTTATTCGAGTTCCCGTTGACGTCACGAAGAGTACTTTAATGAGTAAAGATTGAAACTTTGAATGAAATTTCCTGAATCAAGATACCCATTATGTCACTTGGCCTTTTTAATTTATAAAGATTGCATCTTTGAAAGAAAATGTGAGTTTTGAGTTTAATTTATTCGAGTTCCCTCTGCAGTCGCGAAGAGTTTTTTAATGACTAAAGATACTTTAATGTGAGTTTTGAGTTTAACTTATTCGAGTTCCCTACGAAGTCGAGTAGCGTCTTTTAACGGATAAAGATTGAATCTTTGAATGAAAATACCTCAATCATGGTATCTATTATGTCATTAGACCTTTTAAACATATAAAGATTTAAGCTTTAAAATAAAATGAGAGTTTTGAGTTAAACTTATACGAGTTACCTTTCACATCACGAAGAGTGTTTTAAGGAGTAAAGATAGAATCCTTGAATGAAATCTCCTCAATAAAGGTATCGATTGTGTCGCTAGACCTTTTTAATGTATAAAGATTGAATCTTTGAAAGAAAATGAGAGTTTTCAGTTAAACTTATTCGAGTTCCCTTTGACGTTCCGAAGAGTATGTTAATGAGTAAGATTGAATCTTTGAATGAAATTAACTCAATAAAGGTACCTATTATGTCACTAGACCATTTTAATGTATAAAGATTAAATCATTGAAATAAAATGAGTGTTTTGAGTTAAACTTATTCGAGTTCCCTTAGACATCACGATGAGTGTTCTAATGAGTAAAGATTGAATCTTTGAATGAAATTACCTCAATCAAGGTACCTATTATATTAGTAAACATTTTTTAATGTAAAAAGATTGAATCTTTGGAAGAAAATAAGATTTTTGAGTTTAACTTATTCGAGTTCCCAATGAAGTGTCGAAGAGTGTTTTAATGACTAAGGATTGAATCTTTGAATGAAAATACTTCAATCAAGGTACCCATTATGTCTCTTTACATTTTTAATGTATAAAGATTGAATCTTTGAAATAAAATGAGAGTTTCGACTTAAACTTATTCAAGTTCCATTTGACAACCCGAAGGGTGTTTTAATGAGTAATGATTGAATCATTGGATGAAAAAGTCTCAATTAAGGTACCTATATTGACACTACAGCATTTTACTGTAAAAAGATTAAATCTTTGATAGAAATTGAGAGTTTTGAGTTAAACTTATTTGAATTCCCATTGACGTCACGAAGAGTGTTTCAGTTAGTAAAATTGAATCTTTCAATGAAATTATCTCAATCAAGGTACCTACTATGTCACTAGACCGTTTTAATATATAAAGATTAAATCTTTGAAAGAAAATGATAGTTTTGAGTTTAACCTATTCGAATTCCCTATGAAGTCGCGTAGAGTGTTTTAATGACTAAGGATTGAATATTTGAATGAAATTAACTTAATAAAGGTACCTACTATGTCATTTGACCATTTTAATGTATAAAGATTAAATCTTTGAAAGAAAATGAGCATTTTGAGTTAAACTTATTCGAGTTCCATTGGACATCACGACGAGTGTTTTAATGAGTAAAGATTGAATCTTTGAATGAAATTACCTCAATCAAGGTACCTATTATATGTCAATAGACCTTTTTAAAGTTTAAAGATTGAATCTTTGAAAGAAAATGTGAGTTTTGAGTTTAACTTATCCGACTTCCCAACGAAGTGTCGAAGAGTGTTTTAATGACTATGGATTGAATCTTTGAAAGAAAATGAAAGTTTTTAGGTAAACTTATTAGAGTTCCCATTGACGTCCCGAAGAGTATGTTAATGAGTAAGACTGAATCTTTGAATGAAATTAACTTAATAAGGGTACCTGTTATGTCACTAGACCATTTTAATGTATAAAGATTAAATCTTTGAAAGAAAATGAGTGTTTTGAGTTAAACTTATTTGAGTTCCCTTGGACATCACGATGAGTGTTTTAATGAGTAAAGATTGAATCTTTGAATGAAATTATCTCAATCAATGTACATATTATGTTAATAGACCTTTATAATCGATAAAGATTGAATCTTTGAAAGAAAATGAGAGTTTTTGAGTTTAACTTATTCGAGTTCCGAATGAAGTGCCGAAGAGTGTTTTAACAACTAAAGATTGAATCTTTGAACGAAACTACTTCAATCAAGGTACCCATTATGTCACTAGACGTTTTTAATGTATAAAGATTGAATCTTTGAAATAAAATGAGAGTTTCGACTTATACTTATTCAAGTTCGCTTTGACGTCCCGAAGGGTGTTTTAATGAGTAAAGATTGAATCCTTGGATGAAAATGCCTCAATTAAGGTACCTATTTTGTCACTAGAGCATTTTAATGTATAAAGATTAAATCTTTGATAGAAAATGAGAGTTTTTAGTTAAACTTATTCGAGTTCGCCCTGACGTCACGGGGAGTGTTTCAATGAGTAAAATTGAATCTTTGAATGAAATTATCTCAATAAATGTACCTACTATGTCAATAGACCGTTTTAATATATAAAGATTAAATCTTTGAAAGAAAATGATAGTTTTAACCTATTCGAGTTCCCTATAAAGTCGCGTAGAGTGTTTTAATGACTAAAGATTGAATCTTTGAATGAAAATACCTCAATCAAGGTAATGTATAAAGATTAAATCTTTGAAAGATAATGAGAGTCTTGAGTTAAACTTATTCGAATTCACTTTAAAGTCACAAAGAGTGTTCTAAGGAGTAAAGATTGAATCTTTGAATGAAATTAGCACAATAAAGGTACCTATTGTGTCACTAGATCTTTTTAAGAGTTTTTATTTAAACTTATTCGAGTTCCCTTTGACGTTACGAAGAGTGTTTTAATGAGTAACGATTGAAAATTTGAATAAAAATACCTCAATAAAGGTGCCTATTATGTCACTAGACCATTTTAACGCATAAAGATTAAATCTTTGAAAGAAAATGAGAGTTTTGAGTTAAACCAATTTGGGTTCCCTTTGACATCACGATGAGTGTTTTAATGAGTAAAATATTGAATCTTTGAATAAAAATACATCAATCAAGGTACTTATTATGTCACTAAACCATTTTCATGTATAAAAATTAAATCTTTGAAAGAAAATACGAGTTTTGAGTTAAACCTATTCGAGTTCCCTTTGACGTCACGATGAATGTTTTAATGAGTAAAATATTATATATTTGAATGAAAATACCTCAATCAAGGTACCCATTATGTCACTAGACCTTTTTTAAGTTATAAAGATTGAATCTTTGGAAGAACATTAGTGTTTTGTGTTCAACTTATTCGAGTTTCCTTTGACATCACGAACTGTGTTTTAAAGAGTAAAGATGAATCTTTGAAAGTGATTACCTCATTCACGGTACCTATTATCTCCCTTGAACTTTTTAATGTATAAAGATTTAATCTACGAAAGAAAATGATGGTATTGAGTTTAACTTATTCGAGTTCCCTATGAAGACCAGAAGAGTGTTTTAATGACTAAAGATTGAATCTTTGAATGAAAATACCTCAATCAAGGTACCCATTACATCAGTAGACGTTTTTAATGTATAAATATTGAATCTTTAAAAGAAAATAAGAGTTTTGCGTTAAACTGATTCGTGTTTCCTTTAACGTCACGAAGAATACTTTAATGAGTAAAGATTGAATCTTTGAATGAAATTACCTGAATCAAGATACCTATTATGTTACTTGGCCCTTTTTAATTTATAAAGATTGCATCTTTGAAAGAAAATATGAGTTTTGTATTTAACTTATTTGAGTTCCCTATGCAGTCGCGAAGAATATTTTAATGACTAAAGATTGAATCTTTGAACGAAAATACCTCAATCAAAGTACCGATTAAGTCACAAGACCATTTTAATGTATAAAAATCAAATCTCTGAAAGAAAATGAGAGTTTTGAGTTAAACTTATACGAGTTCCCTTTGACGTCACGAAGAGTGTTTTAATAAGTAAAGATTAAATTTTGGAATGAAATTACCTCAATCCAGGTACCTATTAAGTCAATTGAACTTTTTAATGTATAAAGATTGAGTCTTTTAAAGAAAATGAGAGTTTTGAGTTTAACTTATTCGAGTTCCCTACGAAGTCGCGTAGCGTGTTTTAATGGATAAAGATTGAATCCTTGAATGAAAATACCTCAATCATGGTATGTATTATTTCACTAGACCTTTTTAACGTATAAAGATTAAATCTTTCAAATAAAATGAGAGTTTTAAGTTAAACTAATTCGAGTTATCTTTGACATCACGAAGAGTGTTTTAAGGAGTAAAGATACAATCTTTGAGTGAAATCTCCTCAATAAAGGTACCGATTGTGTCACTTGGCCTTTTTAATGTATAAAGATTGAATCTTTGAAAGAAAATGAGAGTTTTGAGTTCAACTTATTCGAGTTCCCTTTGACGTCCCGAAGAGTATGCTAATGAGTAAGATTGAATCTTTGAATGAAATTAACTTAATAAAGGTACCTATGGTGTCACTAGACCATTTTAATGTATAAAGATTAAATTTTTAAACGAAAATGAGAGTTTTGAATTAAACCTATTCGAGTTCCCTTTGACGTCACGATGAGTGTTTTAATGAGTAAAATATTGCATCTTTGAATGAAAATACCTCAATCTAGGTATGCATTATGTCGCTAGGCCTTTTTTAATGTATAAAGATTGAATCTTTGGAGGAAAATTAGTGTTTTGGGTTCAACTTATTCGAGTTCCCTTTGACATCACGAAGAGTGTTTTAATGAGTAAAGATGAATCTTTGAATGAAATTACCTCATTCACGGTATCTATTATGTCACTAGACCTTTTAAATGTTTAAAGTTTGAATCTACGAAACAAAATGAGATTTTTGATTAACTTATGCCAGTTCCCTATGAAGTCCCGAAGAGTGTTTTAATGACTAAAGATTGAATCTTTGAAAGAAAATACCTCAATCTAGGTACCTTTATATCACTAGACGTTTTTAACGTATAAAGATTGAATCTTTGAAAGAAAATAAGAGTTTTGAGTTAAACTTATTCCAGTTTCCTTTGACGTCACGAAGAGTACTTTAGTGAGTAAAGATTGAATCTTTGAATGAACTTACCAGAATTAAGATACCTATTATGTCAGTTGATCTTTTTAATTTATAAAGATTGCATCTTCGAAAGAATATGTGAGTTTTTAGTTTAAGTTATTCGATTTTCCTAAGCGGTCGCGAAGAGTGTTTTAATGACTAAAGATTGAATCTTTGTATGAAAATACCTCAATCAAAGTACCTATTATGTCACTAGACCATTTTAATGTATAACGATTAAATCTTTGAAAGAAAATGAGAGTTTTGTGTTAAACATGTTAGAATTACCGTTGACATCACAAAGAGTGTTTTAATGAGTAAACAAGGAATCTTTGAATGAAATTACCTCAATCAAGGAACGTATTATGTCACTTGATCTTTTTAATGAATAAAGATTAAATCCTTTAAACAAAATAAGAATTTTGAGTTTAACTTATTCGATTTCCCTATGAAGTCGTGAAGAGTGTTTTAATGACTAAAGAAATAATCTTTGAATCAAAATACCTCAATTTAGATACAAATTATGTCACTTGACCTTTTTAATGCATAAAGATTGAATCTTTGAAAGAAGATGAGAGTTTTGAGTTCAACTTATTCGAGTTTTCTTTGAAGCCATGAAGAGTGTTTTATTGAGTAAAGATTGAATTTTGGAATTAAATTACATCAATCGACGTACCTATTAAGTCACTTGACCTTTATAACGTATAAAGATTGAATCTTTTAAAGAAAATTAGAGTTTTGAGTTTAACTTATTCGAGTTGCCTACGAAGTCGCGTAGCGTGTTTTAATGGATAAAGATTTAATCTTTGAATGAAAATACCTCAATTATGGTATCTACTTATTCGAGTTTCCTTTGCATCACGAAGAGTGTTTTAATATGAGTAAAGATGAATCTTTGAATGAAATTACCTCATTCACGATACCTGTTATGTCACTGGACCTTTTTAATGTAAAAAGATTGAGAAAATGAGAGTTTTGAGTTTAACTTATTCGAGTTCCCTATGAAGTCCCGAAGAGTGTTTTAATGACTAAAGATTGAATCTTTGAATAAAAATACCTCTATCAAGGTACCCATTACAGCAGTAGATGTTTTTAATGTGTAAAGTTTGTATCTTTGAAAGAAAATTAGAGTTTTGAGTTAAACTTATTCGAGTTCCCGATGACGTCACGAAGAGTACTTTAATGAGTAAAGATTGAAACTTTGAATGAAATTACCTGAATCAAGATACCCATTATGTCACTTGGCCTTTTAAATTTAAAAAGATTGTATCTTTGAAAGAAAATGTGAGTTTTGAGTTTAATTTATTCGAGTTTCCTCTGCAGTCGCGAAGAGTTTTTTAATGACTAAAGATACTTTAATATGAGTTTTGAGTTTAACTTATTCGAGTTCCCTACAAAGTCGCGTAGTGTGTTTTAATGGATAAAGATTGAATCTTTGAATGAAAATACCTCAATCATGGTATCTATTATGTCACTAGACCTTTTAAACATATAAAGATTTAAGCTTTAAAATAAAATGAGAGTTTTGAGTTAAATTTATTCGAGTTACCTTTCACATCACGAAGAGTGTTTTAAGGAGTAAAGATCGAATCCTTGAATGAAATCTCCTTAATAAAGGTATCGATTGTGTCACTAGACCTTTTTAATGTATAAAGATTGAATCTTTGAAAGAAAATGAGAGTTTTGAGTTAAACTTATTCGAGTTCCCTTTGACGTTCCGAAGAGTATGTTAATGAGTAAGATTGAATCTTTGAATGAAATTAACTCAATAAAGGTACCTATTATGTTACAAGACCATTTTAATGTACAAAGATTAAATCTTTAAAATAAAATGAGTGCTTTGAGTTAAACTTATTCGAGTTCCCTTAGACCTCACGATAAGTGTTCGAATGAGTAAAGATTAAATCTTTGAATGAAATTACCTCAATCAAGGTACTTATTATGTTAATAAACCATTTAAATGTAAAAAGATTGAATCTTTGAAAGAAAATAAGATTTTTGAGTTTAACTTATTCAAGTTCCCAATGAAGTGCCGAAGAGTGTTTTAACAACTAAAGATTGAATCTTTAAACGAAAATACTTCAATCAAGGTACCCATTATGTCACTAGACGTTTTTAATGTATAAAGATTGAATCTTCGAAATAAAATGAGAGTTTCGACTTATACTTATTCAAGTTCTCTTTGACGTCCCGAATGGTGTTTTAATGAGTAAAGATTGAATCCTTGGAAGAAAATGCCTCAATTAAGGTACCTACTTTGTCACTAGAGCATTTTAATGTATAAAGATTAAATGTGTGATAGAAAATGAGAGTTTTTAGTTAAACTTATTCGAGTTCGCCCTGACGTCACGGGGAATGTTTCAATGAGTAAAATTGAATCTTTGAATGAAATTATCTCAATAAAGGTATCTACTATGTCACTAGACCGTTTTAATATATAAAGATTAAATCTTTGAAAGAAAATGATAGTTTTGAGTTTAACCTATCCGAGTTCCATATGAAGTCACGTAGAGTGTTTTAGTGACTAAAGATTGAATCTTTGAATAAAAATACCTCAATCAAGGTAATGTATAAAGATTAAATTTTTGAAAGATAATGAGAGTCTTGAGTTCAACTTATTCGAATTCACTTTAAAGTCACAAAGAGTGTTCTAAGGAGTAAAGATTGAATCTTTGAATGAAATTAGCACAATAAAGGTACCTATTATGTCACTAAATCTTTTTAAGAGTTTTTATTTAAACTTATTCGAGTTCCCTTTGACGTTACGAAGAGTGTTTTAATGAGCAACGATTGAAAATTTGAATAAAAATACCTCAATAAAGGTGCCTATTATGTCACTAGACCATTTTATTGCATAAAGATTTTATCTTTGAAAGAAAATGAGAGTTTTGAGTTAAACTAATTCGAATTCCCTTTGACGTCACGATGAGTGTTTTAATGAGTAAAATATTGAATCTTTGAATGAAAATACATCAATCAAGATGCCTATTATGTCACTAGACCATTTTCATGAATAAAGTTTAAATCTTTGAAAGAAAATACGAGTTTTGAGTTAAACCTATTCGAGTTCCCTTTCATATCACGAAGAGTGTTTTAAGTAGTAAAGATTGAATCTTTGAAAAAAAATGAGAGTTTTGAGTTAAACTTATTCGAGTTCCCTTTGACGTCCCGAAGAGTATGTTAATGAGTAAGATTGAATCTTTGAATGAAATTAACTCAATAAAGGTACCTATTATGTCACTAGAACATTTTAATGTATAAAGATTAAATCTTTGAACTAAAATGAGTGTTTTGAGTTAAACTTATTCGAGTTCCCTTATACATCACGATGAGTGTTCTAATGAGTAAAGATTGAATCTTTGAATGAAATTACCTCAATCAAAGTACCTATTATGTTAATAAACCTTTTTAATGTAAAAAGATTGAATCTTTGGAAGAAAATAAGAGTTTTGAGTTTAACTTATTCGAGTTCACAATGAAGTGCCGAAGAGTGTTTTAACAATTAAAGATTGAATTTTTGAACGAAAATACTTCAATCAAGGTACCCATTATGTCACAAGACATTTTTAATGTATAAAGATTGAATCTTTGAAATAAAATGAGAGTTTTGACTTATACTTATTCATGTTCCCTTTGACGTCCTGAAGGGTGTTTTAATGAGTAAGATTGAATCCTTGGATGAAAATGCCTCAATTAAGGAACCTATTTTGTCACTAGAGCATTTTAATGTATAAAGATTAAATCTTTGATAGAAAATGAGAGTTTTTAGTTAAACTTATTCGAGTTCGCCCTGACGTCACGGGGAGTGTTTCAATGAGTAAAATTAAATTTTTGAATGAAATTATCTCAATAAAGGTACCTACTATGTCACTAGACCATTTTAATATATAAAGATTAAATCTTTGAAAGAAAATGATAGTTTTGAGTTTAACCTATTCGAGTACCCTATGAAATCGCGTAGAGTGTTTTAATGACTAAAGATTGAATCTTTGAATGAAAATACCTCAATCAAGGTAATGTATAAAGATTAAATCTTTGAAAGATAATGAGAGTCTTGAGTTAAACTTATTTGAATTCACTTTAAAGTCACAAAGAGTGTTCTAAGGAGTAAAGATTGAATCTTTGAATGAAATTAGCACAATAAAGGTACCTATTATGTCACTAGATCTTTTTAAGAGTTTTTATTTAAACTTATTCGAGTTCCCTTTGACGTTATGAAGAGTGTTTTAATGAGTAACGATTGAAAATTTGATTAAAATTACCTCAATAAAGGTGCCTATTATGTCACTAGACCATTTTAAAGCATAAAGATTAAATCTTTGAAAGAAAATGAGAGTTTTGAGTTAAACCAATTCGAGTTCTCTTTGACGTCACGATGAGTGTTTTAGTGAGTAAAATATAGAATCTTTGAATGAAAATACATCAATCAAGTACCTATTAAATCACTAGACCATTTTCATGTATAAAGATTAAATCTTTGAAAGAAAATACGAGTTTTGAGTTAAACCTATTCGAGTTCCCTTTGACGTCATGATGAATGTTTTAATGAGTAAAATATTGCATATTTGAATGAAAATACCTCAATCAAGGTACCCATTAAGTCACTAGACCTTTTTTAAGTTATAAAGATTGAATCTTTAGAAGAACATTAGTATTTTGTGTTCAACTTGTTCGAGTTTCCTTTGACATCACGAACTGTGTTTTAAAGAGTAAAGATGAATCTTTGAAAGTGATTACCTCATTCACGGTACCTATTATCTCCCTTGAACTTTTTAATATATAAAGATTTAATCTACGAAAGAAAATGATGGTATTGAGTTTAACTTATTCGAGTTCTCTATGAAGACCCGAAGAGTGTTTTAATGACTAAAGATTGAATCTTTGAATGAAAATACCTCAATCAAGGTACCCATTACATCAGTAGACATTTTTAATGTATAAATATTGAATATTTGAAAGAAAATAAGAGTTTTGCGTTAAACTGATTTGTGTTTCCTTTGACGTCACGAAGAATACTTTAATGAGTAAAGATTGAATCTTTGAATAAAATTACCTGAATCAAGACACATATTATGTCACTTGGCCTTTTTTAATTTATAAAGATTGCATCTTTGAACGAAAATATGAGTTTTGTATTTAACTTATTTGAGTTCCCTATACAGTTGCGAGGAGTATTTTAATGACTAAAGATTGAATCTTTGAACGAAAATACCTCAATCAAAGTACCGATTAGGTCACAAGACCATTTTAATGTATAAAGATCAAATCTTTGAAAGAAAATGAAAGTTTTGAGTTAAACTTATTCGAGTTCCCTTTGACGTCACGAAGAGTGTTTTAATAAGTAAAGATTAAATTTTGGAATGAAATTACCTCAATCCAGGTACCTATTAAGTCACTTGACCTTTTTAATGTATAAAGGTTGAGTCTTTTAAAGAAAATGAGAGTTTTAAGTTTAACTTATTCGAGTTCCCTACGAAGTCGCGTAGCGTGTTTTAATGGATAAAGATTGAATCTTTGAATGAAAATACCTCAATCATGGTATGTATTATTTCACTAGACCTTTTTAACGTATAAAGATTAAATCTATCAAATAAAATGAGAGTTTTAAGTTAAACTAATTCGAGTTATCTTTGACATTACGAAGAGTGTTTTAAGGAGTAAAGTTACAATCTTTGAGTGAAATCTCCTCAATAAAGGTACCGATTGTGTCACTTGGCCTTTTTAATGTATAAATATTGAATCTTTGAAAGAAAATGAGAGTTTTGAGTTCGACTTATTCGAGTTCCCTTTGACGTCCTGAAGAGTATGCTAATGAGTAAGATTGAATCTTTGAATGAAATTAACTTAATAAAGGTACCTATTATATCACTAGACCATTTTAATGTATAAAGATTAAACTTTTGAAAGAAAATGAGAGTTTTGAGTTAAACCTATTCGAGTTCCCTTTAACGTCACGATGAGTGTTTTAATGAGTAAAATATTGCATCTTTGAATGAAAATACCTCAATCTAGGTATGCATTATGTCACTAGACCTTTTTTAATGTATAAAGATTGAATCTTTGGAGGAAAATTAGTGTTTTGGGTTCAACTTATTCGAGTTCCCTTTGACATCACGAAGAGTGTTTTAATGAGTAAAGATGAATCTTTGAATGAAATTATCTCATTCACGGTACATTTTATGTCACTAGACCTTTTTAATGTTTAAAGTTTGAATCTACGAAAGAAAATGAGAGTTTTGAGTTTAACTTATGCCACTTCCCTATGAAGTCCCGAAGAGTGTTTTAATGACTAAAGATTGAATCTTTGAAAGAAAATACCTCAATCTAGGTACCTTTATATCACTAGACGTTTTTAACGTATAAAGATTGAATCTTTGAAAGAAAATAAGAGTTTTGAGTTAAACTTATTCCAGTTTCCGTTGACGTCACGAGGAGTACTTTAGTGAGTAAAGATTGAATCTTTGAATGAACCTACCAGAATTAAGATACCTATTATGTCAGTTGATCTTTTTAATTTATAAAGATTGCATCTTCGAAAGAATATGTGAGTTTTTAGTTTAAGTTATTCGATTTTCCTAAGCGGTCGCGAAGAGTGTTTTAATGACTAAAGATTGAATCTTTGCACGAAAATACCTCAATCAAAGTACCAATTATGTCACTAGACCATTTTAATGTATAACGATTAAATCTTTAAAAGAAAATGAGAGTTTTGTATTTAACATATTAGAATTACCATTGATATCACAAAGAGTGTTTTAATGAGTAAACAAGGAATCTTTGAATGAAATTACCTCAATCAAGGAACGTATTATGTCACTAGATCTTTTTAATGAATAAAGATTGAATCCTTTAAACAAAATAAGAATTTTGAGTTTAACTTATTCGATTTCCCTATGAAGTCGTGAAGAGTGTTTTAATGACTAAAGAAAGAATCTTTGAATCAAAATACCTCAATCTAGGTACAAATTATGTCGCTTGACCTTTTGAATGCATAAAGATTGAATCTTTGAAAGAAGATGAGAGTTTTGAGTTCAACTTATTCGAGTTTCCTTTGAAGCCATGAAGAGTGTTTTATTGAGTAAAGATTGAATTTTGAAATGAAATTACCTCAATCCAAGTACCTATTAAGTCACTTGACCTTTTTAACGTATTAAGATTGAATCTTTTAAAGAAAATTAGAGTTTTGAGTTTAACTTATTCGAGTTCCCTACGAAGTCGCGTAGCGTGTTTTAATGGATAAAGATTGAATCTTTGAATGAAAATACCTCAATCATGGTATCTACTTATTCGAGTTTCCTTTGACATCACGAAGAGTGTTTTAATATGAGTAAAGATGAATGTTTGAATGAAATTACCTCATTCACGATACCTGTTATGTCACTGGACCTTTTTAATGTATAAAGATTGAGAAAATGAGAGTTTTGAGTTTAACTTATTCGAGTTCCCTATGAAGTCCCGAAGAGTGTTTTAATAACTAAAGATTGAATCTTTGAATAAAAATACCTCTATTAAGGTACCCATTACAGTAGTAGAAGTTTTTAATGTGTAAAGATTGTATCTTTGAAAGAAAATTAGAGTTTTGAGTTAAACTTATTCGAGTTCCCGTTGACGTCACGAAGAGTACTTTAATGAGTAAAGATTGAAACTTTGAATGAAATTACCTGAATCAAGATACCCATTATGTCACTTGGCCTTTTAAATTTAAAAAGATTGCATCTTTGAAAGAAAATGTGAGTTTTGAGTTTAATTTATTCGAGTTCCCTCTGCAGTCGCGAAGAGTTTTTTAATGACTAAAGATACTTTAATGTGAGTTTTGAGTTTAACTTATTCGAGTTCCCTACAAAGTCGCGTAGTGTGTTTTAATGGATAAAGATTGAATCTTTGAATGAAAATACCTCAATCATGGTATCTATTATGTCACTAGACCTTTAAGCTTTAAAATAAAATGAAAGTTTTGAATTAAATTTATTCGAGCTATCTTTCACATCCCGAAGAGTGTTTTAAGGAGTAAAGATAGAATCCTTGAATGAAATGTCCTCAATAAAGGTATCGATTGTGTCACTAGACCTTTTTAACCTATAAAGATTGAATCTTTGAAAGAAAATGAGAGTTTTGAGTTAAACTTATTCGAGTTCCCTTTGACGTTCCGAAGAGTATGTTAATGAGTAAGATTGAATCTTTGAAAGAAATTAACTCAATAAAGGTACCTATTATGTCACTAGACCATTTTAATGTATAAAGATTAAATCTTTAAAATAAAATGAGTGTTTTGAGTTAAACTTATTCGAGTTCCCTTAGACCTCACGATAAGTGTTCTAATGAGTAAAGATTAAATTTTTGAATGAAATTACCTCAATCAAGGTACCTATTATATTAATAAATCTTTTAAATGTAAAAAGATTGAATCTTTGGAAGAAAATAAGATTTTTGAGTTTAACTTATTCAAGTTCCCAATGAAGTGCCGATGAGTGTTTTAACAACTAAAGATTGAATCTTTGAACGAAAATACTTCAATCAAGGTGCCCATTATGTCACTAGACGTTTTTAATGTATAAAGATTGAATCTTTGAAATAAAATGGGAGTTTCGACTTATACTTATTCAAGTTCTCTTTGACGTCCCGAATGGTGTTTTAATGAGTAAAGATTGAATCCTTGGATGAAAATGCCTCAATTAAGGTACCTACTTTGTCACTAGAGCATTTTAATGTATAAAGATTAAATTTTTGATAGAAAATGAGAGTTTTTAGTTAAACTTATTCGAGTTCACCCTGACGTCACGGGGAATGTTTCAAAGAGTAAAATTGAATCTTTGAATGAAATTATCTCAATAAAGGTACCTACTATGTCACTAGACCGTTTTAATATATAAAGATTAAATCTTTGAAAGAAAATGATAGTTTTGAGTTTAACCTATCCGAGTTCCCTATGAAGTCGCGTAGAGTTTTTTAACGACTAAAGATTGAATCTTTGAATGAAAATACCTCAATCAAGGTAATGTATAAAGATTAAATCTTTGAAAGATAATGAGAGTCTTGAGTTCAACTTATTCGAATTCACTTTAAAGTCACAAAGAGTGTTCTAAGGAGTAAAGATTGAATCTTTGAATGAAATTAGCACAATAAAGGTACCTATTATGTCACTAGATCTTTTTAAGAGTTTTTATTTAAACTTATTCGAGTTCCCTTTGACGTTACGAAGAGTGTTTTAATGAGTAACGATTGAAATTTTGAATAAAAATACCTCAATAAAGGTGCCTATTATGTCACTAGACCATTTTAATGCATAAAGATTAAATCTTTGAAAGAAAATGAGAGTTTTGAGTTAAACTAATTCGAGTTCCCTTTGACGTCACGATGAGTGTTTTAATGAGTAAAATATTGAATCTTTGAATGAAAATACATCAATCAAGGTACCTATTATGTCACTAGACCATTTTCATGTATAAAGATTAAATCTTTGAAAGAAAATACGAGTTTTGAGTTAAACCTATTCGAGTTCCCTTTCACATCACGAAGAGTGTTTTAAGGAGTAAAGATAGAATCCTTGAATGAAATCTCCTCAATAAAGGTATCGATTGTGTCACTAGACCTTTTTAATGTATAAAGATTGAATCTTTGAAAGAAAATGAGAGTTTTGAGTTAAACTTATTCGAGTTCCCTTTGACGTCCCGAAGAGTATGTTAATCAGTAAGATTGAATCTTTGAATGAAATTAACTCAATAAAGGTACCTATTATGTCACTAGACCATTTTAATGTATAAAGATTAAATCTTTGAACTAAAATGAGTGTTTTGAGTTAAACTTATTCGAGTCCCCTTATACATCACGATGAGTGTTCTAATGAGTAAAGATTGAATCTTTGAATGAAATTACCTCAATCAAGGTACCTATTATGTTAATAAACCTTTTTAATGTAAAAAGATTGAATCTTTGGAAAAAAATAAGAGTTTTGAGTTTAACTTATTCGAGTTCCCAATGAAGTGCCGAAGAGTGTTTTAACAACTAAAGATTGAATCTTTGAACGAAAATACTTCAATCAAGGTACCCATTATGTCACAAGACGTTTTTAATGTATAAAGATTGAATCTTTGAAATAAAATGAGAGTTTTGACTTATACTTATTCATGTTCCCTTTGACGTCCCGAAGGGTGTTTTAATGAGTAAAGATTGAATCCTTGGATGAAAATGCCTCAATTAAGGTACCTATTTTGTCACTAGAGCATTTTAATGTATAAAGATTAAATCTTTGATAAAAAATGAGAGTTTTTAGTTAAACTTATTCGAGTTCGCCCTGACGTCACGGGGAGTGTTTCAATGAGTAAAATTGAATCTTTGAATGAAATTATCTCAATAAAGGTACCTACTATGTCACTAGACCATTTTAATATATAAAGATTAAATCTTTGAAAGAAAATGATAGTTTTGAGTTTAACCTATCCGAGTTTCCTATGAAATCGCGTAGAGTACTTTAATGACTAAAGATTGAATCTTTGATTGAAAATACCTCAATCAAGGTAATGTATAAAGATTAAATCTTTGAAAGATAATGAGAGTCTTGAGTTAAACTTATTCGAATTCACTTTAAAGTCACAAAGAGTGTTCTAAGGAGTAAAGATTGAATCTTTGAATGAAATTAGCACAATAAAGGTACCTATTATGTTACTAGATCTTTTTAAGAGTTTTTATTTAAACTTATTCGAGTTCCCTTTGACGTTACGAAGAGTGTTTTAATGAGTAACGATTGAAAATTTGATTAAAAATACCTCAATAAAGGTGCCTATTATGTCACTAGACCATTTTAAAGCATAAAGATTAAATCTTTGAAAGAAAATGAGAGTTTTGAGTTAAACGAATTCGAGTTCCCTTTGACGTCACGATGAGTGTTTTAATGAGTAAAATATTGAATCTTTGAATGAAAATACATCAATCAAGGTACCTATTATATCACTAGACCATTTTCATGTATAAAGATTAAATCTTTGAAAGAAAATACGAGTTTTGAGTTAAACCTATTCGAGTTCCCTTTGACGTCACGATGAACGTTTTAATGAATAAAATATTGCATATTTGAATGAAAATACCTCAATCAAGGTACACATTATGTCACTAGACCTTTTTTAGGTTATAAAGACTGAATCTTTAGAAGAACATTAGTGTTTTGTGTTCAACTTATTCGAGTTTCCTTTGGCATCACGAACTGTGTTTTAAAGAGTAAAGATGAATCTTTGAAAGTGATTACCTCATTCACGGTACCTATTATCTCCCTTGAACTTTTTAATATATAAAAATTTAATCTACGAAAGAAAATGATGGTATTGAGTTTAACTTATTCGAGTTCCCTATGAAGACCCGAAGAGTGTTTTAATGACTAAAGATTGAATCTTTGAATGAAAATACCTCAATCAAGGTACTCATTACATCAGTAAACGTTTTTAATGTATAAATATTGAATCTTTGAAAGAAAATAAGAGTTTTGCGTTAAACTGATTCGTGTTTCCTTTGACGTAACGAAGAATACTTTAATGAGTAAAGATTGAATCTTTGAATGAAATTACCTGAATCAAGACACATATTATGTCACTTGGCATTTTTTAATTTATAAAGATTGCATCTTTGAAAGAAAATATGAGTTTTGTATTTAACTTATTTGAGTTCCCTATGCAGTTGCGAAGAGTATTTTAATGCCTAAAGATTGAATCTTTGAACGAAAATACCTCAATCAAAGTACCGATTAGGTCACAAGACCATTTTAATGTATAAATATCAAATTTTTGAAAGAAAATGAGAGTTTTGAGTTAAACTTATTCGAGTTCCCTTTGACGTCATGAAGAGTGTTTTAATAAGTAAAGATTAAATTTTGGAATGAAATTACCTCAATCCAGGTACCTATTAAGTCACTTGACCTTTTTAATGTATAAAGATTGAGTCTTTTAAAGAAAATGAGAGTTTTAAGTTTAACTTATTCGACTTCCCTACGAAGTCGCGTAGCGTGTTTTAATGGATAAAGATTGAATCTTTGAATGAAAATACCTCAATCATGATATGTATTATTTCACTAGACCTTTTTAACGTCTAAAGATTAAATCTTTCAAATAAAATGAGAGTTTTAAGTTAAACTAATTCGAGTTATCTTTGACATCACGAAGAGTGTTTTAAGGAGTAAAGATACAATCTTTGAGTGAAATCTCCTCAATAAAGGTAACGATTGTGTCACTTGGCCTTTTTAATGTATAATATTGAATCTTTGAAAGAAAATGAGAGTTTGGAGTTCGACTTATTCGAGTTCCCTTTGACGTCCCGAAGAGGTTGCTAATGAGTAAGATTGAATCTTTGAATGAAATTAACTTAATAAAGGTACCTATTATGTCACTAGACCATTTGAATGTATAAAGATTAAACTTTTGAAAGAAAATGAGAGTTTTGAGTTAAACCTATTCGAGTTCCCTTTAACGTCACGATGAGTGTTTTAATGAGTAAAATATTGCATCTTTGAATGAAAATACCTCAATCTAGGTATGCATTATGTCACTAGACCTTTTTTAATGTATAAAGTTTAAATCTTTGGAGGAAAATTAGTGTTTTGGGTTAAACTTATTCGAGTTCCCTTTGACATCACGAAGAGTGATTTAATGAGTAAAGATGAATCTTTGAATGAAATTACCTCATTCACGGTACATATTATGTCACTAGACCTTTTTAATGTTTAAAGTTTGAATCTATGAAAGAAAATGACAGTTTTGAGTTTAACTTATGCCAGTTCCCTATGAAGTCCCGAAGAGTGTTTTAATGACTAAAGATTGAATCTTTGAAAGAAAATACCTCAATCTAGGTACCTTTATATCACTAGCCGTTTTTGACGTATAAAGATTGAATCATTGAAAGAAAATAAGAGTTTTGAGTTAAACTTATTCCAGTTTCCTTTGACGTCACGAAGAGTACTTTAGTGAGTAAAGATTGAATCTTTGAATGAACTTACCAGAATTAAGATACCTATTATGTCAGTTGATCTTTTTAATTTATAAAGATTGCATGTTCGAAAGAATATGTGAGTTTTTAGTTTGAGTTATTCGATTTTCCTAAGCGGTCGCGAAGAGTGTTTTAATGACTAAAGATTGAATCTTTGTATGAAAATACCTCAATCAAAGTACCTATTATGTCACTAGACATTTTTAATGTATAATGATTAAATCTTTAAAAGAAAATGAGAGTTTTGTGTTAAACATATTAGAATTACCATTGATATCACAAAGAGTGTTTTAATGAGTAAACAAGGAATCTTTGAATGAAATTACCTCAATCAAGGAACGTATTATGTCACTAGATCTTTTTAATGAATAAAGATTGAATCCTTTAAACAAAATAAGAATTTTGAGTTTAACTTATTCGATTTCCCTATGAAGTCGTGAAGAGTGTTTTAATGACTAAAGAAAGAATCTTTGAATCAAAATACCTCAATCTAGGTACAAATTATGTCACTTGACCTTTTTAATGCATAAAGATTGAATCCTTGAAAGAAGATGAAAGTTTTGAGTTCAACTTATTCGAGTTTCCTTTGAAGCCATGAAGAGTGTTTTATTGAGTAAAGATTGAATTTTGGAATGAAATTACCTCAATCCAAGTACCTATTAAGTCACTTGACCTTTTTAACGTATAAAGATTGAATCTTTTAAAGAAAATTAGAGTTTTGAGTTTAACTTATTCGAGTTCCCTACGAAGTCGCGTAGCGTGTTTTAATGGATAAAGATTGAATCTTTGAATGAAAATACCTCAATCATGGTATCTACTTATTCGAGTTTCCTTTGACATCACGAAGAATGTTTTAATATGAGTAAAGATGAATCTTTGAATGAAATTACCTCATTCACGATACCTGTTATGTCACTGGACCTTTTTAATGTATAAAGATTGAGAAAATGAGTGTTTTGAATTTAACTTATTCGAGTTCCGTATGAAGTCCCGAAGAGTATTTTAATGACTAAAGATTGAATCTTTGAATAAAAATACCTTTATCAAGGTACACATTACAGCAGTAGATGTTTTTAATGTATAAAGATTGTATCTTTGAAAGAAAATTAGAATTTTGAGTTAAACTTATTCGAGTTCCCGTTGACATCACGAAGAGTACTTTAATGTGTAAAGATTGAAACTTTGAATGAAATTACCTGAATCAAGATACCCATTATGTCACTTGGCCTTTTAAATTTATAAAGATTGCATCTTTGAAAGAAAATATGAGTTTTGAGTTTAATTTATTCGAGTTCCCTCTGCAGTCACGAAGAGTTTTTTAATGACTAAAGATACTTTAATGTGAGTTTTGAGTTTAACTTATTCGAGTTCCCTACAAAGTCGCGTAGTGTGTTTTAATGGATAAATATTGAATCTTTGAATTAAAATACCTCAATCATGGTATCTATTATGTCACTAGACCTTTTAAACATATAAAGATTTAAGCTTTAAAATAAAATGAGAGTTTTGAGTTAAACTTATTCGAGTTACCTTTCACATCATGAAGAGTGTTTTAAGGAGTAAAGATAGAATCCTTGAATGAAATCTCCTCAATAAAGGTATCGATTGTGTCACTAGACCTTTTTAACGTATAAAGATTGAATCTTTGAAAGAAAATGAGAGTTTTGAGTTAAACTTATTCGAGTTCCCTTTGACGTTCCGAAGAGTATGTTAATGAGTAAGATTGAATCTTTGAATTAAATTAACTCAATAAATGTACCTATTATGTCAGTAGACCATTTTAATATATAAAGATTAAATATTTAAAATAAAATGAGTGTTTTGAGTTAAACTTATTCGAGTTCCCTTAGACCTCACGATAAGTGTTCTAATGAGTAAAGATTAAATCTTTGAATGAAATTACCTTAATCAAGGTACCTATTATGTTAATAAACCTTTGAAATGTAAAAAGGTTGAATATTTGGAAGAAAATAAGATTTTTGAGTTTAACTTATTCAAGTTCCCAATGAAGTGCCGAAGAGTGTTTTAACAACTAAAGATTGAATCTTTGAACGAAAACACTTCAATCAAGGTACCCATTATGTCACTAGACTTTTTTAATGTATAAAGATTGAATCTTTGAAATAAAATGAGAGTTTCGACTTATACTTATTCAAGTTCCCTTTGACGTCCCGAATGGTGTTTTAATGAGTAAAGATTGAATCCTTGGATGAAAATGCCTCAATTAAGGTACCTACTTTGTCACTAGAGCATTTTAATGTATAAAGATTAAATCTTTGATAGAAAATGAGAGTTTTTAGTTAAACTTATTCGAGTTCGCCCAAACGTCACGGGGAATGTTTCAATGAGTAAAATTGAATCTTTGAATGAAATTATCTCAATAAAGGTACCTACTATGTCACTAGACCGTTTTAATATATAAAGATTAAATCTTTAAAAGAAAATGATAGTTTTGAGTTTAACCTATCCGAGTTCCCTATGAAGTCGCGTAGAGTGTTTTAATGACTAAAGATTGAATCTTTGAATGAAAATACCTCAATCAAGGTAATGTATAAAGATTAAATCTTTGAAAGATAATGAGAGTCTTGAGTTAAACTTATTCGAATTCACTTTAAAGTCACAAAGAGTGTTCTAAGGAGTAAAGATTAAATCTTTGAATGAAATTAGCACAATAAAGGTACCTATTATGTCACTAGACCTTTTTTAGAGTATTTATTTAAACTTATCCGAGTTCCCTTTGACGTTACGAAGAGTGTTTTAATGAGTAACGATTGAAAATTTGAATAAAAATACCTCAATAAAGGTGCCTATTATGTCACTAGACCATGTTAATGCATAAAGATTAAATCTTTGAAAGAAAATGAGAGTTTTGAGTTAAACTAATTCGAGTTCCCTTTGACGTCACGATGAGTGTTTTAATGAGTAAAATATTGAATCTTTGAATGAAAATACATCAATCAAGGTACCTATTATGTCACTAGACCATTTTCATGTATAAAGATTAAATCTTTGAAAGAAAATACGAGTTTTGAGTTAAACCTATTCGTGTTCCCTTTCACATCACGAAGAGTGTTTTAAGGAGTAAAGATAGAATCCTTGAATGAAATCTCCTCAATAAAGGTATCGATTGTGTCACTAGACCTTTTTAATGTATAAAGATTGAATCTTTGAAAGAAAATGAGAGTTTTGAGTTAAACTTATTCGAGTTCCCTTTGACGTTCCGAAGAGTATGTTAATGAGTAAGATTGAATCTTTGAGTGAAATTAACTCAATAAAGGTACCTATTATGTCACTAGACCATTTTAATGTATAAAGATTAAATCTTTGAACTAAAATGAGTGTTTTGAGTTAAACTTATTCGAGTTCCCTTATACATCACGATGAGTGTTTTAATGAGTAAAGATTGAATCTTTGAATGAAATTACCTCAATCAAGGTACCTATTATATTAATAAACCTTTTTAATGTAAAAAGATTGAATCTTTGGAAGAAAATAAGAGTTTTGAGTTTAACTTATTCGAGTTCCCAATGAAGTGCCGAAGAGTGTTTTAACAACTAAAGATTGAATCTTTGAACGAAAATACTTCAATCAAGGTATCCATTATGTCACAAGACGTTTTTAATGTATAAAGATTGAATCTTTGAAATAAAATGAGAGTTTTGACTTATACTTATTCATGTTCCCTTTGACGTCCCGAAGGGTGTTTTAATGAATAAAGATTGAATCCTTGGATGAAAATGCCTCAATTAAGGTACCTATTTTGTCACTATAGCATTTTAATGTATAAAGATTAAATCTTTGATAGAAAAAGAGAGTTTTTAGTTAAACTTATTGGAGTTCGCCCTGACGTCACGGGGAGTGTTTCAATGAGTAAAATTGAATCTTTGAATGAAATTATCTCAATAAAGGTACCTACTATGTCACTAGACCATTTTAATATATAAAGATTAAATCTTTGAAAGAAAATGATAGTTTTGAGTTCAACTTATTCGAGTTCCCTATGAAATCGCGTAGAGTGTTTTAATGACTAAAGATTGAATCTTTTTATGAAATTAACTTAACAAAGGTACCTACTATGTCACTTGACCATTTTAATGTATAAAGATTAAATCTTTGAAAGAAAATGAGCTTTTTAAGTTAAACTTATTCGAGTTCCATTGGACATCACGACGAGTGTTTTAATGAGTAAAGATTGAATATTTGAATGAAATTACCTCAATCAAGGTACCTATTATATGTCAATAGATCTTTTTAAAGTTTAAAGATTGAATCTTTCAAAGAAAATGTGAGTTTTGAGTTTAACTTATCCGACTTCCCAATGAAGTGTCGAAGAGTGTTTTAATGACTAAGGATTGAATCTTTGAAAGAAAATGAGAGTTTTTAGGTAAACTTATTAGAGTTCCCTTTGACGTCCCGAAGAGTATGTTAATGAGTAAGATTGAATCTTTGAATGAAATTAACTTAATAAGGGTACCTGTTATGTCACTAGACCATTTTAATGTATAAAGATTAAATCTTTCAAAGAAAATGAGTGTTTTGAGTTAAACTTATTCGAGTTCCCTTGGACATCACGATGAGTGTTTTAAAGAGTAAAGATTGAATCTTTGAATGAAATTATCTCAATAAATGTACATATTATGTTAATATACCTTTTTAATCTATAAAGATTGAATCTTTGGAAGAAAATGAGAGTTTTTGAGTTTAACATAATCGAGTTCCCAATGAAGTGCCGAAGAGTGTTTTAACAACTAAAGATTGAATCTTTGAATGAAAATACTTCAATCAAGGTACCCATTATGTCACTAGACGTTTTTAATGTATAAAGATTGAATCTTTGAAATAAAATGAGAGTTTTGACTTATACTTATTCATGTTCCCTTTGACGTCCCGAATGGTGTTTTAATGAGTAAAGATTGAATCCTTGGATGAAAATGCCTCAATTAAGGTATCTATTTTGTCAGTAGAGCATTTTAATGTATAAAGATTAAATCTTTGATAGAAAATGAGAGATTTTAGTTAAACTTATTCGAGTTCGCCCTGACGTCACGGGGAGTGTTTCAATGAGTAAAATTGAATCTTTGAATGAAATTATCTCAATAAAGGTACCTACTATGTCACTAGACCGTTTTAATATACAAAGATTAAATCTTTGAAAGAAAATGATAGTTTTGAGTTTAACCTATTCGAGTTCCCTATGAAGTCGCATCGAGTGTTTTAATGACTAAAGATTGAATCTTTGAATGAAAATACCTCAATCAAGGTAATGTATAAAGATTAGATCTTTGAAAGATAATGAGAGTCTTGAGTTAAACTTATTCGAATTCACTTTAAAGTCACAAAGAGTGTTCTAAGGAGTAAAGATTGAATCTTTGAATGAAATTAGCACAATAAAGGTACCTATTATGTCACTAGATCTTTTTAAGAGTTTTTATTTAAACTTATTCGAGTTCCCTTTGACGTTACGAAGAGTGTTTTAATGAGTAACGATTGAAAATTTGAATAAAAATACCTCAATAAAGGTGCTTATTCTGTCACTAGACCATTTTAATGCATAAACATTAAATCTTTGAAAGAAAATGAGAGTTTTGAGTTAAAGCAATTCGAGTTCCCTTTGACGTCACAATGAGTATTTTAATGAGTAAAATATTGAATCTTTGAATGAAAATACATCAATCAAGGTACCTATTATGTCACTAGACCATTTTCATGTATAAAGATTAAATAATTGAAAGAAAATACGAGTTTTGAGTTAAACCTATTTGAGTTCCCTTTGACGTCACGATGAATGTTTTAATGAGTAAAATATTGCATATTTGAATGAAAATACCTCAATCAAGGTACCCATTATGTCACTAGACCTTTTTTAAGTTATAAAGATTGAATCTTTGGAAGAACATTAGTGTTTTGTATTCAACTTATTCGAGTTTCCTTTGACATCATGAACTGTGTTTTAAAGAGTAAAGATGAATCTTTGAAAGTGATTACCTCATTCACGGTACCTATTATCTCCCTTGAACTTTTTAATGTATAAAGATTGAATCTACGAAAGAAAATGATGGTATTGAGTTTAACTTATTCGAGTTCCCTATGAAGACCCGAAGAGTGTTTTAATGACTAAAGATTGAATCTTTGAATGAAAATACCTCAACCAAGGTACCCATTACATCAGTAGACGTTTTTAATGTATAAATATTGAATTTTTTAATGCAAATAAGAGTTTTGCGTTAAACTGATTCGTGTTTCCTTTGACGTCACGAAGAATACTTTAATGAGTAAAGATTGAATCTTTGAATGAAATTACCTAAATCAAGATACCTATTATGTCACTTGGCTTTTTAATTTATAAAGATTGCATCTTTTAAAGAAAATATAAGTTTTGTATTTAACTTATTTGAGTTCCCTATGCAGTCGCGAAGAGTATTTTAATGACTAAAGATTGAATCTTTGAACGAAAATACCTCAATCAAAGTACCGATTAGGTCACAAGACCATTTTAATGTATAAAGATCAAATCTCTGAAAGAAAATGAGAGTTTTGAGTTAAACTTATTCGAGTTCCCTTTGACGTAACGAAGAGTGTTTTAATAGGTAAAGATTGAATTTTGGAATGAAATTACCTTAATCCAGGTACCTATTAAGTCACTTGACCTTTTTAATGTATAAAGATTGAATATTTTAAAGAAAATGAGAGTTTTGAGTTTAACTTATTCGAGTTCCCTACGAAGTCGCGTACCGTGTTTTAATGGATAAAGATTGAATCTTTGAATGAAAATACCTCAATCATGGTATGTATTATTTCACAAGAGCTTTTTAACGTATAAAGATTAAATCTTTCAAATAAAATGAGAGTTTTAAGTTAAACTAATTCGAGTTATCTTTGACATCACGAAGAGTGTTTTAAGGAGTAAAGATACAATCTTTGAGTGAAATCTCCCCAATAAAGGTACCGATTGTGTCACTTGGCCTTTTTAATGTATAAAGATTGAATCTTTGAAAGAAAATGAGGGTTTTGAGTTCAACTTATTCGAGTTCCCTTTGACGTCCGAAGAGTATGCTAATGAGTAAGATTGAATCTTTGAATGAAATTAACTTAATAAAGGTACCTATTATGTCACTAGACCATTTTAATGTATAAACATTAAATTTTTGAAAGAAAATGAAAGTTTTGGGTTAAACCTATTCGAGTTCCCTTTGACGTCACGATGAGTGTTTTAATGAGTAAAATATTGCATCTTTGAATGAAAATACCTCAATCTAGGTATGCATTATGTCACTAGACCATTTTTTATGTTGAAAGATTGAATCTTTGGTGGAAAATTAGTGTTTTGGGTTCAACTTATTCGAGTTTCCTTTGACATCACGAACAGTGTTTTAATAAGTAAAGATGAATCTTTGAATGAAATTACCTCATTCACGGTACCTATTATGTCACTAGACCTTTTTAATGTTTAAAGTTTGAATCTACGAAAGAAAATGAGAGTTTTGAGTTTAACTTATGCCAGTTCCCTATGAAGTCCCGAAGAGTGTTTTAATGACTAAAGATTGAATCTTTGAAAGAAAATACCTCAATCAAAGTACCTATTATGTCACTAGACCATTTTAATGTATAACGATTAAATCTTTGAAAGAAAATGAGAGTTTTGTGTTAAACATATTAGAATTACCGCTGACATCACAAAGAGTGTTTTAATGAGTAAACAAGGAATCTTTGAATGAAATTACCTCAATCAAGGAACCTATTATGTCACTAGATCTTTTTAATGAATAAAGATTGAATCATTTAAAAAAAAATAAGAATTTTGAGTTTCACTTATTCGATTTCCCTATGAAGTCGTGAAGAGTGTTTTAATGACTAAAGAATGAATCTTTGAATCAAAATACCTCAATCTAGGTACCAATTATGTCACTTGACCTTTTTAATGCATAAAGATTGAATCTTTGAAAGAAGATGAGAGTTTTGAGTTCAACTTATTCGAGTTTCCTTTGAAGCCATGAAGAGTGTTTTATTGAGTAAAGATTGAATTTTGGAATGAAATTACCTCAATCCAAGTACCTATTAAGTCACTTGACCTTTTTAACGTATAAAGATTGAATCTTTTAAAGAAAATTAGAGTTTTGAGTTTAACTTATTCGAGTTCCCTACGAAGTCGCGTAGCATGTTTTAATGGATAAAGATTGAATCTTTGAATGAAAATACCTCAATCATGGTATCTACTTATTCGAGTTTCCTTTGACATCACAAAGAGTGTTTTAATATCAGTAAAGATGAATCTTTGAATGAAATTACCTCATTCACGATACCTGTTATGTCACGGGACCTTTTTAATGTATAAAGATTGAGAAAATGAGAGTTTTGAGTTTAACTTATTCGAGTTCCGTATGAAGTCCTGAAGAGTGTTTTAATCACTAAAGATTGAATCTTTGAATAAAAATACCTTTATCAAGGTACCCATTACAGCAGTAGATGTTTTTAATGTATAAAGATTGTATCTTTGAAAGAAAATTAGAGTTTTGAGTTAAACTTATTCGAGTTCCCGTTGACGTCACGAAGAGTACTTTAATGAGTAAAGATTGAAACTTTGAATGAAATTACCTGAATCAAGATACCCATTATATCACTTGGCCTTTTAAATTTATAAAGATTGCATCTTTGAAAGAAAATGTGAGTTTTGAGTTTAATTTATTCGAGTTCCCTCTGCAGTCACGAAGAGTTTTTTAATTACTGAAGATACTTTAATGTGAGTTTTGAGTTTAACTTATTCGAGTTCGCTACAAAGTCGCGTAGTGTGTTTTAATGGATAAAGATTGAATCTTTGAATGAAAATACCTCAATTATGGTATCTATTATGTCACTAGACCTTTTAAACATATAAAGATTTAAGCTTTAAAATAAAATGAGAGTTTTGAGTTAAACTTATTCGAGTTACCTTTCACATCACGAAGAGTGTTTTAAGGAGTAAAGATAGAATCCTTGAATGAAATCTCCTCAATAAAGGAATCGATTGTGTCAGTAGACCTTTTGAATGTATAAAGATTGAATCTTTGAAAGAAAATGAGAATTTTGAGTTAAACTTATTCGAGTTCCCTTTGACGTTCTGAAGAGTATGTTAATGAGTAAGATTAACTCTTTGAATGAAATTAACTCAATAAATGTACCTATTATGTCACTAGACCATTTTAATGTATAAAGATTAAATCTTTAAAATAAAATGAGTGTTTTGAGTTAAACTTATTCGAGTTCCCTTAGACCTCACGAAAAGTGTTCTAATTAGTAAAGATTAAATCTTTGAATGAAATTACCTTAATCAAGGTACCTATTATGTTAATTAACCTTTTAAATGTAACAAGGTTGAATCTTTGGAAGAAAATAAGATTTTTGAGTTTAACTTATTCAAGTTCCCAATGAAGTGCTGAAGAGTGTTTTAACAACTAAAGATTGAATCTTTGAATGAAAATACTTCAATCAAGGTACCCATTATGTCACTAGACGTTTTTAATGTATAAAGATTGAATCTTTGAAATAAAATGAGAGTTTCGACTTATACTTATTCAAGTTCCCTTTGACGTCCCGAATGGTGTTTTAATGAGTAAAGATTGAATCCTTGGATGAAAATGCCTCAATTAAGGTACCTACTTTGTCATTAGAGCATTTTAATGTATAAAGATTAAATCTTTGATAGAAAATGAGAGTTTTTAGTTAAACTTATTCGAGTTCGCCCTGACGTCACGGGGAATGTTTCAATCAGTAATGAAATTATCTCAATAAAGGTACCTACTATGTCACTAGACCGTTTTAATATATAAAGATTAAATCTTTGAAAGAAAATGATAGTTTTGAGTTTAACCTATCCGACTTCCCTATGAAGTTGCGTAGAGTGTTTTAATGACTAAAGATTGAATCTTTGAATGAAAATACCTCAATCAAGGTAATGTATAAAGATTAAATCTTTGAAAGATAATGAGAGTCTTGAGTTAAACTTATTCGAATTCACTTTAAAGTCACAAAGAGTGTTCTAAGGAGTAAAGATTGAGTCTTTGAATGAAATTAGCACAATAAAGGTACCTATTATGTCACTAGATCTTTTTAAGAGTTTTTATTTAAACTTATTCGAGTTCCCTTTGACGTTACGAAGAGTGTTTCAATGAGTAACGATTGAAAATTTGAATAAAAATACCTCAATAAAGGTGCCTATTATGTCACTAGACTATTTTAATGCATAAAGATTAAATCTTTGAAAAAAAATGAGAGTTTTGAGTTAAACTAATTCGAGTTCCCTTTGACGTCACGGTGAGTGTTTTAATGAGTAAAATATTGAATCTTTGAATGAAAATACATCAATCAAGGTACCTATTATGTCACTAGACCATTTTCATGTATAAAGATTAAATCTTTGAAAGAAAATACGAGTTTTGAGTTAAACCTATTCGAGTTCCCTTTCACATCATGAAGAGTGTTTTAAGGAGAAAAGATAGAATCCTTGAATGAAATCTCCTCAATAAAGGTATCGATTGTGTTACTAGACCTTTTTAATGTATAAAGATTGAATCTTTGAAAGAAAATGAGAGTTTTGACTTAAACTTATTCGAGTTCCCTTTGACGTCCTGAAGAGTATGTTAATGAGTAAGATTGAATCTTTGAATGAAATTAACTCAATAAAGGTACCTATTATGTCACTAGACCATTTTAATGTATAAAGATTAAATCTTTGAAATAAAATGAGTGTTTTGAGTTAAACTTATTCGAATTTCCTTAGACATCACGATGAATGTTCTAATGAGTAAAGATTGAATCTTTGAATGAAATTACCTCAATCAAGGTACCTATTAAGTGTTTTGATGACTAAGGATTGAATCTTTGAATGAAAATACTTCAATCAAAGTACCCATTATGTCACTATACGTTTTTAATGTATAAAGATTGAATCTTTGAAATAAAATGAGAGTTTCGACTTAAACTTATTCAAGTTCCATTAGACAACCCGAAGGGTATTTTAATGAGTAAATATTGAATCATTGGATGAAAATGTCTCAATTAAGGTACCTATTTTCACACTAGAGCATTTTACTGTAAAAAGATTAAATCTTTGATAGAAATTGAGAGTTTTAAGTTAAACTTATTCGAGTTCACATTGACGTCACGAAGAGTGTTTCAGTTAGTAAAATTGAATCTTTGAATGAAATTATCTCAATCAAGGTACCTACTATGTCACTAAACCGTTTTAATATATAAAGATTAAATCTTTGAAAGAAAATGATAGTTTTGAGTTTAACCAATTCGAATTCCCTATGAAGTCGCGTGGAGTGTTTTAATGACTAAGGATTGAATATTTGATTGAAATTAACTTAATAAAGGTACCTACTATGTCACTTGACCATTTTAATGTATAAAGATTAAATCTTTGAAAGAAAATGAGCTTTTTGAGTTAAACTTATTCGAGTTCCATTGGACATCACGACGAGTGTTTTAATGAGTAAAGATTGAATCTTTGAATGAAATTACCTCAATCAAGGTACCTATTATATGTCAATAGATCTTTTTAAAGTTTAAAGATTGAATCTTTGAAAGAAAATGTGAGTTTTGAGTTTAACTTATCCGACTTCCCAATGAAGTGTCGAAGAGTGTTTTAATGACTAAGGATTGAATCTTTGAAAGAAAATGAGAGTTTTTAGGTAAACTTATTAGAGTTCCCTTTGACGTCCCGAAGAGTATGTTAATGAGTAAGATTGAATCTGTGAATGAAATTAACTTAATAAGGGTACCTGTTATGTCACTAGACCATTTTAATGTATAAAGATTAAATCTTTGAAAGAAAATGAGTGTTTTGAGTTAAACTTATTCGAGTTCCCTTGGACATCACGATGAGTGTTTTAAAGAGTAAAGATTGAATCTTTGAATGAAATTATCTCAATCAATGTACATATTATGTTAATAGACCTTTTTAATCTATAAAGATTAAATCTTTGAAAGAAAATGAGAGTTTTTGAGTTTAACTTATTCGAGTTCCCAATGAAGTGCCGAAGAGTGTTTTAACAACTAAAGATTGAATCTTTAAACGAAAATACTTCAATCAAGGTACCCATTATGTCACAAGATGTTTTTAATGTATAAAGATTGAATCTTTGAAATAAAATGAGAGTTTTTACTTATACTTATTCATGTTCCCTTTGACGTCCCGAAGGGTGTTTTAATGAGTAAAGATTGAATCCTTGGATGAAAATCCCTCAATTAAGGTACCTATTTTGTCACTAGAGCATTTTAATGTATAAAGATTAAATCTTTGAAAGAAAATGATAGTTTTGAGTTTAACCTATTCGAGTTCCCTATGAAGTCGCGTCGAGTGTTTTAATGACTAAAGATTGAATCTTTGAATGAAAATACCTCAATCAAGGTAATGTATAAAGATTTGATCTTTGAAAGATAGTGAGAGTCTTTAGTTAAACTTATTCGAATTCACTTTAAAGTCACAAAGAGTGTTCTAAGGAGAAAAGATTGAATCTTTGAATGAGATTAGTACAATAAAGGTACCTATTATATCACTAGATCTTTTTAAGAGTTTTTATTTAAACTTATTCGAGTTCCCTTTGACGTTACGAAGAGTGTTTTAATGAGTAACGATTGAAAATTTGAATAAAAATACCTCAATAAAGGTGCTTATTATGTCACTAGAACATTTTCATGTATAAAGATTAAATCTATGAAAGAAAATACGAGTTTTGAGTTAAACCTATTCGAGTTCCCTTTGACGTCACGATGAATGTTTTAATGAGTAAAATATTGCATATTTGAATGAAAATACCTCAATCAAGGTACCCATTATGTCACTAGACCTTTTTTAAGTTATAAAGATTGAATCTTTGGAAGAACATTAGTGTTTTGTGTTCAACTTATTCGAGTTTCCTTTGACATCATGAACTGTGTTTTAAAGAGTAAAGATGAATCTTTGAAAGTGATTACCTTATTCACGGTACCTATTATCTCCCTTGAAATTTTTAATGTATAAAGATTTAATCTACGAAAGAAAATGATGGTATTGAGTTTAACTTATTCGAGTTCCCTATGAAGACCCGAAGAGTGTTTTAATGACTAAAGATTGAATCTTTGAATGAAAATACCTCAACCAAGGTACCCATTACATCAGTAGACGTTTTTAATGTATAAATAATGAATTTTTGAATGAAAATAAGAGTTTTGCGTTAAACTGATTCGTGTTTCCTTTGACGTCACGAAGAATACTTTAATGAGTAAAGATTGAATCTTTGAATGAAATTACCTGAATCAAGATACCTATTATGTCACTTGGCCTTTTTTAATTTATAAAGATTGCATCTTTTAAAGAAAATATGAGTTTTGTATTTAACTTATTTGAGTTCCCTATGCAGTCGTGAAGAGTATTTTAATGACTAAAGATTGAATCTTTGAACGAAAATACCTCAATCAAAGTACCGATTAGGTCACAAGACCATTTTAATGTATAAAGATCAAATCTCTGAAAGAAAATGAGAGTTTTGAGTTAAACTTATTCGAGTTCCCTTTGACGTCACGAAGAGTGTTTTAATAGGTAAAGATTGAATTTTGGAATGAAATTACCTTAATCTAGGTACCTATTAAGTCACTTGACCTTTTTAATATATAAAGATGGAATATTTTAAAGAAAATGAGAGTGTTGAGTTTAACTTATTCGAGTTCCCTACAAAGTCACATACCGTATTTTAAGGGATAAAGATTGAATCTTTGAATGAAAATACCTCAATCATGGTATGTATTATTTCACAAGACCTTTTTAACGTATAAAGATTAAATCTTTCAAATAAAATGAGAGTTTTAAGTTAAACTAATTCGAGTTATCTTTGACATCACGAAGAGTGTTTTAAGGAGTAAAGATACAATGTTTGAGTGAAATCTCCCCAATAAAGGTACCGATTGTGTCACTTGGCCTTTTTAATGTATAAAGATTGAATCTTTGAAAGAAAATGAGGGTTTTGAGTTCAACTTATTCGAGTTCCCTTTGACATCCCGAAGACTATGCTAATAAGTAAGATTGAATCTTTGAATGAAATTAACTTAATAAAGGTACCTAGTATGTCACAAGACCATTTTAATGTATAAAGATTAAATCTTTGAAACAAAATGAGAGTTTTGGGTTAAACCTATTCGAGTTCCCTTTAACGTCAAAATGAGAGTTTTGAGTTTAACTTATGCCAGTTCCCTATGAAGTCCCGAAGAGTGTTTTAATGACTAAAGATTGAATCTTTGAAAGAAAATACCTCAATCTAGGTACCTTTATATCACTAGACGTTTTTAACGTATAAAGATTGAATCTTTGAAAGAAAATAAGAGTTTTGAGTTAAACTTATTCCAGTTTCCTTTGACGTCACGAAGAGTACTTTAGTGAGTAAAGATTGAATCTTTGAATGAACTTACCAGAATTAAGATACCTATTATGCCAGTTGATCTTTTTAATTTATAAAGATTGCATCTTCGAAAGAATATGTGAGTTTTTAGTTTAAGTTATTCGATTTTCCTAAGCGGTCGCGAAGAGTGTTTTAATGACTAAAGATTGAATCTTTGTACGAAAATACCTCAATCAAAGTACCTATTATGTCACTAGACCATTTTAATGTATAACGATTAAATCTTTGAAAGAAAATGAGAGTTTTGTGTTAAACATATTAGAATTACCACTGACATCACAAAGAGTGTTTTAATGAGTAAACAAGGAATCTTTAAATGAAATTACCTCAATCAAGGAACCTATTATGTCACTAGATCTTTTTAATGAATAAAGATTGAATCATTTAAACAAAATAAGAATTTTGAGTTTAACTTATTCGATTTCCCTATGAAGTCATGAAGAGTGTTTTAATGACTAAAGAATGAATCTTTGAATCAAAATACCTCAATCTAGGTACCAATTATGTCACTTGACCTTTTTAATGCATAAAGATTGAATCTTTGAAAGAAGATGAGAGTTTTGAGTTCAACTTATTCGAGTTTCCTTTGAAGCCAAGAAGAGTGTTTTATTGAGTAAAGATTGAATTTTGGAATGAAATTACCTCAATCCAAGTACCTATTAAGTCACTTGACCTTTCTAACGTATAAAGATAGAATCTTTTAAAGAGAATTAGAGTTTTGAGTTTAACTTATTCGAGTTCCCTACAAAGACGCGTAGCGTGTTTTAATGGATAAAGATTGAATCTTTGAATGAAAATACCTCAATCATGGTATCTACTTATTCGAGTTTCCTTTGACATCACGAAGAGTGTTTTAATATGAGTAAAGATGAATCTTTGAATGAAATTACCTCATTCACGATACCTGTTATGTCACTAGACCTTTTTAATGTATAAAGATTGAGAAAATGAGAGTTTTAAGTTTAACTTATTCGAGTTCCGTATGAAGTCCCGAAGAGTGTTTTAATGACTAAAGATTGAATCTTTGAATAAGCATACCTTTATCAAGGTACCCATTACAGCAGTAGATGTTTTTAATGTATAAAGATTGTATCTTTGAAAGAAAATTAGAGTTTTGAGTTAAACTTATTCGAGTTCCCGTTGACGTCACGAAGAGTACTTTAATGAGTAAAGATTGAAACTTTGAATGAAATTACCTGAATCAAGACACCCATTATGTCACTTGGCCTTTTAAATTTATAAAGATTGCATCTTTGAAAGAAAATGTGAGTTTTGAGTTTAATTTATTCGAGTTCCCTCTGCAGTCGCGAAGAGTTTTTTAATGACTAAAGATACTTTAATGTGAGTTTTGAGTTTAACTTATTCGAGTTCCCTACAAAGTCGCGTAGTGTGTTTTAATGGATAAAGATTGAATCTTTGAATGAAAATACCTCAATCATGGTATCTATTATGTCACTAGACCTTTTAAACATATAAAGATTTAAGCTTTAAAATAAAATGAGAGTTTTGAGTTAAACTTATTCGAGTTACCTTTCACATCACGAAGAGTGTTTTAAGGAGTAAAGATAGAATCCTTGAATGAAATCTCCTCAATAAAGGTATCGATTATGTCACTAGACCTTTTTAATGTATAAAGATTGAATCGTTGAAAGAAAATGAGAGTTTTGAGTTAAACTTATTCGAGTTCCCTTTGACGTTCCGAAGAGTATGTTAATGAGTAAGATTGAATCTTTGAATGAAATTAACTCAATAAAGGTACCTATTATGTCACTAGACCATTTTAATGTATAAAGATTAAATCTTTAAAATAAAATGAGTGTTTTGAGTTAAACTGATTCGAGTTCCCTTAGACCTCACGATAAGTGTTCTAATGAGTAAAGATTAAATCTTTGAATGAAATTACCTCAATCAAGGTACCTATTATGTTAATAAACCTTTTAAATGTAAAAAGACTGAATCTTTGGAAGAAAATAAGAGTTTTGAGTTTAACTTATTCAAGTTCCCAATGAAGTGCCAAAGAGTGTTTTAACAACTAAAGATTGAATCTTTGAACGAAAATACTTCAATCAAGGTACCCATTTTGTCAGTAGACGTTTTTAATGTATAAAGATTGAATCTTTGAAATAAAATGAGAGTTTCGACTTATACTTATTCAAGTTCCCTTTGACGTCCCGAAGGGTGTTTTAATGAGTAAAGATTGAATCATTGGATGAAAATGCCTCAATTAAGGTACCTATTTTGTCACTAGAGCATTTTAATGTATAAAGATTAAATCTTTGATAGAAAATGAGAGTTTTTAGTTAAACTTATTCAAGTTCGCCCTGACGTCACGGGAAATGTTTCAATGAGTAAAATTGAATCTTTAAATGAAATTATCTCAACAAAGGTACCTACTATGTCAATAGACCGTTTTAATATATAAAGATTAAATCTTTGAAAGAAAATGATAGTTTTGAGTTTAACCTATCCGAGTTCCCTATGAAGTCGCGTAGAGTGTTTTAATGACTAAAGATTGAATCTTTGAATGAAAATACTTCAATCAAGGTAAATTATAAAGATTAAATCTTTGAAAGATAATGAGAGTCTTCAGTTCAACTTATTCGAATTCACTTTAAAGTCACAAAGAGTGTTCTAAGGAGTAAAGATTGAATCTTTGAATGAAATTAGCACAATAAAGGTACCTATTATGTCACTAGATCTTTTTAAGAGTTTTTATTTAAACTTATTCGAGTTCCCTTTGACGTTACGAAGAGTGTTTTAATGAGTAAGGATTGAAAATTTGAATAAAAATACCTCAATAAAGGTGCCTATTATGTCACTAGACCATTTTAATGCATAAAGATTAAATCTTTGAAAGAAAATGAGAGTTTTGAGTTAAACTAATTCGAGTTCCCTTTGACATCACGATGAGTGTTTTAATGAGTAAAATATTGAATCTTTGAATGAAAATACATCAATCAAGGTACCTATTATGTCATTAGACCATTTTCATGTATAAAGATTAAATCTTTGAAAGAAAATACGAGTTTTGAGTTAAACCTATTCGAGTTCCCTTTCACATCACGAAGAGTGTTTTAAGGAGTAAAGATAGAATCCTTGAATGAAATCTCCTCAATAAAGGTATCGATTGTGTCACTAGACCTTTTTAATGTATAAAGATTGAATCTTTGAAAGAATATGAGAGTTTTGAGTTAAATTTATTCGAGTTCCCTTTGACGTCCCTAAGAGTATGTTAATGAGTAAGATTGAATCTTTGAATGAAATTAACTCAATAAAGTTACCTATTATGTCACTAGACCATTTTAATGTATAAAGATTAAATCTTTGAAATAAAATGAGTGTTTTGAGTTAAACTTATTCGAGTTTCCTAAGACATCACGATGGGTGTTCTAATGAGTAAAGATTGAATCTTTGAATGAAATTACCTCAATCAAGGTACATATTATGTTAATAAACCTTTTTAATGTAAAAAGATTGAATCTTTGGAAGAAAATAAGAGTTTTGAGTTTAACTTATTCGAGTTCCCAATGAAGTGTCGAAGAGTGTTTTAATGACTAAGGATTGAATCTTTGAATGAAAATACTTCAATCAAAGTACCCATTATGTCACAATACGTTTTTAATGTATAAAGATTGAATCTTAGAAATAAAATGAGAGTTTCGACTTATACTTATTCAAGTTCCATTTGACAACCCGAAGGGTGTTTTAATGAGTAAAGATTGAATCATTCGATGAAAATGTCTCAATTATGGTACCTATTTTCACACTAGAGCATTTTACTGTAAAAAGATTAAATCTTTGATAGAAATTGAGAGTTTTGAGTTAAACTTATTCGAGTTCCCATTGACGTCACGAAGAGTATTTCAGTTAGTAAAATTGAATCTTTGAATGAAATTATCTCAATCAAGGTACCTACTATGTCACTAGACCGTTTTAATATATAAAGATTAAATCTTTGAAAGAAAATGATAGTTTTGAGTTTAACCTATTCGAATTCCCTATGAAGTCGCGTAGAGTGTTTTAATGACTAAGGATTGAATATTTGAACGAAATTAACTTAATAAAGGTACTTACTATGTCACTTGACCATTTTAATGTATAAAGATTAAATCTTTGAAAGAAAATGAGCTTTTTGAGTTAAACTTATTCGAGTTCCATTGGACATCTCGACGAGTGTTTTAATGAGTAAAGATTGAATCTTTGAATGAAATTACCTCAATCAAGGTACCTATTATATGTCAATAGATCTTTTTAAAGTTTAAAGAGTGAATCTTTGAAAGAAAATGTGAGTTTTGAGTTTAACTTATCCGACTTCGCAATGAACTGTCGAAGAGTGTTTTAATGACTAAGGATTGAATCTTTGAAAGAAAATGAGAGTTTTTAGGTAAACTTATTAGAGTTCCCTTTGACGTCCCGAAGAGTATGTTAATGAGTAAGATTGAATCTTTGAATGAAATTAACTTAATAAGGGTACCTGTTATGTCACTAGACCATTTTAATGTATAAAGATTAAATCTTTGAAAGAAAATGAGTGTTTTGAGTTAAACTTATTCGAGTTCCCTTGGACATCACGATGAGTGTTTTAAAGAGTAAAGATTGAATCTTTGAATGAAATTATCTCAATCAATGTACATATTATGTTAATAGACCTTTTTAATCTATAAAGATTGAATCTTTGAAAGAAAATGAGAGTTTTTGAGTTTAACTTATTCGAGTTCCCAATGAAGTGCCGAAGAGTGTTTTAACAACTAAAGATTGAATCTTTGAACGAAAATACTTCAATCTAGGTACCCATTATGTCACTATACGTTTTTAATGTATAAAAATTGAATCTTTGAAATAAAATGGGAGTTTAGACTTATACTTATTCATGTTCCCTTTGACGTCCCGAAGGGTGTTTTAATGAGTAAAGATTGAATCCTTGGATGAAAATGCCTCAATTAAGGTACCTGTTTTGTCACTAGAGCATTTTAATGTATAAAGATTAAATCTTTGATAGAAAATGAGAGTTTTTAGTTAAACTTATTCGAGTTCGCCCTTACGTCACGGGGAGTGTTTCAGTGAGTAAAATTGAATCTTTGAATGAAATTATCTCAATAAAGGTACCTACTATGTCACTAGACCGTTTTAATATACAAAGATTAAATCTTTGAAAGAAAATGTTAGTTTTGAGTCTAACCTATTCGAGTTCCCTATGAAGTCGCGTAGAGTGTTTTAATGACTAAAGATTGAATCTTTAAATGAAAATACCTCAATCATGGTAATATATAAAGATTAGATCTTTGAAAGATAATGAGAGTCTTGAGTTAAACTTATTCGAATTCACTTTAAAGTCACAAAGAGTGATCTAAGGAGTAAAGATTGAATCTTTGAATGAAATTAGCACAATAAAGGTACCTATTATGTCACTAGATCTTTTTAAGAGTTTTTATTTAAACTTATTCGAGTTTCCTTTGACGTTACGAAGAGTGTTTTAAAGAGTAACGATTGAAAATTTGAATAAAAATACCTCAATAAAGGTGCCTATTATGTCACTAGACCATTTTAACGCATAAAGATTAAATCTTTGAAAGAAAATGAGAGTTTTGAGTTAAACCAATTCGAGTTCCCTTTGACGTCACGATGAGTGTTTTAATGAGTAAAGATGAATCTTTGAATGAAATTACCTCATTCACGGTACCTATTATGTCACTAGACTTTTTTAATGTTTAAACTTTGAATCTACGAAAGAAAATGAGAGTTTTGAGTTTAACTTATGCCAGTTCCCTATGAAGTCCCGAAGAGTGTTTTAATGACTAAAGATTGAATCTTTGAAAGAAAATACCTCAATCTAGGTACCTTTATATCACTAGACGTTTTTAACGTATAAAGATTGAATTTTTAAAAGAAAATAAGAGTTTTGAGTTAAACTTATTCAAGTTTCCTTTGACGTCAATAAGAGTACTTTAGTGAGTAAAGATTGAATCTTTGAATGAACTTACCGGAATTAAGATACCTATTATGTCAGTTGATCTTTTTAATTTATAAAGATTTCATCTTCGAAAGAATATGTGAGTTTTTAGTTTAAGTTATTCGATTTTCCTAAGCGGTCGTGAAGAGTGTGTTAATGACTAAAGATTGAATCTTTGTACGAAAATACCTCAATCAAAGTACCTATTATGTCACTAGACCATTTTAATGTATAACGATTAAATCTTTGAAAGAAAATGAGAGTTTTGTGTTAAACATATTCGAATTACCGTTGACATCACAAAGAGTGTTTTAATGAGTAAACAAGGAATCTTTGAATGAAATTACCTCAATCAAGGAACGTATTATGTCACTAGATCTTTTTAATGAATAAAGATTGAATCCTTTAAACAAAATAAGAATTTTGAGTTTAACTTATTCGATTTCCCTATGAAGTCGTGAAGAGTGTTTTAATGACTAAAGAATGAATCTTTGAATCAAAATACCTCAATCTAGGTACAAATTATATCACTTGACCTTTTTAATGCATAAAGATTGAATTTTTGAAAGAAGACGAGATTTTTAGTTCAACTTATTTGAGTTTCCTTTGAAGTCCTGAAGAGTGTTTTATTGAGTGAAGATTGAATTTTGGAATGAAATTACCTCAATCTAAGTACCTATTAAGTCACTTGACCTTTTTAACGTATCAAGATTGAATCTTTTAAAGAAAATTAGAGTTTTGAGTTTAACTTATTCGAGTTCCTTATGAAGTCGCGTAGCGTGTTTTAATGGATAAAGATTGAATCTTTGAATGAAAATACCTCAATCATGGTATCTACTTATTCGAGTTTCCTTCGACATCACGAAGAGTGTTTTAATTTGAGTAAAGATGAATCTTTGAATGAAATTACCTCATTCACAATACCTGTTATGTCACTGGACCTTTTTAATGTATAAAGATTGAGAAAATGAGAGTTTTGAATTTAACTTATTCGAGTTCCCTATGAAGTCCCGAAGAGTGTTTTAATGACTAAAGATTGAATCTTTGAATAAAAATACCTCTATCAAGGCACCCATTACAACAGTAAATGTTTTTAATGTATAAAGATTGTATCTTTGAAAGAAAATTAGAGTTTTGAGTTAAACTTATTCGAGTTCCCGTTGACGTCACGAAGAGTACTTTAATGAGTAAAGATTGAAACTTTGAATGAAATTACTTGAATCAAGCTACCCATTATGTTACTTGGCCTTTTTAATTTATAAAGATTGCATCTTTGAAAGAAAATGTGAGTTTTGAGTTTAATTTATTCGAGTTCCCATAGACGTCACGAAGAGTGTTTCACTTAGTAAAATTGAATCTTTGAATGAAAATATCTCAATCAAGGTACCTACTATGTCACTAGACTGTTTTAATATATAAAGATTAAATCTTTGAAAGAAAATGATAGTTTTGAGTTTAACCTATTCGAATTCCCTACGAAGTCGCGTAGAGTATTTTAATGACTAAGGATTGAATATTTGAATGAAATTTACTTAATAAAGGTACCTACTATGTCATTTGACCATTTTAATGTATAAAGATTAAATCATTGAAAGAAAATGAGAGTTTTGAGTTAAACCTATTTGAGTTCCCTTTGACGTCACGATGAGTGTTTTAATGAGTAAAGATTGAATCTTTGAATGAAATTACCTCAATCAAGGTACCTATTACATGTCAATAGACCTTTTTAAAGTTTAAAGATTGAATCTTTGAAAGAAAATGTGAGTTTGGAGTTTAACTTATCCGACTTCTCAATGAAGTGTCGAAGAGTGTTTTAATGATTAAGGATTGAATCTTTGAAAGAAAATGAGAGTTTTTAGGTAAACTTATTAGAGTTCCCTTTGACGTCCCGAAGAGTATGTTAATGAGTAAGATTGAATCTTTAAATGAAATTAACTTAATAAGGGTACCTGTTATGTCACTAGACCATTTTAATGTATAAAGATTAAATCTTTGAAAGAAAATGAGTGTTTTGAGTTAAACTTATTCGAGTTCCATTGGACATCACGATGAGTGTTTTAATGAGCAAAGATTGAATCTTTGAATGAAATTATCTCAATCAATTTACATATTATGTTAATAGACCTTTTTAATCTATAAAGATTGAATCTTTGAAAGAAAATGAGAGTTTTTGAGTTTAACTTATTCGAGTTCCCAATGATGTGCCGAAGAGTGTTTTAACAAGTAAAGATTGAATCTTTGAACGAAAATACTTCAATCAAGGTACCCATTATGTCACTAGACGTTTTTAATGTATAGAGATTGTATCTTTGAAATAAAATGAGAGTTTCGACTTATACTTATTCAAGTTCCCTTTGACGTCCCGAAGGGTGTTTTAATGAGTAAAGATTGAATCCTTGGATGAAAATGCCTCAATTAAGGTACCTATGTTGTCACTAGAGCATTTTAATGTATAAAGATTAAATCTTTGATAGAAAATGAGAGTTTTTAGTTAAACTTATTCGAGTTCGCCTTGACGTCACGGGGAGTGTTTCAATGAGTAAAATTGAATCTTTGAATGAAATTATCTCAATAAAGGTACCTACTATGTCACTAGACCATTTTAATATATAAAGATTAAATCTTTGAAAGAAAATGATAGTTTTGAGTTTAACCTATTCGAGTTCCCTATGAAGTCGCGTACAGTGTTTTATGGACTAAAGATTGAATCTTTGAATGAAAATACCTCAATAAAGGTAATGTATAAAGATTAAATCTTTGAAAGATAATGAGAGTCTTGAGTTAAACTTATTCAAATTCACTTTAAAGTCACAAAGAGTGTTCTAAGGAGTAAAGATTGAATCTTTGAATGAAATTAGCAGAATAAAGGTACCTATTATGTCACTAGATCTTTTTAAGAGTTTTTAGTTAAACTTATTCGAGTTTCCTTTGACGTTACAAAGAGTGTTTTAATGAGTAACGATTGAAAATTTGAATAAAAATACCTCAATAAAGGTGCCTATTATGTCACTAGTCCATTTTAACACATAAAGATTAAATCTTTGAAGGAAAATGAGAGTTTTGAGTTAAACCAATTTGAGTTCCCTTTGACCTCACGATGAGTGTTTTAATGAGTAAAATATTCAATCTTTGAATGAAAATACATCAATCAAGGTAACTATTATGTCACTAGACTATTTTCATGTATAAAGATTAAATCTTTGAAAGAAAATACGAGTTTTGAGTGAAACCTACTCGAGTTCCCTTTGACGTCACGATGAATGCTTTAATGAGTAAAATATTGTATATTTGAATGAAAATACCTCAATCAAAGTACCCATTATGTCACTAGACCTTTTTTAAGTTATAAAGATTGAATCTTTGGAAGAACATTAGTGTTTTGTGTTCAACTTATTCGAGTTTCCTTTGACATCACGAACTGTGTTTTAAAGAGTAAAGATGAATCTTTGAAAGTGATTACCTCATTCACGGTACCTATTATCTCCCTTGAACTTTTTATTGTATAAAGATTTAATTTACGAAAGAAAATGATGGTATTGAGTTTAACTTGTTCGAGTTCCCTATGAAGACCCGAAGAGTGTTTTAATGACTAAAGATTGAATCTTTGAATGAAAATACTTCAATCAAGGTACCCATTACATCAATAGACGTTCTTAATGTCTAAATATTGAATCTTTGAAAGAAAATAAGAGTTTTGTGTTAAACTGATTCGTGTTTCCTTCGACGTCACGAAGAATAGTTTAATGAGTAAAGATTGAATCTTTGAATGAAATTACCTGAATCAAGATACCTATTATGTCACTTGGCCTTTTTTAACTTATAAAGATTGCATCTTTAAAAGAAAATATGAGTTTTGTATTTAACTTATTTGAGTTCCCTATGCAGTCGCGAAGAGTATTTTAATGACAAAAGATTGAATCTTTGAACGAAAATACCTCAATCAAAGTACCGATTAGGTCACAAGACCATTTTAATGTATAAAGATCAAATCTCTGAAAGAAAATGAGAGTTTTGAGTTAAACTTATTCGAGTTCCCTTTGACGTCACGAAGAGTGTTTTAATAAGTAAAGATTGAATTTTGGAATGAAATTACCTCAATCCAGGTACCTATTAAGTCACTTGATCTTTTTAATGTATAAAGATTGAGTCTTTTAAAGAAAATAAGAGTTTAGAGTTTAACTTATTCGAGTTCCCTACGAAGTCGCGTAGCGTGTTTTAATGGATAAAGATTGAATCTTTGAATGAAAATACCTCAATCATGGTATGTATTATTTCACTAGACCTTTCTAACGTATAAAGATTAAATCTTTCAAATAAAATGAGAGTTTTAAGTTAAACTAATTCGAGTTATCTTTGACATCACGAAGAGTGTTTTAAGGAGTAAAGATACAATCTTTGAGTGAAATCTCCTCAATAAAGGTACCGATTGTGTCACTTGGCCTTTTTAATGTATAAAGATTGAAACTTTGAAAGAAAATGAGAGTTTTGAGTTCAACTTATTCGAGTTCCCTTTGACGTCCCGAAGAGTATGCTAATGAGTAAGATTGAATCTTTGAATTAAATTAACTTAATAAAGGTACCTATTATGTCACTAGACCATTTTAATGTATAAAGATTAAATTTTTGAAAGAAAATGAGAGTTTTGAGTTAAACCTATTCGAGTTCCCTTTGACGTCACGATGAGTGTTTTAATGAGTAAAATATTGCATCGTTGAATGAAAATACCTCAATCTAGGTACGCATTATGTCACTAGACCTTTTTTAATGTATAAAGATTGAATCTTTGGAGGAAAATGAGTGTTTTGGGTGCAACTTATTCGAATTCCCATTGACATCACGAAGAGTGTTTTAATGAGTAAAGATGAATCTTTGAATGAAATTACCTCATTCACGGTACCTATTATGTCACTAGACCTTTTTAATGTTTAAAGTTTGAATCTACGAAAGAAAATGAGAGTTTTGAGTTTAACTTATGCCAGTTCCCTAAAGATTGAATCTTTGTACGAAAATACCTCAATCAAAGTACCCATTATTTCACTAGACCATTTTAATGTATAACGATTAAATCTTTGAAAGAAAATGAGAGTTTTGTATTAAACATATTAGAATTACCGTTGACATCACAAAGATTGTTTTAATGAGTAAACAAGGAATCTTTAAATGAAATTACCTCAATCCAAGTACCTATTAAGTCACATGACCTTTTTAACGTATAAAGATTGAATCTTTTAAAGAAAATTAGAGTTTTGAGTTTAACTTATTCGAGTTCCCTACGAAGTCGTGTAGCGTGTTTTAATGGATAAAGATTGAATCTTTGAATGAAAATACCTCAATCATGGTATCTACTTATTCGAGTTTCCTTTGACATCACGAAAAGTGTTTAAATATGAGTAAAGATGAATCTTTGAATGAAATTACCTTATTCACGATACCTGGTATGTCACTGGACCTTTTTAATGTATAAAGATTAAGAAAATGAGAGTTTTGAGTTTAACTTATTCGAGTTCCCTATGAAGTCCCGAAGAGTGTTTTAATGACTAAAGATTGAATCTTTGAATAAAAATACCTTTATCAAGGTACCCATTACTGCACTAGATGTCTTTAATGTATAAAGATTGTATCTTTGAAAGAAATTTAGAGTTTTGAGTTAAACTTATTCGAGTTCCCGTTGACGTCACGAAGAGTACTTTAATGAGTAAAGATTGAAACTATGAATGAAATTACCTGAATCAAGATACCCATTATTTCACTTGGCCTTTTTAATTTATAAAGATTTCATCTTTGAAAGAAAATATGAGTTTTGAGTTTAATTTATTCGAGTTCCCTCTGCAGTCGCGAAGAGTTTTTTAATGACTAAAGATACTTTAATGTGAGTTTTGAGTTTAACTTATTCGAGTTCCCTATGAAGTCGCGTAGCATGTTTTAACGTATAAAGATTGAATCTTTGAATGAAAATACCTCAATAATGGTATCTATTATGTCACTAGACCTTTTAAACATATAAAGATTTAAACTTTAAAATAAAATGAGAGTTTTGAGTTAAACTTATTCGAGTTACGTTTCACATCACGAAGAGTGTTTTAAGGAGTAAAGATAGAATCCTTGAATCAAATCTCCTCAATAAAGGTATCGGTTGTGTCACTAGACCTTTTTAATGTATAAAGATTGAATCTTTGAAAGAAAATGAGAGTTTTGAGTTAAACTTATTCGAGTTCCCTTTGACGTCCCGAAGAGTATGTTAATGAGTAAGATTGAATCTTTGAATGAAATTAACTCAATAAAGGTACCTATTATGTCACTAGATCATTTTAATGTATAAAGATTAAATCTTTGAAATAATATGAGTGTTTTGAGTTAAACTTATTCGAGTTCCCTTAGACATCACGATGAGTGTTCTAATGAGTAAAGATTGAATCTTTGAATGAAATTACCTCAATCAAGGTACCTATTATGTTAATAAACCTTTTTAATGTAAAAAGAATGAATCTTTGGAAGAAAATAAGAGTTTTGAGTTTAACTTATTCGAGTTCCCAATGAAGTGCCGAAGAGTGTTTTAAAAACTAAAGATTGAATCTTTGAACGAAAATACTTCAATCAAGGTACCCATTATGTCACTAGACGTTTTTAATGTATAAAGATTGAATCTTTGAAATAAAATGAGAGTGTCGACTTATACTTATTCAATTAAGGTACCTATTTTGTCACTAGAGCATTTTAATGTATAAAGATTAAATCTTTGATAGAAAATGAGAGTTTTTAGTTAAACCTATTCGGGTTCGCCCTGACGTCACGGGGAGTGTTTCAACGAGTAAAATTGAATCTTTGAATGAAATTATCTCAATAAAGGTACCTACTATGTCACTAGACCGTTTTAATATATAAAGATTAAATCTTTGAAAGAAAATGATAGTTTTGAATTTAACCTATTCGAGTTCCCTATGAAATCACGTAGAGTGTTTTAATGACTAAAGATTGAATCTTTGAATGAAAATACCTCAAACAATGTATTGTAAAAAGATTAAATCTTTGAAAGATAATGAGAGTCTTGAGTTAAACTTATTCGAATTCACTTTAAAGTCACAAAGAATGTTCTAAGGAGTAAAGATTGAATCTTTGAATGAAATTAGCACAATAAAGGAACCTATTATGTCACTAGATCTTTCTAAGAGTTTTTATTTAAACTTATTCGAGTTCCCTTTGACGTTACGAAGAGTGTTTTAATGAGTAACGATTGAAAATTTGAATAAAAATACCTCAATAAAGGTGACTATTATGTCACTAGACCATTTTAACGCATAAAGATTAAATCTTTGAAAGAAAATGGGAGTTTTGAGTTAAACCAATTCGAGTTCCCTTTGACGTCACGATGAGTGTTTTAATGAGTAAAATATTGAATCTTTGAATGAAAATACATCAATCAAGGTACCAATTATATCACTAGACCATTTTCATGTTTAAAGATTAAATCTTTGAAAGAAAATACGAGTTTTGAGTTAAACCTATTCGAGTTCCCTTTGACGTCACGATGAATGTTTTAATGAGTAAAATATTGCATATTTGAATGAAAATACCTCAATCAAGGTACCCATTATGTCACTAGACCTTTTTTAAGTTATAAAGATTCAATATTTGGAAGAACATTAGTGTTTTGTGCTCAATTTATTCGAGTTTCCTTTGACATCACGAACTATGTTTTAAAGAGTAAAGATGAATCTTTGAAAGTGATTACCTCATTCACGGTACCTATTATCTCCCTTGAACTTTTTAATATATAAAGATTTAATCTACGAAAGAAAATGATGGTATTGAGTTTAACTTATTCGAGTTCCCTATGAAAACCCGAAGAGTGTTTTAATGACTAAAGATTGAATCTTTTAATGAAAATACATCAATCAAGGTACCTATTATGTCACTAGACCATTTTCATGTATAAAGATTAAATCTTTGAAAGAAAATACGAGTTTTGAGTTAAACCTATTTGAGTTCCCTTTCACATTACGAAGAGTGTTTTAAGGAGTAAAGATAGAATCCTTGAATGAAATCTCCTCAATAAAGGTATCGATTGTGTCACTAGACCTTTTTAATGTATAAAGATTGAATCTTTGAAAGAAAGTGAGAGTTTTGAGTTAAACTTATACGAGTTCCCTTTGACGTCTCGAAGAGTATGTTAATGAGTAAGATTGAATCTTTGAATGAAATTAACTCAATAAAGGTACCTATTATATCACTAGACCATTTTAATGTATAAAGATTAAATCTTTGAAATAAAATGAGTGTTTTGAGTTAAACTTATTCGAGTTTCCTTAGACATCACGATAAGTGTTCTAATGAGTAAAGATTGAATATTTGAATGAAATTACCTCAATCAAGGTACCTATTATGTTAATAAACCTTTTTAATGTAAAAAGATTGAATCTTTGGAAGAAAATAAGAGTTTTGAGTTTAACTTATTCGAGTTCCCAATGAAGTGTCAAAGAGTGTTTTAATAACTGAGGATTGAATCTTTGAATGAAAATACTTCAATCAAAGTACCGATTATGTCACTATACGTTTTTAATTTATAAAGATTGAATCTTTGAAATAAAATGAGAGTTTCGACTTAAACTTACTCAAGTTCCATTTGACAACCCGAAGGGTGTTTTAATGAGTAAAGATTGAATCATTTTTAATGAAAATGTCTCAATTAAGGTATCTATTTTCTCACTAGAGCATTTTACTGTAAAAAGATTAAATCTTTGATAGAAATTGAGAGTTTTGAGTTAAACTTATTCGAGTTCCCATTGACGTCACGAAGAGTGTTTCAGTTAGTAAAATTGAATCTTTGAATGAAATTATCTCAATCAAGGTACCTACTATGTCACTAGACCGTTTTAATATTAAAGATTAAATCTTTGAAAGAAAACGATAGTTTTGAGTTTAACCTATTCGAATTCCCTATGAAGTCGCGTAGAGTGTTTTAATGACTAAGGATTGGATATTTGAATGCAATTAACTTAATAAAGGTACCTACTATGTCACTTGACCATTTTAATGTATAAAAATTAAATCTTTGAAAGAAAATGAGCTTTTTGAGTTAAACTTATTCGAGTTCCATAGGACATCACGAAAAGTGTTTTAATGAGTAAAGATTGAATCTTTGAATGAAATTACCTCAATCAAGGTACCTGTTATACGTCAATAGATCTCTTCAAAGTTTAAAGATTGAATCTTTGAAAGAAAATGTGAGTTTTGAGTTTAACTTATCCGACTTCCCAATGAAGTGTCGAAGAGTATTTTAATGACTAAGGATTGAATCTTTGAAAGAAAATGAGAGTTTTTAGGTAAACTTATTAGAGTTCCCTTTGACGTCCCGAAGAGTATGTTAATGAGTAAGATTGAATCTTTGAATGAAATTAACTTAATAAGGGTACCTATTATGTCACTAGACCATTTTAATGTATAAAGATTAAATCTTTGAAAGAAAATGAGTGTTTTGAGTTAAACTTATTCGAGTTCCCTTGGACATCACGATGAGTGTTTTAAAGAGTAAAGATTGAATCTTTGAATGAAATTATCTAAATCAATGTACATATTATGTTAATAGACCTTTTTAATCTATAAAGATTGAATCTTTGAAAGAAAATGAGAGTTTTTGAGTTTAACTTATTCGAGTTCACAATGAAGTGCCGAAGAGTGTTTTAACAACTAAAGATTGAATATTTGAACGAAAATACTTCAATCAAGGTACCCATTATATCACTAGACGTTTTTAATGTATAAAGATTGAATCTTTGAAATAAAATGAGAGATTTGACTTTTACTTATTCATGTTCCCTTTGACGTCCCGAATGGTGTTTTAATGAGTAAAGATTGAATTCTTGGATGAAAATGCCTCAATTAAGGTACCTATTTTGTCATTAGAGCATTTTAATGTATAAAGACTAAATCTTTGATAGAAAATGAGAGTTTTTAGTTAAACTTATTCGAGTTCGCCCTAACCTCACGGGGAGTGTTTCAATGAGTAAAATTGAATCTTCGAATGAAATTATCTCAGTAAAGGTACCTACTATGTCACTAGACCGTTTTAATATACAAAGATTAAATCTTTGAAAGAAAATGATAGTTTTGAGTTTAACCTATTCGAGTTCCCTATGAAGTCACGTCGAGTGTTTTAATGACTAAAGATTGAATCTTTGAATGAAAATACCTCAATCAAGGTAATGTATAAAGATTAGATCTTTGAAAGATAATGAGAGTCTTGAGTTAAACTTATTCAAATTCACTTTAAAGTCACAAAGAGTGTTCTAAGGAGTACAGATTGAATCTTTGAATGAAATTAGCACAATAAAGGTACCTATTATGTCACTAGATTTTTTAAGAGTTTTTATTTAAACTTATTCGAGTTCCCTTTGATGTTACGAAGAGTGTTTTAATGAGTAACGATTGAAAATTTTAATAAAAATACCTCAATAAAGGTGCTTATTTTGTCACTAGACCATTTTAATGCATAAAGATTAAATCTTTGAAAGAAAATGAGAGTTTTGAGTTAAACCAATTCGAGTTCCCTTTGACGTCACAATGAGTGTTTTAATGAGTAAAATATTGAATCTTTGAATGAAAATACATCAATCAAGGTACCTATTATGTCACTAGACCATTTTCATGTATAAATATTAAATCTTTGAAAGAAAATACGAGTTTTGAGTTAAACCTATTCGAGTTCCCTTTGACGTCACGATGAATGTTTTAATGAGTAAAATATTGCATATTTGAATGAAAATACCTCAATCAAGGTACCCATTATGTCACTAGACCTTTTTTAAGTTATAAAGATTGAATCTTTGGAAGAACATTAGTGTTTTGTGTTCAACTTTTTCGAGTTTCCTTTGACATCAAGAACTGTGTTTTAAAGAGTAAAGATGAACCTTTGAAAGTGATTACCTCATTCACGGTACCTATTATCTCCCTTGAACTTTTTAATGTATAAAGATTTAATCTACGAAAGAAAATGATGGCATTGAGTTTAACTTATTCGAGTTCCCTATGAAGACCCGAAGAGTGTGTTAATGACTAAAGATTGAATCTTTGAATGAAAATACCTCAACCAAGGTACCCATTACATCAGTAGACGTTTTTAATGTATAAATATTGAATTTTTGAATGAAAATAAGAGTTTTGCGTTAAACTGATTCGTGTTTCCTTTGACGTCACGAAGAATACTTTAATGAGTAAAGATTGAATCTTTGAATGAAATTACCTGAATCAAGATACCTATTTTGTCACTTGGCCTTTTTAATTTATAAAGATTGCATCTTTTAAAGAAAATATGAGTTTTTTATTTAACTTATTTGAGTTCCCTATGCATTTGCGAAGAGTATTTTAATGACTAAAGATTGAATCTTTGAACGAAAACACCTCAATCAAAGTACTGATTAGGTCACAAGAACATTTTAATGTATAAAGATCAAATCTCTGAAAGAAAATTAGAGTTTAGAGTTAAACTTATTCGAGTTCCCTTTGACATCACGAAGAGTGTTTTAATAGGTAAAGATTGAATTTTGGAATGAAATTACCTTAATCTAGGTACCTATTTAGTCACTTGACCTTTTTAATGTATAAAGATTGAAAATTTTAAAGAAAATGAGAGTTTTGAGTTTAACTTATTCGAGTTCCCTACGAAGTCGCGTACCGTGTTTTAATGGATAAAGATTGAATCTTTGAATGAAAATACCTCAATCATGGTATGTATTATTTCACAAGACCTTTTTAACGTATAAAGATTAAATCTTTCAAATAAAATGAGAGTTTTAAGTTAAACTAATTCGAGTTATCTTTGACATCACGAAGAGTGTTTTAAGGAGTAAAGATACAATCTTTGAGTGAAATCTCCCCAATAAAGGTACCGATTGTGTCACTTGGCCTTTTTAATGTATAAAGATTGAATTTTTGAAAGAAAATGAGGGTTTTGAGTTCAACTTATTCGAGTTCCCTTTGACGTCCCGAAGAGTATGCTAATGAGTAAGATTGAATCTTTGAATGAAATTAACTTAATAAAGGTACATATTATGTCACTAGACCATTTTAATGTATAAAGATTAAATTTTTGAAAGAAAATGAGAGTTTTGGGTTAAACCTATTCGAGTTCCCTTTGACGTCACGATAAGTGTTTTAATGAGTAAAATATTGCATCTTTGAATGAAAATACCTCAATCTAGGAATGCATTATGTCACTAGACCATTTTTAATGTTGAAAGATTGAATCTTTGGTGGAAAATTAATGTTTTGGGTTCAACTTATTCGAGTTTCCTTTGACATCACGAAGAGTGTTTTAATAAGTAAAGATGAATCTTTGAATGAAATTATCTCATTCACGGTACCTATTATGTCACTAGACCTTTTTAATGTTTAAAGTTTGAATCTACGAAAGAAAATGAGAGTTTTGAGTTTAACTTATGCTAGTTCCCTATGAAGTCCCGAAGAGTGTTTTAATGACTAAAGATTGAATCTTTGAAAGAAAATATCTCAATCTAGGTACCTTTATATCACTAGACGTTTTAAACGTATAAAGATTGAATCTTTGAAAGAAAATAAGAGTTTTGAGTTAAACTTATTCCAGTTTCCTTTGACGTCACGAAGAGTACTTTAGTGAGTAAAGATTGAATCTTTGAATGAACTTACCAGAATTAAGATACCTATTATGTCAGTTGATCTTTTTAATTTATAAAGATTGCATCTTCGAAAGAATATGTGAGATTTTAGTTTAAGTTATTCGATTTTCCTAAACGGTCGCGAAGAGTGTTTTAATGACTAAAGATTGAATCTTTGTACGAAAATACCTCAATCAAAGTACCTATTATGTCACTAGACCATTTTAATGTATAACGATTAAATCTTTGAAAGAAAATGAGAGTTTTGTGTTAAACATATTAGAAACCACTGACATCACAAAGAGTGTTTTAACGAGTAAACAAGGAATCTTTGAATGAAATTACCTCAATCAAGGAACCTATTATGTCACTAGATCTTTTTAATGAATAAAGATTGAATCATTTAAACAAAATAAGAATTTTGAGTTTAACTTATTCGATTTCCCTATGAAGTCGTGAAGAGTGTTCAACTTATTCGAGTTTCCTTTGAAGCCATGAAGAGTGTTTTATTGAGTAAAGATTGAATTTTGGAATGAAATTACCTCAATCCAAGTACCTATTAAGTCACTTGACCTTTTTAACGTATAAAGATTGAATCTTTTAAAGAAAATTAGAGTTTTGAGTTTAACTTATTCGAGTTCCCTACGAAGTCGCGTAGCGTGTTTTAATGGATAAAGATTGAATCTTTGAATGAAAATACCTCAATCATGGTATCTACTTATTCGAGTTTCCTTTGACAACACGAAAAGTGTTTTAATATGAGTAAAGATGAATCTTTGAATGAAATTACCTCATTCACGATACCTGTTATGTCACTGGACCTTTTTAATGTATAAAGATTGAGAAAATGAGAGTTTTGAGTTTAACTTATTCGAGTTCTGTATGAAGTCCCGAAGAGTGTTTTAATGACTAAAGATTGTATCTTTGAAAGAAAATTAGAGTTTTGAGTTAAACTTATTCGAGTTCCCGCTGACGTCACGAAGAGTACTTTAATGAGTAAAGATTGAAACTTTGAATGAAATTACCTGAATCAAGACACCCATTATGTCACTTGGCCATTTAAATTTATAAAGATTGCATCTTTGAAAGAAAATGTGAGTTTTGAGTTTAATTTATTCGAGTTCCCTCTGCAGTCGCGAAGAGTTTTTTAATGACTAAAGATACTTTAATGTGAGTTTTGAGTTTAACTTATTCAAGTTCCCTACAAAGTCGCGTAGTGTGTTTTAATGGATAAAGATTGAATCTTTGAATGAAAATACCTGAATCATGGTATCTATTATGTCACTAGACCTTTTAAACATATAAAGATTTAAGCTTTAAAATAAAATGAGAGTTTTGAGTTAAACTTATTCGAGTTACCTTTGACATCACGAAGAGTGTTTTAAGGAGTAAAGATAGAATCCTTGAATGAAATCTCCTCAATAAAGGTATCGATTGTGTCACTAGACCTTTTTAATGTATAAAGATTGAATCTTTGAAAGAAAATGAGAGTTTTGAGTTAAACTTATTCGAGTTCCCTTTGACGTTCCGAAGAGTATGTTAATGAGTAAGATTGAATCTTTGAATGAAATTAACTCAATAAAGGTACCTATTATGTCACTAGACCATTTTAATGTATAAAGATTAAATCTTTAAAATAAAATGAGTGTTTTGAGTTAAACTTATTCGAGTTCCCTTAGACCTCACGATAAGTGTTCTAATGAGTAAAGATTAAATCTTTGAATGAAATTACCTCAATCAAGGTACCTATTATGTTAATAAACCTTTTAAATGTAAAAAGATTGAATCTTCGGAAGAAAATAAGAGTTTTGAGTTTAACTTATTCAAGTTCCCAATGAAGTGCCGAAGAGTGTTTTAACAACTAAAGATTGAATCTTTGAACGAAAATACTTTAATCAAGGTACCCATTATGTCAGTAGACGTTTTTAATGTATAAAGATTGAATCTTTGAAATAAAATGAGAGTTTCGACTTATACTTATTCAAGTGCCCTTTGACGTCCCGAAGGGTGTTTTAATGAGTAAAGATTGAATCATTGGATGAAAATGCCTCAATTAAGGTACCCACTTTGTCACTAGAGCATTTTAATGTATAAAGATTAAATCTTTGATAGAAAAAATGAGAGTTTTTAGTTAAACTTATTCGAGTTCGCCCTGATGTCACGTCACGGGGAATGTTTCAATGAGTAAAATTGAATCTTTGAATGAAATTATCTCAATAAAGGTACTTACTATGTCACAAGACCGTTTTAATATATAAAGATTAAATCTTTAAAAGAAAATGAGAGTTTTGAGTTTAACCTATCCGAGTTCCCTATGAAGTCGCGTAGAGTGTTTTAATGACTAAAGATTGAATCTTTGAATGAAAATACCTCAATCAAGGTAATGTATAAAGATTAAATCTTTGAAAGATAATGAGAGTCTTGAGTTCAACTTATTCGAATTCACTTTAAAGTCACAATGAGTGTTCTAAGGAGTAAAGATTGAATCTTTGAATGAAATTAGCACAATAAAGGTACCTATTATGTCACTAGATCTTTTTAAGAGTTTTTATTTAAACTTATTCGAGTTCCCTTTGACGTTACGAAGAGTGTTTTAATGAGTAAGGATTGAAAATTTGAATAAAAATACCTCAATAAAGGTGCCTATTATGTCACTAGACCATTTTAGTGCATAAAGATTAAATCTTTGAAAGAAAATGAGAGTTTTGAGTTAAACTAATTCGAGTTCCCTTTGACGTCACGATAAGTGTTTTAATGAGTAAAATATTGAATCTTTGAATGAAAATACATCAATCAAGGTACCTATTATGTCACTAGACCATTTTCATGTATAAAGATTAAATCTTTGAAAGAAAATACGAGTTTTGAGTTAAATCTATTCCAGTTCCCTTTCACATCACGAAGAGTGTTTTAAGGAGTAAAGATAGAATCCTTGAATGAAATCTCCTCAATAAAGGTATCGATTGTGTCACTAGACCTTTTTAATGTATAAAGATTGAATCTTTGAAAGAAAATGAGAGTTTTGAGTTAAATTTATTCGAGTTCCCTTTGACGTCCCGAAGAGTATGTTAATGAGTAAGATTGAATCTTTGAATGAAATTAACTCAATAAAGGTACCTATTATGTCACTAGACCATTTTAATGTATAAAGTTTAAATCTTTGAAATAAAATGAGTGTTTTGAGTTAAACTTATTCGAGTTTCCTTAGACATCACGATGAGTGTTCTAATGAGTAAATATTGAATCTTTGAATGAAATTACCTCAATCAAGGTACCTATTATGTTAATAAACCTTTTTAATGTAAAAAGATTGAATCTTTGGAAGAAAATAAGAGTTTTGAGTTTAACTTATTCGAGTTCCCAATGAAGTGTCGAAGAGTGTTTTAATGACTAAGAATTAAATCTTTGAATGAAAATACTTCAATCAAAGTACCCATTATGTCAGTATACGTTTTTAATGTATAAAGATTGAATCTTAGAAATAAAATGAGAGTTTCGACTTATACTTATTCAAGTTCCATTTGACAACCCGAAGGGTGTTTTAATGAGTAAAGATTGAATCATTGGATGAAAATGTCTCAATTATGGTACCTATTTTCACACTAGAGCATTTTACTGTAAAAAGATTAAATCTTTGATAGAAATTGAGAGTTTTGAGTTAAACTTATTCGAGTTCCTATTGATGTCACGAAGAGTGTTTCAGTTAGTAAAATTGAATCTTTGAATGAAATTATCTCAATCAAGGTACCTACTATGTCACTAGACCGTTTTAATATATAAAGATTAAATCTTTGAAAGAAAATGATAGTTTTGAGTTTAACCTATTCGAATTCCCTATGAAGTCGCATAGAGTGTTTTAATGACTAAGGATTGAATATTTGAATGAAATTAACTTAATAAAGGTACTTACTATGTCACTTGACCATTTTAATGTATAAAGATTAAATCTTTGAAAGAAAATGAGCTTTTTGAGTTAAACTTATTCGAGTTCCATTGGACATCACGACGAGTGTTTTAATGAGTAAAGATTGAATCTTTGAATGAAATTACCTCAATCAAGGTACCTATTATATGTCAATAGATCTTTTTAAAGTTTAAAGATTGAATCTTTGAAGAAAAAGTGAGTTTTGAGTTTAACTAATCCGACTTCGCAATGAAGTGTCGAAGAGTGTTTTAATGACTAAGGATTGAATCTTTGAAAGAAAATGAGAGTTTTTAGGTAAACTTATTAGAGTTCCCTTTGACGTCCCGAAGAGTATGTTAATGAGTAAGATTGAATCTTTGAATGAAATTAACATAATAAGGGTACCTGTTATGTCACTAGACCATTTTAATGTATAAAGATTAAATCTTTGAGAGAAAATGAGTGTTTTGAGTTAAACTTATTCGAGTTCCCTTGGACATCACGATGAGTGTTTTAAAGAGTAAAGATTGAATCTTTGAATGAAATTATCTCAAATCAATGTACATATTATGTTAATAGACCTTTTTAATTTATAAAGATTGAATCTTTGGAAGAAAATGAGAGTTTTTGAGTTTAACTTATTCAAGTTCCCAATGAAGTGCCGAAGAGTGTTTTAACAACTAAAGATTGAATCTTTGAACGAAAATACTTCAATCAAGGTACCCATTATGTCACTATACGTTTTTAATGTATAAAGATTGAATCTTTGAAATAAAATGGGTGTTTGGACTTATACTTATTCATGTTCCCTTTGACGTCCCGAAGGGTGTTTTAATGAGTAAAGATTGAATACTTGGATGAAAATGCCTCAATTAAGGTACCTATTTTGTCACTAGAGCATTTTAATGTATAAAGATTAAATCTTTGATAGAAAATGAGAATTTTTAGTTAAACTTATTCGAGATCGCCCTGACGTCACGGGGAGTGTTTCAATGAGTAAAATTGAATCTTTGAATGAAATTATCTCAATAAAGGTACCTACTATGTCACTAGACCGTTTTAATATACAAATATTAAATCTTTGAAAGAAAATGATAGTTTTGAGTTTAACCTATTCGAGTTCCCTATGAAGTCACGTAGAGTGTTTTAATGACTAAAGATTGAATCTTTGAATGAAAATACCTCAATCAAGGTAATGTATAAAGATTAGATCTTTGAAAGATAATTAGAGTCTTGAGTTAAACTTATTCGAATTCACTTTAAAGTCACAAATAGTGTTCTAAGGAGTAAAGATTGAATCTTTGAATGAAATTAGCACAATAAAGGTACCTATTATGTCACTAGATCTTTTTAAGAGTTTTTATTTAAACTTATTCGAGTTCCCTTTGACGTTACGAAGAGTGTTTTAATGAGTAACGATTGAAAATTTGAATAAAAATACCTCAATAAAGGTGCCTATTATGTCACTAGACCATTTTAACGCATAAAGATTAAATCTTTGAAAGAAAATGAGAGTTTTGAGTTAAACCAATTCGAGTTCCCTTTGACGTCACGATGAGTGTTTTAATGAGTAAAGATGAATCTTTGAATGAAATTACCTCATTCACGGTACCTATTATGTCACTTGACCTTTTTAATGTTTAAAGTTTGAATCTACGAAAGAAAATGAGAGTTTTGAGTTTAACTTATGCCAGTTCCTTATGAAGTCCCGAAGAGTGTTTTAATGACTAAAGATTAAATCTTTGAAAGAAAATACCTCAATCTAGGTACCTTTATATCACTAGACGTTTTTAACGTATAAAGATTGAATCTTTGAAAGAAAATAAGAGTTTTGAGTTAAACTTATTCCAGTTTCCTTTGATGTCAAGAAGAGTACTTTAGTGAGTAAAGATTAAATCATTGAATGAACTTACCGGAATTACGATACCTATTATGTCAGTTAATCTTTTTAATTTATAAAGATTTCATCTTCGAAAGAATATGTGAGTTTTTAGCTTAAGTTATTCGATTTTCCTAAGCGGTCGCGAAGAGTGTTTTAATGACTAAAGATTGAATCTTTGTACGAAAATATCTCAATCAAAGTACCTATTATGTCACTAGACCATTTTAATGTATAATGATTAAATCTTTGAAAGAAAATGAGAGTTTTGTGTTAAACATATTAGAGTTACCGTTGACATCACAAAGAGTGTTTTAATGAGTAAACAAGGAATCTTTGAATGAAATTACCTCAATCGAGGAACGTATTATATCACTAGATCTTTTTAATGAATAAAGATTGAATCCTTTAAACAAAATAAGAATTTTGAGTTTAACTTATTCGATTTCCCTATGAAGTCGTGAAGAGTGTTTTAATGACTAAAGAATGAATCTTTGAATCAAAATACCTCAATCTAGGTACAAATTATGTCACTTGACCTTTTTAATTCATAAAGATTGAATCTTTGAAAGAAGATTAGAGTTTTGAGTTCAACTTATTTGAGTTTCCTTTGAAGTCATGAAGAGTATTTTATTGAGTAAAGATTGAATTTTGGAATGAAATTACCTCAATCCAAGTACCTTTTAAGTCACTTGACCTTTTTAACGTATAAAGATTGAATCTTCTAAAGAAAATTAGAGTTTTGAGTTTAACTTATTCAAGTTCCTTACGAAGTTGCGTAGCGTGTTTTAATGGATAAAGATTGAATCTTTGAATGAAAATACCTCAATCATGGTATCTACTTATTCGAGTTTCCTTTGACATCACGAAGAGTGTTTTAATATGAGTAAAGATGAATCTTTGAATGAAACTACCTCATTCACGTTACCTGTTATGTCACTGGACCTTTTTAATGTATAAAGATTGAGAAAATGAGAGTTTTGAATTTAACTTATTCGAGTTCCCTATGAAGTCCCGAAGAGTGTTTTAATGACTAAAGATTGAATCTTTGAAAAAAAATACCTCTATCAAGGCACCCATTACAGCAGTAAATGTTTTTAATATATAAAGATTGTATCTTTGAAAGAAAATTAGAGTTTTGAGTTAAACTTATTCGAGTTCCCGTTGACGTCACGAAGAGTACTTTAATGAGTAAAGATTGAAACTTTGAATGAAATTACCTGAATCAAGCTACCATTATGTTACTTGGCCTTTTTAATTTATAAAGATTGCATCTTTGAAAGAAAATGTGAGTTTTGAGTTTAATTTATTCGAGTTCCCATTGACGTCACGAAGAGTGTTTCACTTAGTAAAATTGAATCTTTGAATGAAATTATCTCAATCAAGGTACCTACTATGTCACTAGACTGTTTTAATATATAAAGATTAAATCTTTGAAAGAAAATGATAGTTTTGAGTTTAACCTATTCGAATTCCCTATGAAGTCGCGTAGAGTATTTTAATGACTAAGGATTGAATATTTGAATGAAATTAACTTAATAAAGGTACCTACTATGTCATTTGACCATTTTAATGTATAAAGATTAAATCTTTGAAAGAAAATGAGAGTTTTGAGTTAAACCTATTTGAGTTCCCTTTGACGTCACGACGAGTATTTTAATGAGTAAAGATTGAATCTTTGAATGAAATTACCTCAATCAAGGTACCTATTACATGTCAATAGACCTTTTTAAAGTTTAAAGATTGAATCTTTGAAAGAAAATGTGAGTTTGGAGTTTAACTTATCCGACTTCCCAATGAAGTGTCGAAGAGTGTTTTAATGACTAAGGATTGAATCTTTGAAAGAAAATGAGAGTTTTTAGGTAAACTTATTAGAGTTCCCTTTGACGTCCTGAAGAGTATGTTAATGAGTAAGATTGAAACTTTGAATGAAATTAACTTAATAAGGGTACATGTTATGTCACTAGACCATTTTAATGTATAAAGATTAAATCTTTGAAAGAAAATGAGTGTTTTGAGTTAAACTTATTCGAGTTCCCTTGGACATCACGATGAGTGTTTTAATGAGTAAAGATTGAATCTTTGAATGAAATTATCTCAATCAATTTACATATTATGTTAATAGACCTTTTTAATCTATAAAGATTGAATCTTTGAAAGAAAATGAGAGTTTTTGAGTTTAACTTATTCGAATTCCCAATGAAGTGCCGAGGAGTGTTTTAACAAGTAAAGATTGAATCAAGGTACCCATTAAGGTACCCATTATGTCACTAGACGTTTTTAATGTATAGAGATTGAATCTTTGAAATAAAATGAGAGTTTCGACTTATACTTATTCAAGTTCCCTTTGACGTCCCAAAGGGTGTTTTAATGAGTAAAGATTGAATCCTTGGATGAAAATGCCTCAATTAAGGTACCTATATTGTCACTAGAGCATTTTAATGTAGAAAGATTAAATATTTGATAGAAAATGAGAGTTTTTAGTTAAACTTATTCGAGTTCGCCCTGACGTCACGGGGAGTGTTTCAATGAGTAAAATTGAATCTTTGAATGAAATTATCTCAATAAAGGTACCTACTATGTCACTAGACCGTTTTAATATATAAAGATTAAATCTTTGAAAGAAAATGATAGTTTTGAGTTTAACCTTTTCGAGTTCCCTATGAAGTCGCGTATAGTGTTTTAATGACTAAAGATTGAATCTTTGAATGAAAATACCTCAATCAAGGTAATGTATAAAGATTAATTCTTTGAAAGATAATGAGAGTCTTGAGTTAAACATATTCAAATTCACTTTAAAGTCACAAAGAGTGTTCTAAGGAGTAAAGATTGAATCTTTGAACGAAATTATCAGAATAAAGGTACCTATTATGTCACTAGATCTTTTTAAGTGTTTTTAGTTAAACTTATTCGAGTTCCCTTTGACGTTACGAAGAGTGTTTTAATGAGTAACGATTGAAAATTTGAATAAAAATACCTCAATAAAGGTGCCTATTATGTCACTAGACCATTTTAACACATAAAGATTAAATCTTTGAAAGAAAATGAGAGTTTTGAGTTAAACCAATTCGAGTTCCCTTTGACGTCACGATGAGTGTTTTAATGAGTAAAATATTGAATCTTTGAATGAAAATACATCAATCAAGGTTGCTATTATGTCACTAGACCATTTTCATGTATAAAGATTAAATCTTTGAAAGAAAATACGAGTTTTGAGTGAAACCTATTCGAGTTCCCTTTGACGTCACGATGAATGTTTTAATGAGTAAAATATTGTATATTTGAATGAAAATACCTCAATCAAAGTACCCATTATGTCACTAGACCTTTTTTAAGTTATAAAGATTGAATCTTTGGAAGAACATTAGTGCTTTGTGTTCAACTTATTCGAGTTTCCTTTGACATCACGAATTGTGTTTTAAAGAGTAAAGATGAATCTTTGAAAGTGATTACCTCATTCACGGTACCTATTATCTCCCTTGAACTTTTTATTGTATAAAGATTTAATTTACGAAAGAAAATGATGGTATTGAGTTTAACTTGTTCGAGTTCCCTATGAAGACCCGAAGAGTGTTTTAATGACTAAAGATTGAATCTTTGAATGAAAATACTTCAATCAAGGTACCCATTACATCAGTAGACGTTCTTAATGTCTAAATATTGAATCTTTCAAAGAAAATAAGAGTTTTGCGTTAAACTGATTCGTGTTTCCTTTTACGTCACGAAGAATAGTTTAATGAGTAAAGAATGAATCTTTGAATGAAATTACCTGAATCAAGATACTTATTATGTCACTTGGCCTTTTTTAACTTATAAAGATTGCATCTTTGAAAGAAAATATGAGTTTTGTATTTAACTTATTTGAGTTCCCTATGCAGTCGCAAAGAGTATTTTAATGACTAAAGATTGAATCTTTGAATGAAAATACCTCAATCATAGTACCGATTAGGTCACAAGACCATTTTAATGTATAAAGATCAAATCTTCGAAAGAAAATTAGAGTTTTGAGTTAAACTTTTTCGAGTTATCTTTGACGTCACGAAGGGTGTTTTAATAAGTAAAGATTGAATTTTGGAATGAAATTACCTCAATCCAGGTACCTTTTAAGTCACTTGACCTTTTTACTGTATAAAGATTGAGTCTTTTAAGGAAAATGAGAGTTTAGAGTTTAACTTATTCGAGTTCCCTACGAAGTCGCGTAGCGTGTTTTAATAGATAAAGATTGAATCTTTGAATGAAAATACCTCAATCATGGTATGTATTATTTCACTAGACCTTTCTAACGTATAAAGATTGAATCTTTCAAATAAAATGAGAGTTTAAGTTAAACTAATTCGAGTTATCTTTGACATCACGAAGAGTGTTTTAAGGAGTAAAGATACAATCTTTGAGTGAAATCTCCTCAATAAAGGTACCGATTGTGTCACTTGGCCTTTTTAATGTATAAAGATTGAAACTTTGAAAGAAAATGAGAGTTTTGAGTTCAACTTATTCGAGTTCCCTTTGACGTCCCGAAGAGTATGCTAATGAGTAAGATTGAATCTTTGAATTAAATTAACTTAATAAAGGTACCTATTATGTCACTAGACCATTTTCATGTATAAAGATTAAATTTTTGAAAGAAAATGAGAGTTTTGAGTTAAACCTATTCGAGTTCCCTTTGACGTCACGATGAGTGTTTTATTGAGTAAAATATTGCATCTTTGAATGAAAATACCTCAATCTAGGTACGCATTATGTCACTAGACCTTTTTTAATGTATAAAGATTGAATCTTTGGAGGAAAATGAGTGTTTTGGGTTCAACTTATTCGAATTCCCATTGACATCACGAAGAGTGTTTTAATGAGTAAAGATGAATCTTTGAATGAAATTACCTCATTCACGGTACCTATTATGTCACTAGACCTTTTTAATGTTTAAAGTTTGAATCTATGAAAGAAAATGAGAGTTTTGAGTTTAACTTATGCCAGTTCCCTAAAGATTGAATCTTTGTACGAAAATACCTCAATCAAAGTACCTATTATGTCACTAGACCATTTTAATGTATAACGATTAAATCTTTGAAAGAAAATGAGAGTTTTGTATTAAACATATTAGAATTACCGTTGACATCACAAAGAGTGTTTTAATGAGTAAACAAGGAATCTTTGAATGAAATTACCTCAATCAAGGAATGTATTATATCCCTAGATCTTTTTAATGAATAAAGATTGAATCCTTTAAACAAAATAAGAATTTTGAGTTTAACTTATTCGATTTTCCTATGAAGTCTTGAAAAGTGTTTTAATGACTAAAGAATGAATCTTTGAATCAAAATACCTCAATCTAGGTACAAATTATGTCAGTTGACATTTTTAACACATAAACATTAAATCTTTGAAAGAAAATAAGAGTTTTGAGTTAAACCAATTCGAGTTCCCTTTGACGTCACGATGAGTGTTTTAATGAGTAAAATATTGAATCTTTGAATGAAAGTACATCAATCAAGGTACCTATTATGTCACTAGACCATTTTCATGTATAAAGATTAAATCTTTGAAAGAAAATACGAGTTTTGAGTTAAACCTATTCGAGTTCCCTTTCACATCATGAAGAGTGTTTTAAGGAGTAAAGATAGAATCCTTGAATGAAATCTCCTCAATAAAGGTATCGATTGTGTCACTAGACCTTTTTAATGTATAAAGATTGAATTTTTGAAAGAAAATGAGAGTTTTGAGTTGAACTTGTTCGAGTTCCCTTTGACATCCCGAAGAGTATGTTAATGAGTAAGATTGAATCTTTGAATGAAATTAACTCAATCAAGGTACCTGTTATGTCACTAGACCATTTTAATGTATAAAGATTAAATCTTCGAAATAAAATGAGTGTTTTGAGTTAAACTTATTTGAGTTCCCTTAGACATCACGATGAGTGTTCTAATGAGTAAAGATTGAATCTTTTGAATGAAATTACCTCAATCAAGGTACCTATTATGTTAATAAACCTTTTTAATGTAAAAAGATTGAATCTTTGGAAGAAAAAAAGTGTTTTGAGTTTAACTTATTCGAGTTCCCAATGAAGTGCCGAATAGTGTTTTAATAACTAAATATTGAATCTTTGAACGAAAATACTTCAATCAAGGTACCCATTATGTCACTAGACGTTTTTAATGTATAAAAATTGAATCTTTGAAATAAAATGAGAGTTTCGACTTATACTTATTCAAGTTTCCTTTGACGTCCCGAAGGGTGTTTCAATGAGTAAAGATTGAATCCTTGGATGAAAATGCCTCAATTAAGGTACCTATTTTGTCACTAAAGCGTTTTAATGTATAAAGATTAAATCTTTGATAGAAAATGAGAGTTTTTTGTTAAACTTATTCGAGTTCGCCCTGACGTCATGGGGAGTGTTTCAATGAGTAAAATTGAATCTTTGAATGAAATTATCTCAATAAAGGTACCTACTATGTCACTAGGCCGTTTTAATATTTAAAGATTAAATCTTTGAAAGAAAATGATAGTTTTGAGTTTAACCTATTCGAGTTCCCTACGAAATCGCGTAGACTGTTTTAATGACTAAAGATTGAATCTTTGAATGAAAATACATCAATCAAGGTACCTAGTATATCACTAGACCATTTTCATGTATAAAGATTAAATCTTTGAAAGAAAATACGAGTTTTGTGTTAAACCCATTCGAGTTCCCTTTGACGTCACGATGAATGTTATAATGAGTAAAATATTGCATATTTGAATGAAAATACCTCAATCAAGGTACCCATTATGTCACTAGACCTTTTTTAAGTTATAAAGATTGAATCTTTAGAAGAACATTAGTGTTTTGTGTTCAACTTATTCGAGTTTCCTTTGACATCACGAACTGTGTTTTAAAGAGTAAAGACGAATCTTTGAAAGTGATTACCTCATTCACGGTACCTATTATCTCCCTTGAACTTTTTAATATATAAAGATTTAATCTACGAAAGAAAATGATGGTATTGAGTTTAACTTATTCGAGTTCCCTATGAAGACCCGAAGAGTGTTTTAATGACTAAAGATTGAATCTTTGAACGAAAATACATCAATCAAGGTACCTATTATGTCACTAGACCATTTTCATGTATAAAGATTAAATCTTTGTAAGAAAATATATGTTTTGAGTTAAACCTATTCCAGTTCCCTTTCACATCACGAAGTGTGTTTTAAGGAGTAAAGATAGAATCCTTGAATGAAATCTCCTCAATAAAGGTATCGATTGTGTCACTAGAGCTTTTTAATGTATAAAAATTGAATCTTTGAAAGAAAATGAGAGTTTTGAGTTAAACTTGTTCGAGTTCCCTTTGACGTCCCGAAGAGTATGTTAATGAGTAAGATTGAATCTTTGAATAAAATTAACTCAATAAAGGTACTTATTATGTCACTAGACCATTTTAATGTATAAAGATTAAATCTTTGAAATAAAATGAGTGTTTTGAGTTAAACTTATTCGAGTTCCCTTAGACATCACGATGAGTGTTCTAATGAGTAAAGATTGAATCTTTGAATGAAATTACCTCAATCAAGGTACCTATTATGTTAATAAACCTTTTTAATGTAAAAAGATTGAATCTTTGGAAGAAAATAAGAGTTTTGAGTTTAACTTATTCGAGTTCCCAATGAAGTGCCGAAGAGTGTTTTAACAACTAAAGATTGAATCTTTGAACGAAAATACTTCAATCAAGGTACCCATTATGTCACTAGACGTTTTTAATGTATAAAGATTGAATCTTTGAAATAAAATGAGAGTTTCGACTTATACTTATTCAAGTTTCCTTTGACGTCCCTAAGGGTGTTTTAATGAGTAAAGATTGAATCCTTGGATGAAAATGCCTCAATTAAGGTACCTATTTTGTCACTAGAGCATTTTAATGTATAAAGATTAAATCTTTGATAGAAAATGAGAGTTTTTAGTTAAACTTATTCGAGTTCGCCCTGACGTCACGGGGAGTGTTTCAATGAGTAAAATTGAATCTTTGAATGAAATTATCTCAATAAAGGTACCTACTATGTCACTAGGCCGTTTTAATATATAAAGATTAAATCTTTGAAAGAAAATGATAGTTTTGAGTTTAACCTATTCGAGTTCCCTATGAAATCGCGTAGAGTGTTTTAATGACTAAAGATTGAATCTTTGAATGAAAATACCTCAATCAAGGTAATGTATAAAGATTAAATCTTTGAAAGATAATGAGAGTCTTGAGTTAAACTTATTCGAGTTCCCTTTCACATCACGAAGAGTGTTTTAAGGAGTAAAGATAGAATCCTTGAATGAAATCTCCTCAATAAAGGTATCGATTGTGTCACTAGACCTTTTTAATGTATAAAGATTGAATCTTTGAAAGAAAATGAGAATTTTGAGTTAAACTTATTCGAGTTCCCTTTGACGTCCCGAAGAGTATGTTAATGTGTAAGATTGAATCTTTGAATGAAATGAACTCAATAAAGGTACCTATTTTATCACTAGACCATTTTAATGTATAAAGATTAAATCTTTGAAATAAAATGAGTGTTTTGAGTTAAACTTATTCGAGTTTCCTTAGACGTCACGATAAGTGTTCTAATAAGTAAAGATTGAATCTTTGAATGAAATTACCTCAATCAAGGTACCTATTATGTTAATAAACCTTTTTAATGTAAAAAGATTGAATCTTTGGAAGAAAATAAGAGTTTTGAGTTTAACTTATTCGAGTTCCCAATGAAGTGTCGAAGAGTGTTTTAATGACTAAGGATTGAATCTTTGAATGAAAATACTTCAATTAAAGTACCCATTATGTCACTATACGTTTTTAATGTATAAAGATTGAATCTTTGAAATAAAATGAGAGTTTTGACTTAAACTTATTCAAGTTCCATTTGACAACCTGAAGGGTGTTTTAATAAGTAAGGATTGAATCATTGGATGAAAATGTCTCAATTAAGGTACCTATTTTCACACTAGAGCATTTTAGTGTAAAAAGATTAAATCTTTGATAGAAATTGAGGGTTTTGAGTTAAACTTATTCGAGTTCCCATTGACGTCACGAAGAGTGTTTCAGTTAGTAAAATTGAATCTTTGAATGAAATTATCTCAATCAAGGTACCTACTATGTCACTAGACCGTTTTAATATATAAAGATTAAATCTTTGAAAGAAAACGATAGTTTTGAGTTTAACCTATTCGAATTCCATATGAAGTCGCGTAGAGTGTTTTAATGACTAAGGATTGAATATTTGAATGAAATTAACTTAATAAAGGTACCTACTATGTCACTTGACCATTTTAATGTATAAAGATTAAATCTTTGAAAGAAAATGAGCGTTTTGAGTTCAACTTATTCAAGTTCCCTTTGACGCCACGAAGAGTGTTTTAATAGGTAAAGATTGAATTTTGGAATGAAATTACCTTAATCCAGGTACCTATTAAGTCACTTGACCTTTTTAATGTATAAAGATTGAATATTTTAAAGAAAATGGGAGTTTTGAGTTTAACTTATTCGAGTTCCCTACGAAGTCGCGTAGCGTGTTTTAATGGATAAAGATTGAATCTTTGAATGAAAATACCTCAAGCATGGTATGTATTATTTCACAAGACCTTTTTAACGTATAAAGATTAAATCTTTCAAATAAAATGAGAGTTTTAAGTTAAACTAATTCGAGTTATCTTTGACATCACGAAGAGTGTTTTAAGGAGTAAAGATACAATCTTTGAGTGAAATCTCCCCAATAAAGGTCCCGATTGTGTCATTTAGCCTTTTTAATGTATAAATATTGAATCTTTGAAAGAAAATGAGGGTTTTGAGTAGAACTTATTCGAGTACCCTTTGACGTCCCGAAGAGTATGCTAATGAGTAAGATTGAATCTTTGAATGAAATTAACTTAATAAAGGTACCTATTATGTCACTAGACCATTTTAGTGTATAAAGATTAAATTTTTGAAATAAAATAAGAGTTTTGGGTTAAACCTATTCGAGTTCCCTTTGACGTCACGAAGAGTGTTTTAATGAGTAAAATATTGCATCTTTGAATGAAAATACCTCAATCTAGGTATGCATTATGTCACTAGACCTTTTTTAATGTTGAAAGATTGAATCTTTGGTGGAAAATTAGTGTTTTGGGTTTAACTTATTCGAGTTTCCTTTGACATCACGAAGAGTGTTTTAATAAGTAAAGATGAATCTTTGAATGAAATTACCTCATTCACGGTACCTATTATGTCACTAGACCTTTTTAATGTTTAAAGTTTGAATCTACGAAAGAAAATGAGAGTTTTGAGTTTAACTTATGCCAGTTCCCTATGAAGTCCTGAAGAGTGTTTTAATGACTAAAGATTGAATCTTTGAAAGAACATACCTCAATCTAGGTACCTTTATATCACTAGACGTTTTTAACGTATAAAGATTGAATCTTTGAAAGAAAATAAGAGTTTTGAGTTAAACTTATTCCTGTTTCCTTTGACGTCACGAAGAGTACTTTAGTGAGTAAAGATTGAATCTTTGAATGAACTTACCAGAATTAAGATACCTATTACGTCAGTTGATCTTTTTAATTTATAAAGATTGCATCTTCGAAAGAATATGTGAGTTTTTAGTTTAAGTTATTTGATTTTCCTAAGCGGTCGCGAAGAGTGTTTTAATGACTAAAGATTGAATCTTTGTATGAAAATACCTCACTCAAAGTACTTATTACGTCACTAGACCATTTTAATGTATAACGATTAAATCTTTGAAAGAAAATGAGATTTTTGTGTTAAACATGTTAGAATTACCGCTAACATCACAAAGAGTGTTTTAATGAGTAAACAAGGAATCTTTGAATGAAATTACCTCAATCAAGGAACCTATTATGTTACTAGATCTTTTTAATGAATAAAGATTGAATCATTTAATCAAAATAAGAATTTTGAGTTTAACTTATTCGATTTCCCTATGAAGTCGTGAAGAGCGTTTTAATGACTAAAGAATGAATCTTTGAATCAAAATACCTCAATCTAGGTACAAATTATGTCACTTGACCTTTTTAATGCATAAAGATTGAATCTTTGAAAGAAGATGAGAGTTTTGAGTTCAACTTATTCGAGTTTCCTTTGAAGCCATGAAGAGTGTTTTATTGAGTAAAGATTGAATTTTGGAATGAAATTACCTCAATCCAAGTACCTATTCAGTCAGTTGACCTTTTTAACGTATAAAGATTGAATCTTTTAAAGAAAATTAGAGTTTTGAGTTTAAATTATTCGAGTTCCCTACGAAGTCGCGTAGCGTGTTTTAATGGATAAAGATTGAATCTTAGAATGAAAATACCTCAATCATGGTATCTACTTGTTCGAGTTTCCTTTGAAATCACGAAGAGTGTTTTAATATGAGTAAAGATGAATCTTTGAATCAAATTACCTCATTCACGATACCTGTTATGTCACTGGACCTTTTTAATGTATAAAGATTGAGAAAATGAGAGTTTTGAGTTTAACTTATTCGAGTTCAATATGAAGTCCCGAAGAGTGTTTTAATGACTAAAGATTGAATCTTTGAATAAAAATACCTCTATCAAGGTACCCGTTAAAGCAGTAGATGTTTTTAATGTATAAAGATTGTATCTTTGAAAGAAAATTAGAGTTTTGAGTTAAACTTATTCGAGTTCCAGTTGACGTCACGAAGAGTACTTTAATGAGTAAAGATTGAAACTTTGAATGAAATTACCTGAATCAAGATACCCATTATGTCACTTGGCCTTTTTAATTTATAAAGATTGCATCTTTGAAAGAAAATGTGAGTTTTAAGTTTAATTTATTCGAGTTCCCTCTCCAGTAGCGAAGAGTTTTTTAATGACAAAAGATACTTTAATGTGAGTTTTGAGTTTAACTTATTCGAGTTCCCTACGAAGTCGCGTAGCGTGTTTTAACGGATAAAGATTAAATCTTTGAATGAAAATACCTCAATCATGGTATCTATTATGTCACTAGACCTTTTAAACATATAAAGATTTAAGCTTTAAAATAAAATTAGAGTTTTGAGTTAAACTTATTCGAGTTACCTTTCACATTACGAAAAGTGTTTTAAGGAGTAAAGATAGAATCCTTGAATGAAATCTCCTCAATAAAGGTATCGATTGTGTCACTAGACCTTTTTAATGTATAAAGATTGAATCTTTGAAAGAAAATGAGAGTTTTGAATTAAACTTATTCGAGTTCCCTTTGACGTCCCGAAGAGTATGTTAATGAGTAAGATTGAATCTTTGAATTAAATTAACTCAATAAAGGTACCTATTATGTCACTAGACCATTTTAATGTATAAAGATTAAATCTTTGAAATAAAATGAGTGTTCTGAGTTAAACTTATTCGAGTTCCCTTAGACATCACGATGAGTGTTCTAATGAGTAAAGATTGAATCTTTGAATGAAATTACCTCAATCAAGGTACCTGTTATGTTAATAAACCTTTTTAATGTAAAAAGATTGAATCTTTGGAAGAAAATAAGAGTTTTGAGTTTAACTTATTCGAGTTCCCAATGAAGTGTCGAAGAGTGTTTTAATGACTATGGATTGAATCTTTGAATGAAAATACTTCAATCAAGGTACCCATTACGTCACTATACATTTTTAATGTATAAAGATTAAATCTTTGAAATAAAATGAGAGTTTCGACTTAAACTTATTCAAGTTCCATTTGACAACCCGAAGGGTGTTTTAATGAGTAACGATTGAATCAATGGATGAAAATGTCTCAATTAAGGTACCTATTTTGACACTAGAGCATTTTACTGTAAAAAAATTAAATCTTTGATAGAAATTGAGAGTTTTGAGTTAAACTTATTCGAGTTCCCATTGACGTCACGAAGAGTGTTTCAGTTAGTAAAATTGAATCTTTGAATGAAATTATCTCAATCATGGTACCAACTATGTCACTAGACCGTTTTTTATATATAAAGATTAAATCTTTGAAAGAAAATGATAGTTTTGAGTTTAATCTATTCGAATTCCCTATGAAGTCGCGTAGAGTGTTTTACTGACTAAGGATTGAATATTTGAATGAAATTAACTTAATAAAGGTACTTACTATGTCACTTGACCATTTTAATGTATAAAGATTAAATCTTTGAAAGAAAATGAGCGTTTTGAGTTAAACTTATTCGAGTTGCATTGGACATCACGACGAGTGTTTTAATGAGTAAAGATTGAATCTTTGAATGAAATTACCTCAATCAAGGTACCTATTATATGTCAATAGACCTTTTTAAAGTTTAAAGATTGAATCTTTGAAAGAAAATGTGAGTTTTGAGTTTAACTTATCCGACTTCCCAATGAAGTGTCGAAGAGTGTTTTATTGACTAAGGATTGAATCTTTGAAAGAAAATGAGAGTTTTTAGGTAAACTTATTAGAGTTCTCCTTGACGTCCCGAAGAGTATGTTAATGAGTAAGATTGAATATTTGAATGAAATTAACTTAATAAGGATACCTGTTATGTCACTAGACCATTTTAATGTATAAAGATTAAATCTTTGAAAGAAAATGAGTGTTTTGAGTTAAACTTATTTGAGTTCCCTTGGACATCACGAGGAGTGTTTTAATGAGTAAAGGTTGAATCTTTGAATGAAATTATCTCAATCAATGTACATATTATTGTAATAGACCTTTTTAATCTATAAAAATTGAATCTTTGAAAGAAAATGAGAGTTTTTGTGTTTAACTTATTCGAGTTCCCAATGAAGTGCCGAAGAGTGTTTTAACAACTAAAGATTGAATCTTTAAACGAAAATACTTCAATCAAGGTACCCATTATGTCACTAGACGTTTTTAATGTATAAAGATTGAATCTTCGAAATAAAATGAGAGTTCGACTTATACTTATTCAAGTTCTCTGTGACGTCCCGAAGGGTGTTTTAATGAAACAGATTAAATCCTTGGATGAAAATTCCTCAATTAAGGTACCTATTTTGTCACTAGAGCATTTTATTGTATAAAGATTAAATCTTTGATAGAAAATAAGAGTTTTTAGTTAAACTTATTCGAGTTCGTCCTGACGTCACGGGGAGTGTTTCAATGAGTAAAATTGAATCTTTGAATGAAATTATCTCAATAAAGGTACCTACTATGTCACTAGACCGTTTTAATATATAAAGATTAAATTTTTGAAAGAAAATGATAGTTTTGAGTTTAACATATTCGAGTTCCCTATGAAGTCACGTAGAGTGTTTTATTGACTAAAGATTGAATCTTTGAATGAAAATACCTCAATCAAGGTAATGTATAAAGATTAAATCTTTGAAAGATAATGAGAGTCTTGAGTTAAACTTATTCGAATTCACTTTAAAGTCACAAAGAGTGTTCTAAGGAGTAAAGATTGAATCTTTGAATGAAATTAGCACAATAAAGGTACCTATTATGTCACTAAATCTTTTTAAGAGTTTTTATTTAAACTTATTCGAGTTCCCTTTGACGTTACGAAGAGTGTTTTAATGACTAAAGATTAAATCTTTGAAAGAAAATACCTCAATCTAGGTACCTTTATATCACTAGACGTTTTTAACGTATAAAGATTGAATCTTTGAAAGAAAATAAGAGTTTTGAGTTAAACTTATTCCAGTTTCCTTTGACGTCAAGAAGAGTACTTTAGTGAGTAAATATTGAATCTTTGAATGAACTTACCAGAATTAAGATACCTATTATGTCAGTTGATCTTTTTAATTTATAAAGATTGCATCTTCGAAAGAATATGTGAGTTTTTAGTTTAAGTTATTCGATTTTCCTAAGCGGTCGTGAAGAGTGTTTTAATGTCTAAAGATTGAATCTTTGTATGAAAATACCTCAATCAAAGTACTTATTATGTCACTAGACCATTTTAATGTATAACGATTAAATCTTTGAAAGAAAATGAGAGTTTTGTGTTAAACATATTAGAATTACCGCTGACATCACAAATAGTGTTTTAATGAGTAAACAAGGAATCTTTGAATGAAATTACCTCAATTAAGGAACCTATTATGTCACTAGATCTTTTTAATTAATAAAGATTGAATCATTTAAACAAAATAAGAATTTTGAGTTTAACTTATTCGATTTCCCTATGAAGTCGTGAAGTGTGTTTTAATGACTAAAGAATGAATCTTTCAATCAAAATACCTCAATCTAGGTACAAATTATGTCACTTGACCTTTTTAATGCATAAAGATTGAATCTTTGAAAGAAGATGAGAGTTTTGAGTTCAACTTATTCGAGTTTCCTTTGAAGCCATGAAGAGTGTTTTATTGAGTAAAGATTGAATTTTGGAATGAAATTACCTCAATCCAAGTACCTATTAAGTCACTTGACCTTTTTAAAGTATAAAGATTGAATCTTTTAAAGAAAATTAGAGTTTTGAGTTTAACTTATTCGAGTTCCCTACGAAGTCGCGTAGCGTGTTTTAATGGATAAAGATTGAATCTTTGAATGAAAATACCTCAATCATGGTATCTACTTATTCGAGTTTCCTTTGACATCACCAAGAGTGTTTTAATATGAGTAAAGATGAATCTTTGAATCAAATTACCTCATTCACGATACCTGTTATATCACTGGACCTTTTTAATGTATAAAGATTGAGAAAATGAGAGTTTTGAGTTTAACTTATTCGAGTTCAATATGAAGTCCCGAAGAGTGTTTTAATGACTAAAGATTGAATCTTTGAATAAAAATACCTCTATCAAGGTACCCGTTAAAGCAGTAGATGTTTTTAATGTATAAAGATTGTATCTTTGAAAGAAAATTAGAGTTTTGAGTTAAACTTATTCGAGTTCCCGTTGACGTCACGAAGAGTACTTTAATGAGTAAAGATTGAAACTTTGAATGAAATTACCTGAATCAAGATACCCATTATGTCACTTGGCCTTTTTAATTTACAAAGATTGCATCTTTGAAAGAAAATGTGAGTTTTAAGTTTAATTTATTCGAGTTCCCTCTCCAGTAGCGAAGAGTTTTTTAATGACTAAAGATACTTTAATGTGAATTTTGAGTTTAACTTATTCGAGTTCCCTACGAAGTCGCGTAGCGTGTTTTAACGGATAAAGATTGAATCTTTGAATGAAAATACCTCAATCATGGTATCTATTATGTCACTAGACCTTTTAAACATATAAAGATTTAAGCTTTAAAATAAAATGAGAGTTTTGAGTTAAACTTATTCGAGTTACCTTTCACATTACGAAAAGTGTTTTAAGGAGTAAAGATAGAATCCTTGAATGAAATCTCCTCAATAAAGGTATCGATTGTGTCACTAGACCTTTTTAATGTATAAAGATTGAATCTTTGAAAGAAAATGAGAGTTTTGAATTAAACTTATTCGAGTTCCCTTTGAAGTCCCGAAGAGTATGTTAATGAGTAAGATTGAATCTTTGAATGAAATTAACTCAATAAAGGTACCTATTATGTCACTAGACCATTTTAATGTATAAAGATTAAATCTTTGAAATAAAATGAGTGTTTTGAGTTAAACTTATTCGAGTTCCCTTAGACATCACGATGAGTGTTCTAATGAGTAAAGATTGAATCTTTGAATGAAATTACCTCAATCAAGGTACCTATTATGTTAATAAACCTTTTTAATGTAAAAAGATTGAATCTTTGGAAGAAAATTAGAGTTTTGAGTTTAACTTATTCGAGTTCCCAATGAAGTGTCGAAGAGTGTTTTAATGACTAAGGATTGAATCTTTGAATGAAAATACTTCAATCAAGGTACCCATTATGTCAGTATACATTTTTAATGTATAAAGATTAAATGTTTGAAATAAAATGAGAGTTTCGACTTAAACTTATTCAAGTTCCATTTGACAACCCGAAGGGTGTTTTAATGAGTAACGATTGAATCAATGGATGAAAATGTCTCAATTAAGGTACCTATTTTGACACTAGAGCATTTTACTGTAAAAAGATTAAATCTTTAATAGAAATTGAGAGTTTTGAGTTAAACTTATTCGAGTTCCCATTGACGTCACGAAGAGTGTTTCAGTTAGTAAAATTAAATCTTTGAATGAAATTATCTCAATCATGGTACCAACTATGTCACTAGACCATTTTAATATATAAAGATTAAATCTTTGAAAGAAAATGATAGTTTTGAGTTTAATCTATTTGAATTCCCTCTGAAGTCGCGTAGAGTGTTTTAATGACTAAGGATTGAGTATTTGAATGAAATTAACTTAATAAAGGTACATACTATGTCACTTGACCATTTTAATGTATAAAGATTAAATCTTTGAAAGAAAATGAGCGTTTTGAGTTAAACTTATTCGAGTTGCATTGGACATCACGACGAGTGTTTTAATGAGTAAAGATTGAATCTTTGAATAAAATTACCTCAATCAAGGTACCTATTATATGTCAATAGACCTTTTTAAAGTTTAAAGATTGAATCTTTGAAAGAAAATGTGAGTATTGAGTTTAACTTATCCGACTTCCCAATGAAGTGTCGAAGAGTGTTTTATTGACTAAGGATTGAATCTTTGAAAGAAAATGAGAGTTTTTAGGTAAACTTATTAGAGTTCTCTTTGACGTCCCGAAGAGTATGTTAATGAGTAAGATTGAATATTTGAATGAAATTAACTTAATAAGGATACCTGTTATGTCACTAGACTATTTTAATATATAAAGATTAAATCTTTGAAAGAAAATGAGTGTTTTGAGTTAAACTTATTCGAGTTCCCTTGGACATCACGATGAGTGTTTTAGTGAAAAAGATTGAATCTTTGAATGAAATTATCTCAATCAATGTACATATTATGTTAATAGACCTTTTTAATCTATAAAAATTGAATCTTTGAAAGAAAATGAGAGTTTTTGTGTTTAACTTATTCGAGTTCCCAATGAAGTGCCGAAGAGTGTTTTAACAACTAAAGATTGAATCTTTAAACGAAAATACTTCAATCAAGGTACCCATTATGTCACTAGACGTTTTTAATGTATAAAGATTGAATCTTCGAAATAAAATGAGAGTTCGACTTATACTTATTCAAGTTCTCTTTGACGTCCCGAAGGGTGTTTTAATGAGTACAGATTAAATCCTTGGATGAAAATGCCTCAATTAAGGTACCTATTTTGTCACTTGAGCATTTTAATGTATAAAGATTAAATCTTTCATAGAAAATAAGAGTTTTTAGTTAAACTTATTCGAGTTCGCCCTGACGTCACGGGGAGTGTTTCAATGAGTAAAATTGAATCTTTGAATGAAATTATCTCAATAAAGGTACCTACTATGTCACTAGACCGTTTTAATATATAAAGATTAAATTTTTGAAAGAAAATGATAGTTTTGAGTTTAACATATTCGAGTTCCCTATGAAGTCACGTAGAGTGTTTTAATGACTAAAGATTGAATCTTTGAATGAAAATACCTCAATCAAGGTAATGTATAAAGATTAAATCTTTGAAAGATAATGAGAGTCTTGAGTTAAACTTATTCGAATTCACTTTAAAGTCACAAAGAGTGTTTTAAAGAGTAAAGATTGAATCTTTGAATGAAATTAGCACAATAAAGGTACCTATTATGTCACTAGATCTTTTTAAGAGTTTTTATTTAAACTTATTCGAGTTCCCTTTGACGTTACGAAGAGTGTTTTAATGAGTAACGATTGAAAATTTGAATAAAAATACCTCAATAAAGGTGCCTAATATGTCACTAGACCATTTTAACGCATAAAGATTAAATCTTTGAAAGAAAATGGGTGTTTTGAGTTAAACCAATTCGAGTTCCCTTTGACATCACGATGAGTGTTTTAATGAGTAAAGATGAATCTTTGAATGAAATTACCTCATTCACGGTACCTATTATGTCACTAGACCTTTTTAATGTTTAAAGTTTGAATCTACGAAAGAAAATGAGAGTTTTGTGTTTAACTTATGCCAGTTCCCTATGAAGTCCCGAAGAGTGTTTTAATAACTAAAGATTGAATCTTTGAAAGAAAATACCTCAATCTAGGTACCTTTATATCACTAGACGTTTTTAACGTATACAGATTGAATCTTTGAAAGAAAATAAGAGTTTTGAGTTAAACTTATTCCAGTTTCCTTTGACGTCAAGAAGAGTACTTTAGTGAGTAAATATTGAATCTTTGAATGAACTTACCAGAATTAAGATACCTTTTATGTCAGTTGATCTTTTTAATTTATAAAGATTACATCTTCGAAAGAGTATGTGAGTTTTTTGTTTAAGTTATTCGATTTTCCTAAGCGGTCGCGAAGAGTGTTTTAATGACTAAAGATTGAATCTTTGTACGAAAATACCTCAATCAAAGTATCTATTATGTCACTAGACCATTTTAATGTATAATGATTAAGTCTTTGAAAGAAAATGAGAGTTTTGTGTTAAACATATTAGAATTACCATTGACATCACAAAGAGTGTTTTAATGAGTAAACAAGGAATCTTTGAATGAAATTACCTCAATCAAGGAACATATTATGTCACTAGATCTTTTAATGAATAAAGATTGAATCCTTTAAACAAAATAAGAATTTTGAGTTTAACTTATTCGATTTCCCTATGAAGTCGTGAAGAGTGTTTTAATGACTAAAGAATGAATCTTTCAATCAAAATACCTCAATCTAGGTACAAATTATGTCACTTGACCTTTTTAATGCATAAAGATTGAATCTTTGAAAGAAGATGAGAGTTTTGAGTTCAACTTATTCGAGTTTCCTTTGAAGCCATGAAGAGTGTTTTATTGAGTAAAGATTGAATTTTGGAATAAAATTACCTCAATCCAAGTACCTATTAAGTCACTTGACCTTTTTAACGTATAAAGATTGAATCTTTTAAAGAAAATTAGAGTTTTGAGTTTAACTTATTCGAGTTCCCTACGAAGTCGCGTAGCGTGTTTTAATGGATAAAGATTGAATCTTTGAATGAAAATACCTCAATCATGGTATCTACTTATTCGAGTTTTCTTTGACATCACGAAGAGTGTTTTAATATGAGTAAAGATGAATCTTTGAATGAAATTACCTCATTCACGATACCTGTTATGTCACTGGACCTTTTTAATGTATAAAGATTGAGAAAATGAGAGTTTTGAGTTTAACTTATTTGAGTTCAATATGAAGTCCCGAAGAGTGTTTTAATGACTAAAGATTGAATCTTTGAGTAAAAATACCTCTATCAAGGCACCCATTACGGCAGTAAATGTTTTTAATATATAAAGATTGTATCTTTGAAAGAAAATTAGAGTTTTGAGTTAAACTTATTCGAGTTCCCGTTGACGTCACGAAGAGTACTCTAATGAGTAAAGATTGAAACTTTGAATGAAATTACCTTGGCCTTTTTAATTTATAAAGATTGCATCTTTGAAAGAAAATGTTAGTTTTGAGTTTAATTTATTCGAGTTCCCTCTGTAGTTGCGAAGAGTTTTTTATTACTCAAGATACTTTAATGTGAGTTTTGAGTTTAACTTATTCGAGTTTCCTACGAAGTCGCGTAGCGGGTTTTAATGGATAAAGATTGAATCGTTGAATGAAAATACCTCAATCATGGTATCTATTATGTCACTAGACCTTTTAAACATATAAAGATTTAAACTTTAAAATAAAATGAGAGTTTTGAGTTAAACTTATTCGAGTTACCTTTCACATCATGAAGAGTGTTTTAAGGAGTAAAGATAGGATCCTTGAATGAAATCTCCTCAATAAAGGTATTGATTGTGTCACTAGACCTTTTTAATGTATAAAGATTGAATCTTTGAAAGAAAATGAGAGTTTTGAGTTAAACTTATTCGAGTTCCCTTTGACGTCCCGAAGAGTATGTTATTGAGTAAGATTGAATCTTTGAATGAAATTAACTCAATAAAGGTAACTATTATGTCACTAGACCATTTTAATGTATAAAGATTAAATCTTTGAAATAAAATGAATGTTTTGAGTTAAACTTATTCGAGTTCCCTTAGACATCACAATAAGTGTTCTAATGAGTAAAGATTGAATCTTTGAATTAAATTACCTCAATCAAGGTACCTATTATGTTAATAAACCTTTTTAATGTAAAAAGATTGAATCTTTGGAAGAAAATAAGAGTTTTGAGTTTAACTTATTCGAGTTCCCAATGAAGTGTCGAAGAGTGTTTTAATGACAAAGGATTGAATCTTTGAATGAAAATACTTCAATCAACGTACCCATTATGTCACTATACGTTTTTAATGTATAAAGATTGAATCTTTGAAATAAAATGAGAGTTTCGACTTAAACTTATTCAAGTTCCACTTGACAACCCGAAGGGTGTTTTAATGAGTAAAGATTGAATCATTGGATGAAAATGTCTCAATTAAGGTACCTATTTTGTCAGTAGAGCATTTTACTGTAAAAAGATTAAATCTTTGATAGAAATTGAGAGTTTTGAGTTAAACTTATTCGAGTTCCCATTGACGTCACGAAGAGTGTTTCAGTTAGTAAAATTGAATCTTTGAATGAAATTATCTCAATCAAGTTACCTACTATGTCACTAGACCGTTTTAATATATAAAGATTAAATCTTTGAAAGAAAATGATAGTTTTGCGTTTAACCTATTCGAATTCCCTATAAAGTCGCGTGGAGTGTTTTAATGACTAAGGATTGAATATTTGAATGAAATTAACTTAATAAAGGTACCTACTATGTCACTTGACCATTTTAATGTATAAAGATTAAATCTTTGAAAGAAAATGAGCTTTTTGAGTTAAACTTATTCAAGTTCCATTGGACATCACGACAAGTGTTTTAATGAGTAAAGATTGAATCTTTGAATGAAATTACCTCAATCAAGGTACCTATTATATGTCAATAGACCTTTTTAAAATTTAAAGATTGAATCTTTGAAAGAAAATGTGAGTTTCAAGTTTAACTTATCCAACTTCCCAAAGAAGTGTCGAAGAGTGTTTTAATGACTAAGGATTGAATCTTTGAAAGAAAATGAGAGTTTTTAGGTAAACTTATTAGAGTTTCCTTTGACGTCCCGACGAGTATGTTAATGAGGTAGATTGAATCTTTGAATGAAATTAACTTAATAAGGTTACCTGTTATGTCACTAGACCATTTTAATGTATAAAGATTAAATCTTTGAGAGAAAATGAGTGTTTTGAGTTAAACTTATTCGAGTTCCCTTGGACATCACGATGAGTGTTTTAATGAGTAAAGATTGAATCTTTGAATGAAATTATTTCAATCAATGTACATATTATGTTAATAGACCTTTTTAATATATAAAGATTGAATCTTTGAAAGAAAATTAGAGTTTTTGAGTTTAACTTATTCGAGTTCCCAATGAAGTGCCGAAGAGTGTTTTAACAACTAAAGATTGAATCTTTGAACGAAAATACTTCAATCAAGGTACCCATTATGTCACTAGACGTTTTTAATGTATAAAGATTGAATCTTCGAAATAAAATGAGAGTTCGACTTATACTTATTCAAGTTCCCTTTGACGTCCTGAAGGGTATTTTAATGAGTAAAAATTGAATCCTTGGATGAAAATGCCTCAATTAAGGTACCTATTTTGTCACTAGAGCATTTTAATGTATAAATATTAAATCTTTGATAGAAAATGAGAGTTTTTAGTTAAACTTATTCGAGTTCGCCCTGACATCACGGGGAGTGTTTCAATGAGTAAAATTGAATCTTTGAATGAAATTATCTCAATAATGGTACCTACTATGTCACTAGACCGTTTTAATATATAAAGATTAAATCTTTGAAAGAAAATGATAGTTTTGAGTTTAACCTATTCGAGTTCCCTATGAAGTAGCATAGAGTGTTTTAATGACTAAAAATTGAATCTTTGAATGAAAATACCTCAATCAAGATAATGTATAAAGATTAAATCTTTGAAAGATAATGAGAGTCTTGAGTTAAACTTATTCGAATTCACTTTAAAGTCACAAAGAGTGTTCTAAGGAGTAAGGATTGAATCTTTGAATGAAATTAGCACAATAAAGGTACCTATTATGTCACTAGATCTTTTTAAGAGTTTTTATTTAAACTTATTCTAGTTCCCTTTGACGTTACGAAGAGTGTTTTAATGAGTAACGATTGAAAATTTGAATAAAAATACCTCAATAAAGGTTCCTATTATGTCACTAGACTATTTTAATGCAAAAAAATTAAATCTTTGAAAGAAAATGAGAGTTTTGAGTTAAACCAATTCGGGTTCCCTTTGACGTCACGATGAGTGTTTTAATGAGTCAAATATTGAATCTTTGAATGAAAATACATCAATCAAGGTACCTATTATGTCACTAAACCATTTTCATGTATAAAGATTAAATCTTTGAAAGAAAATACGAGTTTTGAGTTAAACCTGTTCGAGTTCCCTTTGACGTCACGATGAATGTTTTAATGAGTAAAACTTTGCATATTTGAATGAAAATACCTCAATCAAGGTACCCATTTTGTCACTAGACCTTTTTTAAGTTATAAAGATTTAATCTTTGGAAGAACATTGGTGTTTTGTGTTCAACTTATTCGAGTTTCCTTTGACATCGCGAACTGTGTTTTAAAGAGTAAAGATGAATCTTTGAAAGTGATTACCACATTCACGGTACCTATTATCTCCCTTGAACTTTTTAATGTATAAAGATTGAATCTACGAAAGAAAATGATGGTATTGAGTTTAACTTATTCGAGTTCCCTATGAAGACCCGAAGAGTGTTTTAATGACTAAAGATTGAATCTTTGAATGAAAATACCTCAATCAAGGTACCCATTACATCAGTAGACGTTTTTAATGTATAAATATTGAATCTTTGAAAGAAAATAAGAGTTTTGCGTTAAACTGATTCGTGTTTCCTTTGACATCACGAAGAATACTTTCATGAGTAAAGATTGAATCTTTGAATGAAATTACCTGAATCAAGATACCTATTATGTCACTTGGCCTTTTTTAATTTATAAAGATTGCACCTTTGAAAGAAAATATAAGTTTTGTATTTAACTTATTTGAGTTCCCTATGCAGTCGCGAAGAGTATTTTAATGACTAAAGATTGAATCTTTGAACGAAAATACCTCAATCAAAGTACCGATTAGGTCACAAGACCATTTTAATGTATAAAGATCAAATCTCTGAAAGAAAATGAGAGTTTTGAGTTAAACTTATTCGAGTTCCCTTTGACGTCACGAAGAGTGTTTTAATAAGTAAAGATTGAATTTTGGAATGAAATTACCTCAATCCAGGTACCTATTAAGTCACTAGACCTTTTTAATGTATAAAGATTGAGTCTTTTAAAGAAAATGAGAGTTTTGAGTTTAACTTATTCGAGTTCCCTACGAAGTCGCGTAGCGTGTTTTAATGGATAAAGATTGAATCTTTGAATGAAAATACCTCAATCATGGTATGTATTATATCACTAGACCTTTTTAACGTATAAAGATTAAATCTTTCAAATAAAATAAGAGTTTTAAGTTAAACTAATTCGAGTTATCTTTGACATCACGAAGAGTGTTTTAAGGAGTAAAGATACAATCTTTGAGTGAAATCTCCTCAATAAAGGTACTGATTGTGTCACTTGACCTTTTTAATGTATAAAGATTGAATCTTTGAAAGAAAATGAGAGTTTTGAGTTCGACTTATTCGAGTTCCCTTTGACGTCCCGAAGAGTATGCTAATGAGTAAGATTGAATCTTTGAATTAAATTAACTTAATAAAGGTGCCTATTATGTCACTAAACCATTTTAGTGTATAAAGATTAAATTTTTGAAAGAAAATGAGACTTTTGAGTTAAACCTATTCGAGTTCCCTTTGACGTCACGATGAGTGTTTTAATGAGTAAAATATTGCATCTTTGAATGAAAATACCTCAATCTAGGTACGCATTATGTCACTAGACCTTTTTTAATGTATAAAGATTGAATCTTTGGAGGAAAATTAGTGTTTTGGGTTCAACTTATTCGAGTTCCCTTTGACATCACGAAGAGTGTTTTAATGAGTAAAGATGAATCTTTGAATGAAATTACCTCATTCATGGTACCTATTCTGTCACTAGACCTTTTAATGTTTAAAGTTTGAATCTACGAAAGAAAATGAGAGTTTTGAGTTTAACTTATGCCAGTTCCCTATGAAGTCCCGAAGAGTGTTTTAATGACTAAAGATTGAATCTTTGAAAGAAAATACCTCAATCTAGGTACCTTTATATCACTTGACGTTTTTAACGTATAAAGATTAAATCTTTGAAAGAAAATAAGAGTTTTGAGTTAAACTTATTCCAGTTTCCATTGACGTCACGAAGAGTACTTTAGTGAGTAAAGATTGAATCTTTGAATGAACTTACCAGAATTAAGATACCTATTATGTCAGTTGATCTTTTTAATTTATAAAGATTGCATCTTCGAAAGAATATGTGAGTTTTTAGTTTAAGTTATTCGATTTTCCTAAGCGGTCGCGAAGAGTGTTTTAATAACTAAAGATTGAATCTTTGTACGAAAATACCTCAATCAAAGTACCTATTATGTCACTAGACCATTTTAATGTATAACGATGAAGTCTTTGAAAGAAAATGAGAGTTTTATGTTAAACATATTAGAATTACCGTTGACATCACAAAGAGTGTTTTAATGAGTAAACAAGGAATCTTTGAATGAAATTACCTCAATCAAGGAACGTATTATGTCACTAGATCTTTTTAATGAATAAAGATTGAATCCTTTAAACAAAATAAGAATTTTGAGTTTAACTTATTCGATTTCCCTATGAAGTCGTGAAGAGTGTTTTAATGACTAAAGAATGAATCTTTGAATCAAAATACCTCAATCTAGGTACAAATTATGTCACTTGACCTTTTTAATGCATAAAGATTGAATCTTTGAAAGAAGATGAGAGTTTTGAGTTCAACTTATTCGAGTTTCCTTTGAAGCCATGAAGAGTGTTTTATTGAGTAAAGATTGAATTTTGGAATGAAATTACCTCAATCCAAGTACCTATTAAGTCACTTGACCTTTTTAACGTATAAAGATTGAATCTTTTAAAGAAAATTAGAGTTTTGAGTTTAACTTATTCGAGTTCCCTACGAAGTCGCGTAGCGTGTTTTAATGGATAAAGATTGAATCTGTGAATGAAAATACCTCAATCATGGTATCTACTTATTCAAGTTTCCTTTGACATCACGAAGAGTGTTTTAATATGAGTAAAGATGAATCTTTGAATGAAATTACCTCATTCACGATACCTGTTATGTCACTGGACCTTTTTAATGTATAAAGATTGAGAAAATGAGAGTTTTGAATTTAAGTTATTCGAGTTCCCTATGAAGTCCCGAAGAATGTTTTAATGACTAAAGATTGAATCTTTGAATAAAAATACCTCTATCAAGGTACCCATTACAGCAGTAAATGTTTTTAATGTATAAAGATTGTATCTTTGAAAGAAAATTCGAGTTTTTAGTTAAACTTATTCGAGTTCCCGTTGACGTCACGAAGAGTACTTTAATGAGTAAAGATTAAAAATTTGAATAAAATTACCTGAATTAAGATACCCATTATGTCACTTGGCCTTTTTAATTTATAAGATTGCATCTTTGAAAGAAAATGTGAGTTTTGAGTTTAATTTATTCGAGTTCCCTCTGCAGTCGCAAAGAGTTTTTTAATGACTAAAGATACTTTAATGTGAGTTTTGAGTTTAACTTATTCGAGTTCCCTACGAAGTCGCGTAGCGTGTTTTAATGGATAAAGATTGAATCTTTGAATGAAAATAACTCAATCATGGTATCTATTTTGTCACTAGACCTTTTAAACATATAAAGATTTAAGCTTTAAAATAAAATGAGAGTTTTGAGTTAAACTTATTCGAGTTACCTTTCACATCACGAAGAGTGTTTTAAGGAGTAAAGATAGGATCCTTGAATGAAATCTCCTCAATAAAGGTATCAATTGTGTCACTAGACCTTTTTAATGTATAAAGATTGAATCTTTGAAAGAAAATGAGAGTTTTGAGTTAAACTTATTCGAGTTCCCTTTGACGTCCCGAAGAATATGTTCATGAGTAAGATTGAATCTTTGAATGAAATTAACTTAATAAGGGTACCTGTTATGTCATTAGACCATTTTAATGTATAAAGATTAAATCTTTGAAAGAAAATGAGTGTTTTAAGTTAAACTTATTCGAGTTCCCTTGGACATCACGATAAGTGTTTTAATGAGTAAAGATTGAATCTTTGAGTGAAATTATCTCAATCAATGTACATATTATGTTAATAGAGCTTTTTAATCTATAAAGATTGAATCTTTGAAAGAAAATTAGAGTTTTTGAGTTTAACTTATTCGAGTTCCCAATGAAGTGCCGAAGAGTGTTTTAACAACTAAAGATTGAATCTTTGAACGAAAATACTTCAATCAAGGTACCCATTATGTCACTAGACGTTTTTAATGTATAAAGATTGAATCTTAGAAATAAAATGAGAGTTCGACTTATACTTATTCAAGTTCCCTTTGACGTCCCGAAGGGTGTTTTAATGAGTAAAGATTGAATCCTTGGATGAAAATGCCTCAATTAAGGTACCTATTTAGTTACTAGAGCATTTTAATGTATAAAGATTAAATCTTTGATAGAAAATGAGAGTTTTTAGTTAAACTTATTCGAGTTCGCCCTGACGTCACGGGGAGTGTTTCAATGTGTAAAATTGAATCTTTGAATGAAATTATCTCAATAAAGGTACCTACTATGTCACTAAACCGTTTTAATATATAAAGATTTAATCTTTGAAAGAAAATGATAGTTTTGAGTTTAACCTATCCGAGTTCCCTATGAAGTCGCGTAGAGTGTTTTAATGACTAAAGATTGAATCTTTGAATGAAAATACCTCAATCAAGGTAATGTATAAAGATTAAATCTTTGAAAAATAATGAGAATCTTGAGTTAAACTTATTCGAATTCACTTTAAAGTCACAAAGAGTGTTCTAAGGAGTAAAGATTGAATCTTTGAATGAAATTAGCACAATAAAGGTACCTATTATATCACTAGTTCTTTTTAAGAGTTTTTATATAAACTTATTCGAGTTCCCTTTGACGTTACGAAGAGTTTTTTAATGAGTAACGATTGAAAATTTGGATAAAAATACCTCAATAATGGTGCCTATTAAGTCACTAGACCATTTTAATGTATAAAGATTAAATCTTTGGAAGAAAATGAGAGTTTTGAGTTAAACCAATTCGGGTTCCCTTTGACGTCACGATGAGTGTTTTAATGAGTAAAATATTGAATCTTTGAATGAAAATACATCAATCAAGGTATCTATTATGTCACTAGACCTTTTAAACATATAAAGATTTAAGCTTTAAAATAAAATGAGAGTTTTGAGTTAAACTTATTCGAGTTACCTTTCACATCACGAAGAGTGTTTTAAGGAGTAAAGATAGAATCCTTGAATGAAATCTCCTCAATAAGGGTATTGATTGTGTCACTAGACCTTTTTAAAGTATAAAGATTGAATCTTTGAAAGAAAATGAGAGTTTTGAGTTAAACTTGTTCGAGTTCCCTTTGACGTCCCGAAGAGTTTGTTAATGAGTAAGATTGAATCTTTGAATGAAATTAACTCAATAAAGGTACCTATTACGGCACTAGACCATTTTAATGTATAAAGATTAAATCTTTGAAATAAAATGAGTGTTTTGAGTTAAACTTATTCGAGTTCCCTTAGACATCACGATGAGTGTTCTAATGAGTAAAGATTGAATCTTTGAATGAAATTACCTCAATCAAAGTACCTATTATGTTAATAAACCTTTTTAATGTAAAAAGATTGAATCTTTAAAAGAAAATAAGAGTTTTGAGTTTAACTTATTCGAGTTCTCAATGAAGTGTCGAAGAGTGTTTTAATGACTAAGGATTGAATCTTTGAATGAAAATACTTCAATCAAGGTACCCATTATGTCACTATACGTTTTTAATGTATAAAGATTAAATCTTTGAAATAAAATGAGAGGTTCGACTTAAACTTATTCAAGTTCCATTTGACAACGCGAATGGTGTTTTAATGAGTAAAGATTGAATCATTGGATGAAAAAGTCTCAATTAAGGTACCTATTTTGTCACTAGAGCATTTTACTGTAAAAATATTAAATCTTTGATAGAAATTGAGAGTTTTGAGTTAAACTTATTCGAGTTCCCATTGACATCACGAAGAGTGTTTCAGTTAGTAAAATTGAATCTTTGAATGAAATTATCTCAATCAAGGTACCTACTATGTCACTAAACCGTTTTAATATATAAAGATTAAATCATTGAAAGAAAATGATAGTTTTGAGTTTAACCTATTCGAATTCCCTATGAAGTCGCGTAATGTATTTTAATGACTAAGGATTGAATATTTGAATGAAATTAACTTAATAAAGGTACCTACTATGTCACTTGACCATTTTAATGTATAAAGATTAAATCTTTGAAACAAAATGAGCGTTTTGAGTTAAACTTATTCGAGTTCCATTGGATATCACGACGAGTGTTTTAATGAGTAAAGATTGAATCTTTGAATGAAATTAACTCAATCAAGGTACCTATTATATGTCAATAGACCTTTTTAAAGTTTAAAGATTGAATCTTTGAAAGAAAATGTGAGTTTTGAGTTTAACTTATCCGACTTCCCAATGAAGTGTCGAAGAGTGTTTTAATGACTAAGGATTGAATTTTTGAAAGAAAATGAGAGTTTTTAGGTAAACTTAGTAGAATTCCCTTTGACGTCCCGAAGAGTATGTTAATGAGTAAGATTGAATCTTTGAATGAAATTAACTTAATAAGGGTACCTGTTATGTCACTAGACCAATTTAATGTATAAATATTAAATCTTTGAAACAAAATGAGTGTTTTGAGTTAAACTTATTCGAGTTCCCTTGGACATCACGATGAGTGTTTTAATGAGTAAGGATTGAATCTTTGAATGAAATTATCTCAATCAATGTACATATTATGTTAATAGACCTTTTTAATCTATAAAGATTGAATTTTTGAAAGAAAATGAGAGTTTTTGAGTTTAACTTATTCGAGTTCCCAATAAAGTGCCGAAGAGTGTTTTAACAACTAAAGATTGAATCTCTGAACGAAAATACTTCAATCAAGGTACCCATTATGTCACTAAACGTTTTTAATGTATAAAGATTGAATCTTTGAAATAAAATGAGAGTTTCGACTTATACTTATTCAAGTTCCCTTTGACATCCTGAAGGGTGTTTTAATGAGTAAAGATTGAATCCTTGGATGAAAATGCCTCAATTAAGGTACCTATTTCGTCACTAGAGCATTTTAATGTATAAAGATTAAATCTTTGATAGAAAATGAGAGTTTTTAGTTAAACTTATTCGTGTTCGCCCTGACGTCACGGGGAGTGTTTCAGTGAGTAAAATTGAAACTTTGAATGAAATTATCTCAATAAAGGTACCTACTATGTCACTAGACCGTTTTAATATATAAAGATTAAATCTTTGAAAGAAAATGATAGTTTTGAGTTTAACATATTCGAGTTCCCTATGAAGTCGCGTAAAGTGTTTTAATGACTAAAGATTGAATCTTTGAATGAAAATACCTCAATCAAGGTAATGTATAAAGATTAAATCTTTGAAAGATAATGAGAGTCTTGAGTTAAACTTATTCGAATTCACTTTAAAGTCACAAAGAGTGTTCTAAGGAGTAAAGATTGAATCTTTGAATGAAATTAGCGCAATAAAGGTACCTATTATGTCACTAGATCTTTTTAAGAGTTTTTATTTAAACTTATTAGAGTTCCCTTTGACGTTACGAAGAGTGTTTTAATGAGTAAAGATTGAAAATTTGAATAAAAATACCTCAATAAAGGTGCCTATTATGTCACTAGACCATTTTAATGCATAAAGATTAAATCTTTAAAAGAAAATGAGAGTTTTGAGTTAAACCAATTCGAATTCCCTTTGACATCACGATGACTATTTTAATGAGTAAAATATTGAATCTTTGAATGAAAATACATCAATCAAGGTACCTATTATGTCACTAGACCATTTTCATGTATAAAGAATAAATCTTTGAAAGAAAATACGAGTTTTGAGTTAAACCTATTCGAGTTCCCTTTGACGTCACGATGAATGTTTTAATGAGTAAAATATTGCATATTTGAATAAAAATACCTCAATCAAGGTACCCATTATGTCACTAGACCTTTTTTAAGTTATAAAGATTGAATCTTTGGAAGAACATTAGTGTTTTGTGTTCAACTTATTCGAGTTTCCTTTGACATCACGAACTATGTTTTATAGAGTAAAGATGAATCTTTGAAAGTGATTACCTCATTCACGGTACCTATTATCTCCCTTGAACTTTTCAATGTATAAAGATTTAATCTACGAAAGAAAATGATGGTATTGAGTTGAAATTATTCGAGTTCCCTTTGAAAACCCGAAGAGTGTTTTAATGACTAAAGATTGAATCTTTGAATGAAAATACCTCAATCAAGGTACCCATTACATCAGTAGACATTTTTAATGTATAAATATTGAATCTTTGAAAGAAAATAAGAGTTTTGCGTTAAACTGATTCGTGTTTCCTTTGACGTCACGAAGAATACTTTAATGAGTAAAGATTGAATCTTTGAATGAAATTACCTGAATCAAGATACCTATTATGTCACTTGGCCTTTTTTAATTTTTAAAGATTGCATCTTTGAAAGAAAATATGAGTTTTGTATTTAATTTATTTGAGTTCCCTATGCATTCGCGAAGAGTATTTTAATGACTAAAGATTGAATCTTTGAACGAAAATACCTCAATCAAAGTACTGATTAGGTCACAAGATCATTATTTAATGACTAATGATTGAATTTTTAAAAGAAAATACCTCAATCTAGGTACCTTTATATCACTAGACGTTTTTAACGTATAAAGATTGGATCTTTGAAAGAAAATAAGAGTTTTGAGTTAAACTTATTCTAGTTTCCTTTGACGTCACGAAGAGTACTTTAGTGAATAAAGATTGAATCTTTGAATGAACTTACCAGAATTAAGATACCTATTATGTCAGTTAATCTTTTTAATTTATAAAGATTGCATCTTCGAAAGAATATGTGAGTTTTTAGTTTAAGTTATTCGATTTTCCTAAGCAGTCGCGAAGAGTGTTTTAATGGCTAAAGATTGAATCTTTGTACGAAAATAGCTCAATCAAAGTACCTATTATGTCACTAGACCATTTTAATGTATAGCGATTAAATCTTTGAATGAAAATGAGAGTTTTGTGTTAAACATATTAGAATTACCATTGACATCACAAAGAGTGTTTTAATGAGTAAACAAGGAATCTTTGAATGAAATTACCTCAATCAAGGAATGTATTATGTCACTAGATCTTTTTAATGAATAAAGATTGAATCATTTAAACAAAATAAGAATTTTGAGTTTAACTTATTCGATTTCCCTATGAAGTCGTGAAGAGTGTTTTAATGACTAAAGAATGAATCTTTGAATCAAAATACCTCAATCTAGGTACAAATTATGTCAGTTGACATTTTTAATGCATAAAGATTGAATCTTTGAAAGAAGATGAGAGTTTTGAGTTCAACTTATTCGAGTTTCCTTTGAAGCCACGAAGAGTGTTTTATTGAGTAAAGATTGAATTTTGGAATGAAATTACCTCAATCCAAGTACCTTTTAACCCACTTGACCTTTTTAACGTATAAAGATTGAATCTTTTAAAGAAAATTAGAGTGTTAAGTTTAACTTATTCGAGTTCCCTACGAAGTCGCGTAGCGTGTTTTAATGGATAAAGATTGAATCTTTGAATGAAAATACCTCAATCATGGTATCTACTTATTCGAGTTTCCTTTGATATCACAAAGAGTGTTTTAATATGAGTAAAGATGAATCTTTGAATGAAATTACCTCATTCACAATACATGTTATGTTACTGGACCTTTTTAATGTATAAAGATTGAGAAAATGAGAGTTTTGTGGTTAACTTATTCGAGTTCCCTATGAAGTCCCGAAGAGTGTTTTAATGACTAAAGATTGAATCTTTGAATACAAATACCTCTATCAAGGTACCCATTACAGTAGTAGATGTTTTTAATGTATAAAGATTGTATCCTTGAAAGAAAATTAGAGTTTTGAGTTAAACTTATTCGAGTTCCCGTTAACGTCACGACGAGTACTTTAATGAGTAAAGATTGAAACTTTGAATGAAATTACCTAAATCAAGCTATCCATTATGTCACTTGGCCTTTTTAATTAATAAAGATTGCATCTTTGAAAGAAAATGTGAGTTTTGAGTTTAATTTATTCGAGTTCCCTCTGCAGTCGCGAAGAGTTTTTTAATGACTAAAGATACTTCAATGTGAGTTTTGAGTTTAACTTATTCGAGTTCCCTACGAAGTCGCGTAGCGTGTTTTAATGGATAAAGATTGAATCTTTGAATGAAAATACCTCAATCATGGTATCTATTATGTCACTAGACCTTTTAAACATATAAAGATTTAAGCTTTAAAATAAAATGAGAGTTTTGAGTTAAACTTATTCGAGTTACCTTTCACATCACCAAGAGTGTTTTAAGGAGTAAAGATAGAATCCTTGAATGAAATCTCCTCAACAAAGGTATCGATTTTGTCACTAGACCTTTTTAATGTATAAAGATTGAATCTTTGAAATAAAATGAGAGTTTTGAGTTAAACTTATTCGAGTTCCCTTTGACGTCCCGAAGAGTATGTTAATGATTAAGATTGAATCTTTGAATGAAATTAACTCAATAAAGGTACCTATTATGTTACTAGACCATTTTAATGCATAAAAATTAAATCTTTGAAATAAAATGAGTGTTTTGAGTTAAACTTATTCGAGTTCCCTTAGACATCGCGATGAGTGTTCTAATGAGTAAAGATTGAATCTTTGAATGAAATTTCCTCAATCAAGGTGCCTATTATGTTAATAAACCTTTTTAATGTAAAAAGATTGAATCTTTGGAAGAAAATAAGAGTTTTGAGTTTAACTTATTCGAGTTCCCAATGAAGTGTCGAAGAGTGTTTTAATGACTAAGGATTGAATCTTTGAATGAAAATACTTCAATCAAGGTACGCATTATGTCACTGTACGTTTTTAATATATAAAGATTAAACCTTTGAAATAAAATGAGGGTTTCGACTTAAACTTATTCAAGTTCCATTTGACAACCCGAAGGGTGTTTTAATGAGTAAATTTTGAATCATTGGAATAAAATGTCTCAATTAAGGTACCTATTTTGTCACTAGAGCATTTTACTGTAAAAAGATTAAATCTTTGATAAAAATTGAGAGTTTTGAGTTAAACTTATTCGAGTTCCCATTGACATCACGAAGAGTGTTTCAGTTAGTAAAATTGAATCTTTGAATGAAATTATCTCAATCAAGGTACCTACTATGTCACTAGACCGTTTTAATATATATAGATTAAATCTTTGAAATAAAATGAGAGGTTTTAGTTAAACTTATTCGAGTTACCTTTCACATCACGAAGAGTGTTTTAAGGAGTAAAGATAGGATCCTTGAATGAAATCTCCTCAATAAAGATATCGATTGTGTCACTAGACCTTTTTAATGTATAAAGATTGAATCTTTGAAAGAAAATGAGAGTTTTGAGTTAAACTTATTCGAGTTCCCTTTGACGTTCCGAAGAGTATGTTCATGAGTAAGATTGAATCTTTGAATCAAATTAACTTAATAAGGGTACTTGTTATGTCACTAGACCATTTTAATGTATAAAGATTAAATCTTTGAAAGAAAATGAGTATTTTGAGTTAAACTTATTCGAGTTCCTTTGGACATCACGATGAGTGTTTTAATGAGTAAAGATTGAATCTTTGAATGAAATTATTTCAATCAATGTACATATTATGTTAATAGACCTTTTTAATCTATCAATATAGAATCTTTGAAAGAAAATGAGAGTTTTTGAGTTTTACTTATTCGAGTTCCCAATGAAGTGCCGAAGAGTGTTTTAACAACTAAAGATTGAATCTTTGAACGAAAATACTTTAATCAAGGTACCCATTATGTCACTAGACATTTTTAATGTATAAAGATTGAATATTTGAAATAAAATGAGGGTTTCGACTTATACTTATTCAAGTTCCCTTTGACGTCCCGAAGAGTGTTTTAATGTGTAAAGATTGAATCCTTGGATGAAAATGCCTCAATTAAGGTACCTATTTTGTCACTAGAGCATTTTAATGTATAAAGATTAAATCTTTGATAGAAAATGAGAGTTTTTAGTTAAACTTATTCGAGTTCGCCCTGACGTCACGGGGAGTGTTTCAATGAGTAAAATTGAATCTTTGAATGAAATTATCTCAATAAAGGTACCTACTTTGTCACTAGACCGTTTTAATATATAAAGATTAAATCTTTAAAAGAAAATGATAGTTTTGAGTTTAACCTATACGAGTTCCCAATGAAGTCGCATAGAGTGTTTTAATGACTAAAGATTGAATCTTTGAATGAAAATACCTCAATCAAGGTAATGTATAAAGATTAAATCTTTGAAAGATAATGAGAGTCTTGAGTTAAACTTATTCGAATTTACTTTAAAGTCACAAAGAGTGTTCAAAGTAGTAAAGATTGAATCTTTGAATGAAATTAGCACAATAAAGGTACCTATTATGTCACTTGATCTTTTTAAGAGTTTTTATTTAAACTTATTCGAGTTCCCTTTGACGTTACGAAGTGTGTTTTAATGAGTAACGATTGAAAATTTGAAAAAAAATACCTTAATAAAGGTGCCTATTATGTCACTAGACCATTTTAATGCATAAAGATTAAATCTTTGAAAGAAAATGAGAGTTTTGAGTTAAACCAATTCGAGTTCCCTTTGACATCCCGATGAGTGCTTTAATGAGTAAAATATTGCATCCTTGAATGAAAATACCTCAATCTAGGTAGGCATTATGTCACTAGACCTTTTTTAATATATAAAAATTGAATCTTTGGAGGAAAATTAGTGTTTTGGGTTCAACTTATTCGAGTTTCCTTTGACATCACGAAGAGTGTTTTAATGAGTAAAGATGAATCTTTGAATGAAATTACCTCATTCACGGTACCTATTATATCACTAGACCTTTTTAATATTTAAAGTTTGAATCTACGAAAGAAAATGAGAGTTTTGAGTTTAAATTATGCCAGTTCCCTATGAAGTCCCGAAGAGTGTTTTAATGACTAAAGATTGAATCTTTGAAAGAAAATACCTCAATCAGGGTACCTTTATATCACTAGACATTTTTAACGTACAAAGATTGAATCTTTGAAAGAAAATAAGAGTTTTGAGTTAAACTTATTCTAGTTTCCTTTGACTTTACGAAGAGTACTTTAGTGAGTAAAGATTGAATCTTTGAATGAACTTACCAGAATTAGGATACCTATTATGTCAGTTGATCTTTTTAATTTATAAAGATTGCATCTTCGAAAGAATATGTGAGTTTTTAGTTTAAGTTATTCGATTTTCCTAAGCGGTCGCGAAGAGTGTTTTAATGACTAAAGATTGAATCTTTGTACGAAAATACCTCAATCAAAGTACCTATTTTGTTACTATACCATTTTAATGTATAACGATTAAATCTTTGAAAGAAACTGAGAGTTTTGTGTTAAACATATTAGAATTACCGTTGACATGACAAAGAGTGTTTTAATAAGTAAATAAGGAATCTTTGAATGAAATTACCACAATCAAGGAACGTATTATGTCACTAGATCTTTTTAATGAATAAAGATTGAATCCTTTAAACAAAATAAGAATTTTGAGTTTAACTTATTCGATTTCCCTATGAAGTCATGAAGAGTGTTTTAATGACTAAAGAATGAATCTTTGAATCAAAATACCTCAATCTAGGTACAAATTATGTCACTTGACCTTTTTAATGCATAAAAATTGAATCTTGGAAAGAAGATGAGAGTTTTGAGTTCAACTTATTCGAGTTTCCTTTGAAGCCATGAAGAGTGTTTTATTGAGTAAAGATTTAATTTTGGAATGAAATTACCTCAATCCAGGTACCTATTAAGTCACTTGACCTTTCTAATGTATAAAAATTGAGTCTTTTAAAGAAAATGAGAGTTTAGAGTTTAACTTATTCGAGTTCCCTACGAAGTCGCGTAGCGTGTTTTAAAGGATAAAGATAGAATCTTTGAATGAAGATACCTCAATCATGGTATCTACTTATTCGAGTTTCCTTTGACATTACGAAGAGTGTTTTAATATGAGTAAAGATGAATCTTTGAATGAAATTACCTCATTCACGATACCTGTTATGTCACTGGACCTTTTAATGTATAAAGATTGAGAAAATGAGAATTTTGAGTTTAACTTATTCGAGTTCCCTATGAAGTCCCGAAGAGTGTTTTAATGACTAAAATTGAATCTTTGAATAAAAATACCTCTGTCAAGGTACCCATTACAGCAGTAGATGTTTTTAATGTATAAAGATTGTATCTTTGAAAGAAAATTAGAGTTTTGAGTTAAACTTATACGAGTTTCCGTTGACGTCACGAAGAGTACTTTAATGAGTAAAGATTGAAACTTTGAATGAAATTACCTAAATCAAGCTATCCATTATGTCACTTGGCCTTTTTAATTTATAAAGATTGCATCTTTGAAAGAAAATGTGAGTTTTGAGTTTAATTTATTGGAGTTCCCTCTGCAGTTGCGAAGAGTTTTTTAATGACTAAAGACACTTTAATGTGAGTTTTGAGTTTAATTTATTCGAGTTCCTACGAAGTCGCTTAGCGTGTTTTAATGGATAAAGATTGAATCTTTGAATGAAAATACCGCAATCATGGTATCTATTATGTCACTGGACCTTTTAAACATATAAAGATTTAAGCTTTAAAATAAAATGAGAGTTTTGAGTTAAACTTATTCGAGTTACCTTTCACATCACGAAGAGTGTTTTAAGGAGTAAAGATAGAATTCTTGAATGAAATCTCCTCAATAAAGGTATCGATTGTGTCACTAGACCTTTTTAATGTATAAATATTGAATCTTTGAAAGAAAATTCGAGTTTTGAGTTAAACTTATTCGAGTTCCCTTTGACGTCCCGAAGAGTATGTTAATGAGTAAGATTAAATCTTTGAATGAAATTAACTCAATAAAGGTACCTATTATATCACTAGACTAGTTTAATGTATAAAAATTAAATCTCTGAAATAAAATGAGTGTTTTGAGTTAAACTTATTCGAGTTCCCTTAGATATCACGATGAGTGTTCTAATGAGTAAAGATTGAATCTTTGAATGAAATTACCTCAATCAAGGTACCTATTATGTTAATAAACCTTTTTAATGTAAAAAGATTGAATCTTTGGAAGAAAATAAGAGTTTTGAGTTTAACTTATTCGAGTTCCCAATGAAGTGTCGAAGAGTGTTTTAATGACTAAGGATTGAATCTTTGAATGAAAATACTTCAATCAAGGTGCCAATTGTGTTACTATTCGTTTTTAATGTATAAAGATTAAATCTTTGAAATAAAATGAGAGTTTCGACTTAAACTTATTCAAGTTCCATTTGACAACCCGAAGGGTGTTTTAATGAGTAAAGATTGAATCATTGGATGAAAATGTCTCAATTAAGGTACCTATTTTGTCACTAGAGTATTTTACTGTAAAAAGATTAAATCTTTGATAGAAATTGAGAGTTTTGAGTTAAACTTATTCGCGTTCCCATTGACGTCACGAATAGTGTTTCACTTAGTAAAATTGAATCTTTGAATGAAATTATCTCAATCAAGGTACCTACTACGTCACTAGACTGTTTTAATATATAAAGATTAAATCTTTGAAAGAAAATGATAGTTTTGAGTTTAACCTATTCGAATTCCCTATGAAGTCGCGTAGAGTGTTTTATTGACTAAGGATTGAATATTTGAATGAAATTAACTTAATAAAGGTACCTACTATGTCACTTGACCATTTTAATGTATAAAGGTTAAATCTTTGAAAGAAAATGAGCGTTTTGAGTTAAAATTATTCGAGTTCCATTGGACATCACGACGAGTGTTTTAATGAGTAAAGATTGAATCTTTGAATGAAATTACCTCAATCAAGGTACCTATTATATGTAAATAGACCTTTTTAAATTTTAAACATTGAATCTTTGAAAGAAAATGTGAGTTTTGAGTTTAACTTATCCGACTTCCCAATGAAGTGTCGAAGAGTGTTTTAATGACTAAGGATTGAATCTTTGAAAGAAAATGAGAGTTTTTAGGTAAACTTATTAGAGTTCCCTTTGACGTCCCGAAGAGTATGTTAATGAGTAAGATTGAATCTTTGAATGAAATTAACTTAATAAAGATACCTGTTATGTCACTAGACCATTTTAATGTATGAAGATTAAATCTTTGAAAGAAAATGAGTGTTTTGAGTTAAACTTATTCGAGTTCCCTTGGACATCACGATGAGTGTTTTAATGAGTAAAGATTGAATATTTGAATGAAATTATCTCAATCAATTTACATATTATGTTAATAAACCTTTTTAATCTATAAAGATTGAATCTTTGAAAGAAAATGAGAGTTTTTGAGTTTAACTTATTCGAGTTCCCAATGAAGTGCCGAAGAGTGTTTTTACAAGTAAAGATTAAATCTTTGAACGAAAATACTTCAATCAAGGTACCCATTATGTCACTTGACGTTTTCAATGTGTAGAGATTGAATCTTTGAAATAAAATGAGAGTTTCGACTTATACTTATTCAAGTTCCCTTTGACGTCCCGAAGGGTGTTTTAATGAGTAAAGATTAAATCATTGGATGAAAATGCCTCAATTAAGGTACCTATTTTGTCACTAGAGCATTTTAATATATAAAGATTAAATCTTTGATAGAAAATGAGTGTTTTTAGTTAAACTTATTCGAGTTCTCCCTGACGTCACGGGGAGTGTTTCAATGAGTAAAATTGAATCTTTGAATGAAATTATCTCAATAAAGGTACCTACTATGTCACTAGACCGTTTTAATATATAAAGATTAAATCTTTGAAACAAAATGATAGTTTTGAGTTTAACCTATTCGAGTTCCCTATGAAGTCGCGTACAGTGTTTTAATGACTAAAGATTGAATCTTTGAATGAAAATACCTCAATCAAGGTAATGTAAAAAAGATTAAATCTTTAAAAGATAATGAGAGTCTTGAGTTAAACTTATTCAAATTCACTTTAAAGTCACAAAGGTACCGATTCTGTCACTTTGCCTTTTTAATGTATAAAGATTGAATCTTTGAAAGAAAATGAGAGTTTTGAGTTCGACTTATTCGAGTTCCCTTTGACGTCCCGAAGAGTATGCTAATGAGTAAGATTCAATTTTTGAATTAAATTAACTTAATAAAGGTATCTATTATGTCACTAGACCATTTTAATGTATAAAGATTAAATTTTTGAAAGAAAATGAGAGTTTTGAGTTAAACCTATTCGAGTTCCCTTTGACGTTACGATGAGTGTTTTAATGAGTAAAATATTGCATCCTTGAATGAAAATACCTCAATCTAGGTACGCATTATGTCACTGGACCATTTTTAATGTATAAAGATTGAATCTTTGGAGGAAAATTAGTGTTTTGGGTTCAACTTATTCGAATTCCCTTTGATATCACAAAGAGTATTTTAATAAGTAAAGATGAATCTTTGAATGAAATTACCTCATTCACGGTACCTATTATGTCACTAGACCTTTTTAATGTTTAAGGTTTGAATCTACGAAAGAAAATGAGAGTTTTGAGTTTAACTTATGCCAGTTCCCTATGAAGTCCCGAAGAGTGTTTTAATGACTTAAGATTGAATCTTTGAAAGAAAATACCTCAATCTGGGTACCTTTATATCACTAGACGTTTTTAACGTGTAAAGATTGAATCTTTGAAAGAAAATAAGAGTTTTGAGTTAAACTTATTCCAGTTTCCTTTGACGCCACGAATAGTACTTTAGCGAGTAAAGATTGAATCTTTGAATGAACTTACCAGAATTAAGATACCTATTATGTTAGTTGATCTTTTTTATTTATAAAGATTGCATCTTCGAAAGAATATGTAAGTTTTTAGTTTAAGTTATTCGATTTTCCTAAGCGGTCGCGAAGATTGTTTTAATGACTAAAGATTAAATCTTTGTACGAAAATGCCTCAATCAAAGTACCTATTATGTCACTAGACCATTTTAATGTATAACATTTAAATCTTTGAAAGAAAATGAGAGTTTTGTGTTAAACATATTAGAATTACCGTTGACATCACAAAGAGTGTTTTAATGAGTAAACGAGGAATCTTTGAATGAAATTACCTCCATCAAGGAACGTATTATGTCACTAGATCTTTTTAATGAATAAAGATTGAATCATTTAAACAAAATAAGAATTTTGAGTTTAACTTATTCGATTTCCTTATGAAGTCGTGAAGAGTGTTTTAATGACTAAAGAATGAATCTTTGAATCAAAATACCTTAATCTAGGTACAAATTATGTCACTTGACCTTTTTAATGCATAAAGATTGAATCTTTGAAAGAAGATGAGAGTTTTGAGTTCAACTTATTCGAGTTTCGTTTGAAGCCATGAAGAGTGTTTTATTGAGTAAAGATTGAATTTTGGAATGAAATTACCTCAATCCAAGTACCTATTAAGTCACTTGACCTTTTTAACGTATAAAGATTGAATCTTTTAAAGAAAATTAAAGTTTTGAGTTTAACTTATTCGAGTTCCCTACGAAGTCGTGTAGCGTGTTTTAATGGATAAAGATTGAATCTTTGAATGAAAATACCTCAATCATGGTATCTACTTATTCGAGTTTCCTTTGACATCACGAAGAGTGTTTTAATATGAGTAAAGATGAATCTTTGAATGAAATTACCTCATTCACGATACCTGTTATGTCACAGGACCTTTTTAATGTATAAAGATTGAGAAAATGAGAGTTTTGAGTTTAACTTATTCGAGTTCCCTATGAAGTCCCGAAGAGTGTTTTAATGACTAAAGATTGGGTCTTTGAATAAAAATACCTCTATCAAGGTACCCATTACAGCAGTAGATGTTTTTAATAGATAAAGATTATATCTTTGAAAGAAAATTAGAGTTTTGAGTTAAACTTATTCGAGTTCCCGTTGACGTCATGAAGATTACTTTAATGAGTAAAGATTGAAACTTTGAATGAAATTACCTGAATCAAGATACCCATTATGTCACTTGGCCTTTTTAATTTATAAAGATTGCATCTTTGAAAGAAAATGTGAGTTTTGAGTTTAATTTATTCGAGTTCCCTCTGCAGTCGCGAAGAGTTTTTTATGACTAAAGATACTTAAATGTGAGTTTTGAGTTTAACTTATTCGAGTTCCCTACGAAGTCGCGTAGCGTGTTTTAATGGATAATGATTGAATCTTTGAATGAAAATACCTCAATCATGGTATCTATTATGTCACTAGACCTTTTAAACATATAAAGATTTAAGTTTTAAAATAAAATGAGACTTTTGAGTTAAACTTATTCGAGTTACCTTTCACATCACAAAGAGTGTTTTAAGGAGTAAAGAAAGAATCCTTGAATGAAATCTCCTCAATAAAGGTATCGATTGTGTCACTAGACCTTTTTAATGTATAAAGATTGAATCTTTGAAAGAAAATGAGAGTTTTGAGTTAAACTTATTCGATTTCCCTTTGACGTCCCAAAGAGTATGTTAATGAGTAAGATTGAATCTTTGAATGAAATTAACTTAATAAAGGTACCTATTATGTCACTAGACCATTTTAATGTATAAAGATTAAATCTTTGAAATAAAATGAGTGTTTTGAGTTAAACTTATTCGAGTTCCCTTAGATATCACGATGAGTGTGCTAACGAGTAAAGATTGAATGTTTGAATGAAATTACCTCAATCAAGGTACCTATTATGTTAATAAACCTTTTTAATGTAAAAAGATTGAATCTTTGGAAGAAAAAAAGAGTTTTGAGTTTAACTTATTCGAGATCCCAATGAAGTGTCGAAGAGCGTTTTAATTACTAAGGATTGAATCTTTGAATGAAAATACTTCAATCAAGGTACAAATTATGTCACTTGACCTTTTTAATGCATAAAGATTGAATCTTTGAAAGAAGATGAGAGTTTTGAGTTCAACTTATTCGAGTTTCGTTTGAAGCCATGAAGAGTGTTTTATTGAGTAAAGATTAAATTTTGGAATGAAATTACCTCAATCCAAGTACCTATTAAGTCACTTGACCTTTTTAACGTATAAAGATTGAATCTTTTAAAGAAAATTAAAGTTTTGAGTTTAACTTATTCGAGTTCCCTACGAAGTCGCGTAGCGTGTTTTAATGGATAAAGATTGAATCTTTGAATGAAAATACCTCAATCATGGTATCTACTTATTCGAGTTTCCTTTGACATCACGAAGAGTGTTTTAATATGAGTAAAGATGAATCTTTGAATGAAATTACCTCATTCACGATACCTGTTATGTCACAGGACCTTTTTAATGTATAAAGATTGAGAAAATGAGAGTTTTGAGTTTAACTTATTCGAGTTCCCTATGAAGTCCCGAAGAGTGTTTTAATGACTAAAGATTGGGTCTTTGAATAAAAATACCTCTATCAAGGTACCCATTACAGCAGTAGATGTTTTTAATAGATAAAGATTATATCTTTGAAAGAAAATTAGAGTTTTGAGTTAAACTTATTCGAGTTCCCGTTGACGTCACGAAGATTACTTTAATGAGTAAAGATTGAAACTTTGAATGAAATTACCTGAATCAAGATACCCATTATGTCACTTGGCCTTTTTAATTTATAAAGATTGCATCTTTGAAAGAAAATGTGAGTTTTGAGTTTAATTTATTCGAGTTCCCTCTGCAGTCGCGAAGAGTTTTTTATGACTAAAGATACTTAAATGTGAGTTTTGAGTTTAACTTATTCGAGTTCCCTACGAAGTCGCGTAGCGTGTTTTAATGGATAAAGATTGAATCTTTGAATGAAAATACCTCAATCATGGTATCTATTATGTCACTAGACCTTTTAAACATATAAAGATTTAAGTTTTAAAATAAAATGAGACTTTTGAGTTAAACTTATTCGAGTTACCTTTCACATCACAAAGAGTGTTTTAAGGAGTAAAGAAAGAATCCTTGAATGAAATCTCCTCAATAAAGGTATCGATTGTGTCACTAGACCTTTTTACTGTATAAAGATTGAATCTTTGAAAGAAAATGAGAGTTTTGAGTTAAACTTATTCGATTTCCCTTTGACGTCCCAAAGAGTATGTTAATGAGTAAGATTGAATCTTTGAATGAAATTAACTTAATAAAGGTACCTATTATGTCACTAGACCATTTTAATGTATAAAGATTAAATCTTTGAAATAAAATTAGTGTCTTGAGTTAAACTTATTCGAGTTCCCTTAGATATCACGATGAGTGTGCTAACGAGTAAAGATTGAATGTTTGAATGAAATTACCTCAATCAAGGTACCTATTATGTTAATAAACCTTTTTAATGTAAAAAGATTGAATCTTTGGAAGAAAATAAGAGTTTTGAGTTTAACTTATTCGAGATCCCAATGAAGTGTCGAAGAGCGTTTTAATGACTAAGGATTGAATCTTTGAATGAAAATACTTCAATCAAGGTACCCATTATGTCACTATACGTTTTTAATGTATAAAGATTAAATGTTTGAAATAAAATGAGAGTTTCGACTTAAACTTATTCAAGTTCCATTTGACAACCCGAAGGGTGTTTTAATGAGTAAAGATTGAATCATTGGATGAAAATGTCTCAATTAAGGTACCTATTTTGTCACTAGAGCATTTTACTGTAAAAAGATTAAATCTTTGATTGAAATTGAGAGTTTTGAGTCAAACTTATTCGAGTTCCTATTGACGTCACGAAGAGTGTTTCACTTAGTAAAATTGAATCTTTGAATGAAATTATCTCAATCAAGGTACCTACTATGTCACTAGACTGTTTTAAAATATAAAGATTAAATCTTTGAAAGAAAATGATAGTTTTGAGTTTAACCTATTCGAATTCCCTAAGAAGTCGCGTAGAGTATTTTAATGACTAAGGATTGAATATTTGAATGAAATTAACTTAATAAAGGTACCTACTATGTCACTTGACCATTTTAATGTATAAAGATTAAATCTTTGAAAGAAAATGAGCGTTTTGAGTTAAACTTATTCGAGTTCCATTGGACATCACGATGATTGTTTTAATGTGTAAAGATTGAATCTTTGGATGAAATTACCTCAATCAAGGTACCTATTATATGTCAATAGACCTTTTTAAAGTTTAAAGATTGAATCTTTGAAAGAAAATGTGAGTTTTGAGTTTAACTTATCCGACTTTCCAATGAAGTGTCGAAGAGTGTTTTAATGACTAAGGATTGAATCTTTGAAAGAAAATGAGAGTTTTTAGGTAAACTTATTAGAGTTCCCTTTGACGTCCCAAAGACTTTGTTAATGAGTAAGATTGAATCTTTGAATGAAATTAACTTAATAAGGGTACCTGTTATGTCACTAGACCATTTTAATGTATAAAGATTAAATCTTTGAAAGAAAATGAGTGTTTTGAGTTAAACTTATTCGAATTCCCTTGGACATCACGATGAGTGTTTTAATGAGTAAAGATTGAATCTTTAAATGAAATTATCTCAATCAATTTACATATTATGTTAATACACCTTTTTAATCTATAAAGATTGAATCTTTGAAAGAAAATGAGAGTTTTTGAATTTAACTTATTCGAGTTCCCAATGAAGTGCCGAAGAGTGTTTTAACATCTAAAGATTGAATCTTTGAACGATATACTTCAATCAAGGTACCCATTATGTCACTAGACGTTTTTAATGTATAAAGATTAAATCTTTGAAATAAAATGGAAGTTTCGACTTATACTTATTCAAGTTCCCTTTGACGTCCCGAAAAGTGTTTTAATGAGTAAAGATTGAATCCTTTGATGAAAATGCCTCAATTAAGGTACCTATTTTGTCACTAGAGAATTTTAATGTATAAAGATTAAATCTTTGATAGAAAATGAGAGTTTTTAGTTAAACTTATTCGAGTTCGCCCTGACGTCACGGGGAGTGTTTTAGTGAGTAAAATTGAATCTTTGAATGAAATTATTTCCATAAAGGTACCTACTATGTCACTAGACCGTTTTAATATATAAAGATTAAATCTTTGAAAGAAAATGATAGTTTTGAGTTTAACCTATTCGAGTTCCCTATGAAGTCGCGTACAGTGTTTTAATGACTAAAGATTGAATCTTTGAATGAAAATACCTCAATCAAGGTAATGTATAAAGATTAAATCTTTGAAAGATAATGAGAGTCTTGAGTTAAACTTATTCAAATTCACTTTAAAGTCACAAAGAGTGTTCTAAGGAGTAAAGATTGAATCTTTGAATGAAATTAGCACAATAAAGCTACCTATTATGTCACTAGATCTTTTTAAGAGTTTTTAGTTAAACTTATTCGATTTCCCTTTGACGTTACGAAGAGTGTTTTAATGAGTAACGATTGAAAATTTGAATAAAAATACCTCAATAAAGGTGCCTATTATGTCACTAGACCATTTTAACACATAAAGATTAAATCTTTGAAAGAAAATGAGAGTTTTGAGTTAAACCAACTCGAGTTCCCTTTGACGTCACGATGAGTGTTTTAATGAGTAAAATATTGAATCTTTGAATGAAAATATATCAATCAAGGTACCTATTATGTCACTAAACCATTTTCATGTATAAAGATTAAATCTTTGAAAGAAAATACGAGTTTTGAGTTAAACCTATTCGAGTTCCCTTTGACGTCACGATGAATGTTTTAATGAGTAAAATATTGTGTATTGAATGAAAATACCTCAATCAAGGTACCCATTATGTCACTAGACCTTTTTTAAGTTATAAAGATTGAATCTTTGGAAGAACATTAATGTTTTGTGTTCAACTTATTCGAGTTTCCTTTGACATCACGAACTGTGTTTTAAAGAGTAAAGATGAATCTTTGAAAGTGATTACCTCATTCACGGTACCTATTATCTCCCTTGAACTTTTTAATGTATAAAGATTTAATTTATGAAAGAAAATGATGGTATTGAGTTTAACTTGTTCGAGTTCCCTATGAAGACCCGAAGAGTGTTTAAATGACTAAAGATTGAATCTTTGAATGAAACTACCTCAATCAAGGTACCCATTACATCAGTAGACGTTTTTAATGTATAAATATTGAATCTTTGAAAGAAAATAAGAGTTTTGCGTTAAACTGATTCGTGTTTCCTTTGACGTCACGAAGAATAGTTTAATGAGTAAAGATTGAATCATTGAATGAAATTACCTGAATCAAGATACCTATTATGTCACTTGGCCTTTTTTAATTTATAAAGATTGCATCTTTTAAAGAAAATATGAGTTTTTTATTCAACTTATTTGAGTTTCGTATGCAGTCGTGAAGAGTATTTTAATGACCAAAGATTGAATCTTTGAACGAAAATACCTCATTCAAAGTACCGATTAGGTCATAAGACCAATTTATTGTATAAAGATCAAATCTCTGAAAGAAAATGAGAGTTTTGAGTTAAACTTATTCGAGTTCCCTTTGGCGTCACGAAGAGTGTTTTAATAAGTAAAGATTGAATTTTGGAATGAAATTACCTCAATCCAGGTACCTATTAAGTCACTTGACCTTTTTAATGTATAAAGATTGAGTCTTTTAAAGAAAATGAGAGTTTAGAGTTTAACTTATTCGAGTTCCCTACGAAGTCGCGTAGCGTGTTTTAATGGATAAAGATTGAATCTTTGAATGAAAATACCTCAATCATGGTATATATTATTTCACTAGACCTTTCTAACGTATAAAGATTAAATCTTTCAAATAAAATGAGAGTTTTAAGTTAAACTAATTCGAGTTATCTTTGACATCACGAAGAGTGTTTTAAGGAGTAGAGATACAATCTTTGAGTGAAATCTCTTCAATAAAGGTACCGATTGTGTCACTTTGCCTTTTTAATGTACAAAGATTGAGTCTTTGAAAGAAAATGAGAGTTTTGAGTTCAACTTATTCGGGTTCCCTTTGACGTCCCGAAGAGTATGCTAATGAGTAAGATTGAATCTTTGAATTAAATTAACTTAATAAAGGTACCTATTATGTCACTAGACCATTTTAGTGTATAAAGATTAAATTTTTGAAAGAAAATGAGAGTTTTGAGTTAAACCTATTCGAGTTCCCTTTGACGTCACGATGAGTGTTTTAATGAGTAAAATATTGCATCCATAAATGAAAATACCTCAATCTAGGTACGCATTATGTCACTAGACCTTTTTTAATGTATAAAGATTGAATCTTTGGAGGAAAATTAGTGTTTTGGGTTCAACTTATTCGAATTCCCTTTGACATCACGGAGAGTATTTTAATGAGTAAAGATGAATCTTTGAATGAAATTACCTCATTCACGGTACCTATTATGTCACTAGACCTTTTTAATGTTTAAAGTTTGAATCTACGAAAGAAAATGAGAGTTTTGAGTTTAACTTATGCCAGTTCCCTATGAAGTCCCGAAGAGTGTTTTAATGACTAAAGATTGAATCTTTGAAGGAAAATACCTCAATCTGGGTACCTTTATATCACTAGACGTTTTTAACGTGTAAAGATTGAATCTTTGAAAGAAAATAAGAGGTTTGAGTTAAACTTATTCCAGTTTCCTTTAATGTCACGAAGAGTACTTTAGTGAGTAAAGATTGAATCTTTGAATGAACTTACCAGAATTAAGATACCTATTATCTTAGTTTGAGTATCGATTGTGTCACTAGACCTTTTTAATGTATAAAGATTGAATCTTTGAAAGAAAATGAGATTTTGAGTTAAACTTATTCGAGTTTCCTTTGACGTCTCGAAGAGTATGTTAATGAGTAAGATTGAATCTTTGAATGAAATTAACTCAATCAAGGTACCTATTATGTCACTAGACCATTTTAATGTATAAAGATTAAATCTTTGAAATAAAATGAGTGTTTTGAGTTAAACTTATTCGAGTTTCCTTAGACATCACGATGAGTGTTCTAACGAGTAAAGATTGAATGTTTGAATGAAATTACCTCAATCAAGGTACCTATTATGTTAATAAACATTTTTAATGTAAAAAGATTGAATCTTTGGAAGAAAATAAGAGTTTTGAGTTTAACTTATTCGAGATCCCAATGAAGTGTCGAAGAGCGTTTTAATGACTAAGGATTAAACCTTGGAATGAAAATACTTCAATCAAGGTACCCATTATGTCACTATACGTTTTTAATGTATAAAGATTAAATGTTTGAAATAAAATGAGAGTTTCGACTTAAACTTATTCAAGTTCCATTTGACAACCCGAAGGGTGTTTTAATGAGTAAAGATTGAATCATTAGATGAAAATGTCTCAATTAAGGTACCTATTTTGTCACTAGAGCATTTTACTGTAAAAAGTTTAAATCTTTGATTGAAATTGAGAGTTTTGAGTCAAACTTATTCGAGTTCCCATTGACGTCACGAAGAGTGTTTCACTTAGTAAAATTGAATCTTTGAATGAAATTATCTCAATCAAGGTACCTACTATGTCACTAGACTGTTTTAATATATAAAGATTAAATCTTTGAAAGAAAATGATAGTTTTGAGTTTAACCTATTCGAATTCCCTATGAAGTCGCGTAGAGTATTTTAATGACTAAGGATTGAATATTTGAATAAAATTAACTTAATAAAGGTACCTACTATGTCACTTGACCATTTTAATGTATAAGGATTAAATCTTTGAAAGAAAATGAGCGTTTTGAGTTAAACTTATTCGAGTTCCATTGGACATCACGACGAGTGTTTTAATGAGTAAAGATTGAATCTTTGAATGAAATTACCTCAATCAAGGTACCTATTATATGTCAGTAGACCTTTTTAAAGTTTAAAGATTGAATCTTTGAAAGAAAATGTGAGTTTTGAGTTTAACTTATTCGACTTCCATATGAAGTGTCGAAGAGTGTTTTAATGACTAAGGATTGAATCTTTGAAAGAAAATGAGAGTTTTTAGGTAAACTTATTAGAGTTCCCTTTGACGTCCCGAAGAGTATGTTAATAAGTAAGATTGAATCTTTGAATGAAATTAACTTAATAAGGGTACCTGTTATGTCACTAGACCATTTTAATGTATAAAGATTAAATCTTTGAAAGAAAATGAGTGTTTTGAGTTAAACTTATTCGAATTCCCTTGGACATCACGATGAGTGTTTTATTGAGTAAAGATTGAATCTTTGAATGAAATTATCTCAATCAATTTACATATTATGTTAATAGACCTTTTTAATCTATAAAGATTGAATCTTTGAAAAAAAATGGAAGTTTTTGAGTTTAACTTATTCGAGTTCCGAATGAAGTGCCGAAGAGTATTTTAACAACTAAAGATTGAATCTTTGAACGAAAATACTTCAATCAAGGTACCCATTATGTCACTAGACGTTTTTAATGTATAAAGATTGAATCTTTGAAATAAAATGGGAGTTTCGACTTATACTTATTCAAGTTCCCTTTGACGTCCCGAAGGGTGTTTTAATGAGTAAAGATTGAATCATTAGATGAAAATGTCTCAATTAAGGTACCTATTTTGTCACTAGAGCATTTTACTGTAAAAAGATTAAATCTTTGATTGAAATTGAGAGTTTTGAGTCAAACTTATTCGAGTTCCCATTGACGTCACGAAGAGTGTTTCACTTAGTAAAATTGAATCTTTGAATGAAATTATCTCAATCAAGGTACCTACTATGTCACTAGACTGTTTTAATATATAAAGATTAAATCTTTGAAAGAAAATGATAGTTTTGAGTTTAACCTATTCGAATTCCCTATGAAGTCGCGTAGAGTATTTTAATGACTAAGGATTGAATATTTGAATAAAATTAACTTAATAAAGGTACCTACTATGTCACTTGACCATTTTAATGTATAAGGATTAAATCTTTGAAAGAAAATGAGCGTTTTGAGTTAAACTTATTCGAGTTCCATTGGACATCACGACGAGTGTTTTAATGAGTAAAGATTGAATCTTTGAATGAAATTACCTCAATCAAGGTACCTATTATATGTCAATAGACCTTTTTAAAGTTTAAAGATTGAATCTTTGAAAGAAAATGTGAGTTTTGAGTTTAACTCATCCGACTTCCATATGAAGTGTCGAAGAGTGTTTTAATGACTAAGGATTGAATCTTTGAAAGAAAATGAGAGTTTTTAGGTAAACTTATTAGAGTTCCCTTTGACGTCCCGAAGAGTATGTTAATGAGTAAGATTGAATCTTTGAATGAAATTAACTTAATAAGGGTACCTGTTATGTCACTAGACCATTTTAATGTATAAAGATTAAATCTTTGAAAGAAAATGAGTGTTTTGAGTTAAACTTATTCGAATTCCCTTGGACATCACGATGAGTGTTTTATTGAGTAAAGATTGAATCTTTGAATGAAATTATCTCAATCAATTTACATATTATGTTAATAGACCTTTTTAATCTATAAATATTGAATCTTTGAAAAAAAAATGGAAGTTTTTGAGTTTAACTTATTCGAGTTCCGAATGAAGTGCCGAAGAGTATTTTAACAACTAAAGATTGAATCTTTGAACGAAAATACTTCAATCAAGGTACCCATTATGTCACTAGACGTTTTTAATGTATAAAGATTGAATCTTTGAAATAAAATGGGAGTTTCGACTTATACTTATTCAAGTTCCCTTTGACGTCCCGAAGGGTGTTTTAATGAGTAAAGATTGAATCATTAGATGAAAATGTCTTAATTAAGGTACCTATTTTGTCACTAGAGCATTTTACTGTAAAAAGATTAAATCTTTGATTGAAATTGAGAGTTTTGAGTCAAACTTATTCGAGTTCCCATTGACGTCACGAAGAGTGTTTCACTTAGTAAAATTGAATCTTTGAATGAAATTATCTCAATCAAGGTACCTACTATGTCACTAGACTGTTTTAATATATAAAGATTAAATCTTTGAAAGAAAAAGATAGTTTTGAGTTTAACCTATTCGAATTCCCTATGAAGTCGCGTAGAGTATTTTAATGACTAAGGATTGAATATTTGAATAAAATTAACTTAATAAAGGTACCTACTATGTCACTTGACCATTTTAATGTATAAGGATTAAATCTTTGAAAGAAAATGAGCGTTTTGAGTTAAACTTATTCGAGTTCCATTGGACATCACGACGAGTGTTTTAATGAGTAAAGATTGAATCTTTGAATGAAATTACCTCAATCAAGGTACCTATTATATGTCAATAGACCTTTTTAAAGTTTAAAGATTGAATCTTTGAAAGAAAATGTGAGTTTTGTGTTTAACTTATCCGACTTCCATATGAAGTGTCGAAGAGTGTTTTAATGACTAAGGATTGAATCTTTGAAAGAAAATGAGAGTTTTTAGGTAAACTTATTAGAGTTCCCTTTGACGTCCCGAAGAGTATGTTAATGAGTAAGATTGAATCTTTGAATGAAATTAACTTAATAAGGGTACCTGTTATGTCACTAGACCATTTTAATGTATAAAGATTAAATCTTTGAAAGAAAATGAGTGTTTTGAGTTAAACTTATTCGAATTCCCTTGGACATCACGATGAGTGTTTTATTGAGTAAAGATTGAATCTTTGAATGAAATTATCTCAATCAATTTACATATTATGTTAATAGACCTTTTTAATCTATAAAGATTGAATCTTTGAAAAAAAATGGAAGTTTTTGAGTTTAACTTATTCGAGTTCCGAATGAAGTGCCGAAGAGTATTTTAACAACTAAAGATTGAATCTTTGAACGAAAATACTTCAATCAAGGTACCCATTATGTCACTAGACGTTTTTAATGTATAAAGATTGAATCTTTGAAATAAAATGGGAGTTTCGACTTATACTTATTCAAGTTCCCTTTGACGTCCCGAAGGGTGTTTTAATGAGTAAAGATTGAATCCTTTGATGAAAATGCCTCAATTAAGGTACCTATTTTGTCACTAGAGCATTTTAATGTATAAAGATTAAATCTTTGATAGAAAATGAGGGTTTTTAGTTAAACTTATTCGAGTTCGCCCAGACGTCACGGGGAGTGTTTCAATGAGTAAAATTGAATCTTTGAATGAAATTATTTCCATAAAGGTACCTACTATGTCACTAGACGGTTTTAATATATAAAGATTAAATCTTTGAAAGAAAATGATAGTTTTGAGTTTAACCTATTCGAGTTCCCTATGAAGTCACGTACAGTGTTTTAATGACTAAAGATTGAATCTTTGAATGAAAATACCTAAATCAAGGTAATTTATAAAGATTAAATCTTTGAAAGATAATGAGAGTCTTGAGTTAAACTTATTCAAATTCACTTTAAAGTCACAAAGAGTGTTCTAAGGAGTAAAGATTGAATCTTTGAATGAAATTAGCACAATAAAGGTACCTATTATGTCACTAGATCTTTTTAAGAGTTTTAGTTAAACTTATTCGAGTTCCCTTTGACGTTATGAAGAGTGTTTTAATGAGTAACGATTGAAAATTTGAATAAAAATACCTCAATAAAGGTGTCTATTATGTCACTAGACCATTTTAACACATAAAGATTAAATCTTTGAAAGAAAATGAGAGTTTTGAGTTAAACCAATTCGAGTTCCCTTTGACGTCACGATGAGTGTTTTAATGAGTAAAATATTGAATCTTTGAATGAAAATACATCAATCAAGATACCTATTATGTCACTAGACCATTTTCATGTAAAAAGATTAAATCTCTGAAAGAAAATACGAGTTTTGAGTTAAACCTATTCGAGTTCCCTTTGACGTCACGATGAATGTTTTAATGAGTAAAATATTGTATATTTGAATGAAAATACCTCAATCAAGGTACCCATTATGTCACTAGACTTTTTTAAGTTATAAAGATTGAATCTTTAGAAGAACATTAGTGTTTTGTGTTCAACTTATTTGAGTTTCCTTTGACATCACGAACTGTGTTTTAAAAAGTAAAGATGAATCTTTGAAAGTGATTACCTCATTCACGATACCTATTATCTCCCTTGAACTTTTTAATGTATAAAGATCAAATCTCTGAAAGAAAATGAGAGTTTTGAGTTATACTTATTCGAGTTCCCTTTGACGTCACGAAGAGTGTTTTAATAAGTAAAGATTGAATTTTGGAATGAAATTACCTCAATCCAGGTACCTATTAAGTCACTTGACCTTTTTAATGTATAAAGATTGAGTCTTTTAAAGAAAATGAGAGTTTAGAGTTTAACTTATTCGAGTTCCCTACGAAGTCGCGTAGCGTGTTTTAATGGATAAAGATTGAATCTTTGAATGAAAATACCTCAATCATGGTATGTATTATTTCACTAGACCTTTCTAACGTATAAAGATTAAATCTTTCAAATAAAATGAGAGTTTTAAGTTAAACTAATTCGAGTTGTCTTTGACATCACGAAGAGTGTTTTAAGAAGTAAAGATACAATCTTTGAGTGAAATCTCCTCAATAAAGGTACCGATTGTGTCACTTGGCCTTTTTAGTGTATAAAGATTGAATCTTTGAAAGAAAATGAGAGTTTTGAGTTCAACTTAATCGAGTTCCCTTTGACGTCCCGAAGAGTACGCTAATGAGTAAGATTGAATCTTTGAATTAAATTAACTTAATAAAGGTACCTATTATGCCACTAGACCATTTTAATGTATAAAGATTAAATTTTTGAAAGAAAATGAGAGTTTTGAGTTAAACCTATTCGAGTTCCCTTCGACATCACGATGAGTGTTTTAATGAGTAAAATATTGCATCTTTGAATGAAAATACATCAATCTAGGTACGCATTATGTCACAAGACCTTTTTTAATGTATAAAGACTGAATCTTTGGAGGAAAATGAGTGTTTTTGGTTCAACATATTCGTATTCCCATTGACCTCACGAAGAGTGTTTTAATGAGTAAAGATGAATCTTTGAATGAAATTACCTCATTCACGGTACCTATTATGTCACTAGACCTTTTTAATGTTTAAAGTTTGAATCTACGAAAGAAAATGAGAGTTTTGAGTTTAACTTATGCCAGTTCCCTATGAAGTCTCGAAGAGTGTTTTAATGACTAAAGATTGAATCTTTGAAAGAAAATACCTCAATCTAGGTACCTTTATATCAGTAGACGTTTTTAACGTATAAAGATTGAATCTTTGAAAGAAAATAAGAGTTTTGAGTTAAACTTTTTCCAGTTTCCTTTGACGTCACAAAGAGTACTTTAGTGAGTAAAGATTGAATCTTTGAATGAACTTACCAGAATTAAGATACCTATTATGTTAGTTGATCTTTTTAATTTATAAAGATTGCATCTTTGAAAGAATATCTAAGTTTTTAGTTTAAGTTATTCGATTTACCTAAGCGGTCGCGAAGATTGTTTTAATGACTAAAGATTGAATCTTTGTACGAAAATACCTCAACCAAAGTACCCATTATGTCACTAGAGCATTTTAATGTATAATATTTAAATCTTTGAAAGAAAATGAGAGTTTTGTGTTAAACAAATTAGAATTACCGTTGACATCACAAAGAGTGTTTTAATGAGTAAACAAGGAATCTTTGAATGAAATTACCTCAATCAAAGTACCGATTAGGTCACAAGACCATTTTAATGTATAAAGATCAAATCTCTGAAAGAAAATGAGAGTTTTGAGTTAAACTTATTCGAGTTCCCTTTGACGTCACGAAGAGTGTTTTAATAAGTAAAGATTGAATTTTGGAATGAAATTACCTCAATCCAGGTACCTATTAAGTCACTTGACCTTTTTAATGTATAAAGATTGAGTCTTTTAAAGAAAATGAGAGTTTAGAGTTTAACTTATTCGAGTTCCCTACGAAGTCGCGTAGCGTGTTTTAATGGATAAAGATTGAATCTTTGAATGAAAATACCTCAATCATGGTATGTATTATTTCACTAGACCTTTCTAACGTATAAAGATTAAATCGTTCGAATAAAATGAGAGTTTTAAGTTAAACTAATTCGAGTTATCTTTGACATCACGAAGAGTGTTTTATGGAGTAAAGATACAATCTTAAAGTGAAATCTCCTCAACAAAGGTATAATGTATAAAGATTGAATCTTTGAAAGAAAATGAGAGTTTTGAGTTCAACTTATTCGAGTTCCCTTTGACGTCCCGAAGAGTATGCTAATGAGTAAGATTGAATCTTTGAATTAAATTAACTTAATAAAGGTACCTATTATGTCACTAGACCATTTTAATGTATAAAGATTAAATTTTTGAAAGAAAATGAGAGTTTTGAGTTAAACCTATTCGAGTTCCCTTTGACGTCACAATGAGTGTTTTAATGAGTAAAATATTGCATCTTTGAATGAAAATACCTCAATCTAGGTACGCATTATGTCACTAGACCTTTTTAATGTATAAAGATTGAATCTTTGCAGGAAACTTAGTGTTTTGGGTTCAACTTATTCGAATTTCCTTTGACATCACGAAGAGTGTTTTAATGAGTGAAGATGAATCTTTGAATGAAATTACCTCATTCACGGTACCTATTATGTCACTAGACCTTTTTAATGTTTAAAGTTTGAATCTACGAAAGAAAATGAGAGTTTTGAGTTTAACTTATGCCAGTTCCCTATGAAGTCCCGAAGAGTGTTTTAATGACTAAAGAATGAATCTTTAAAAAAAAATACCTCAATCTGGGTACCTTTATATCACTAGACGTTTTTAACGTACAAAAATTGAATCATTGAAAGAAAATAAGAGTTTTGAGTTAAACTTATTCCAGTTTCCTTTGACGTCACGAAGAGTACTTTAGTGAGTAAAGATTGAATCTTTGAATGAACTTACCAGAATTAAGATACCTATTATGTCAGTTGATATTTTTAATTTATAAAGATTGCATCTTCGAAAGAATATTTGAGTGTTTAGTTTAAGTTATTCGATTTCCTAAGCGGTCGCGAAGATTGTTTTAATGACTAAAGATTGAATCTTTGTACGAAAATACCTCAATCAAAGTATCTATTATGTCACTAGACCATTTTAATGTATAACATTTAAATCTTTAAAAGAAAATGAGAGTTTTGTGTTAAACATATTAGAATTACCGTTGACCTCACAAAGAGTGTTTTAATGAGTAAACAAGGAATCTTTGAACGAAATTACCTCAATCAAGGAACGTATTATGTCACTAGATCTTTTTAATGAATAAAGATTGAATCCTTTAAACAAAATAAGAATTTTGAGTTTAACTTATTCGATTTCCCTATGAAGTCGTGAAGAGTGTTTTAATGACTAAAGAATTAATCTTTGAATCAAAATACCTCAATCTAGGTACAAATTATGTCACTTGACCTTTTTAATGCATAAAGATTTAATCTTTGAAAGAAGATGAGAGTTTTGAGTTCAACTTATTCGAGTTTCGTTTGAAGCTATGAAGAGTGTTTTATTGAGTAAAGATTGAATTTTGGAATGAAATTACCTCAATCCAAGTACCTATTAAGTCACTTGACCTTTTTAACGTATAAAGATTGAATCTTTTAAAGAAAATTAGAGTTTTGAGTTTAACTTCATTGAGTTCCCTACGAAGTCGCGTAGCGTGTTTTAATGGATAAAGATTGAATCTTTGAATGAAAATACCTCAATCATGGTATCTACTTATTCGAGTTTCCTTTGACATCACGAAGAGTGTTTTAATATGAGTAAAGATGAATCTTTGAATGAAATTACCTCATTCACGATACTTGTTATGTCACTGGACCTTTTTAATGTATAAAGATTGAGAAAATGAGAGTTTTGAGTTTAACTTATTCGAGTTCCCTATGAAGTCACGAAGAGTGTTTTAATGACTAAAGATTGAATCTTTGAATAAAAATACCTCTATCAAGGTACCCATTACAGCAGTAGATGTTTTTAATGTATAAAGATTGTATCTTTGAATGAAAATTAGAGTTTTGAGTTAATCTTTTTCGAGTTCCCGTTGACGTCACGAAGAGTATTTAAATGAGTAAAGATTGAAACTTTGAATGAAATTACCTGAATCAAGATACCCATTATGTCACTTGGCCTTTTTAATTTATAAAGATTTCATCTTTGAAAGAAAATGTGAGTTTTGAGTTTAATTTATTCGAGTTCCCTCTGCAGTCGCGAAGAATTTTTTAATGGCTAAAGATACTTTAATGTGAGTTTTGAGTTTAACTTATTCGAGTTCCCTACGAAGTCGTGTAGCGTGTTTTAATGGATAAAGATTGAATCTTTGAATGAAAATACCTCAATCATGGTATCTATTACGTCACTAGACCTTTTAAACATATAAAGATTTAAGCTTAAAAATAAAATGAGAGTTTTGAGTTAAACTTATTCGAGTTACCTTTCACATCACGAAGAGTGTTTTAAGGAGTAAAGATAGAATCCTTGAATGAAATCTCCTCAATAAAGGTATCGATTGTGTCACTAGACCTTTTTAATGTATAAAGATTGAATCTTTGAAAGAAAATGAGAGTTTTGAGTTAAACTTATTCGAGTTCCCTTTGACGTCCCGAAGAGTATGTTAATGAGTAAGATTGAATCTTTGAATGAAATTAACTCAATAAAGGTACCTATTATGTCACTAGACCATTTTAATGTATAAAGATTAAATCTTTGAAATAAAATGAGTGTTTTGAGTTAAACTTATTCGAGTTCCCTTAGACATCACGATGAGTGTTCTAATGAGTAAAGATTGAATCTTTGAATGAAATTACCTCAATCAAGGTACCTATTATGTTAATAAACCTTTTTAATGTAAAAAGATTGAATCTTTGGAAGAAAATAAGAGTTTTGAGTTTAACTTATTCGAGATCCCAATGAAGTGTCGAAGAGCGTTTTAATGACTAAGGATTGAATCTTTGATTGAAAATACTTCAATCAAGGTACCCATTATGTCACTATACGTTTTTAATGTATAAAGATTGAATGTTTGAAATAAAATGAGAGTTTCGACTTAAACTTATTCAAGTTCCGTTTGACAACCCGAAGGGTGTTTTAATGAGTAAAGATTGAATCATTGGATGCAAATGTCTCAATTAAGGTACCTATTTTGTCACTAGAGCATTTTACTGTAAAAAGGTTAAATCTTTGATTGAAATTGAGAGTTTTGAGTCAAACTTATTCGAGTTCCCATTGACGTCACGAAGAGTGTTTCACTTAGTAAAATTGAATCTTTGAATGAAATTATCTCAATCAAGGTACCTACTATGTCACTAGACTGTTTTAATATATAAAGATTAAATCTTTGAAAGAAAATGATAGTTTTGAGTTTAACCTATTCGAATTCCCTATGAAGTCGCGTAGAGTATTTTAATGACTAAGGATTGAATATTTGAATGAAATTAACTTAATAAAGGTACCTACTATTTCACTTGACCATTTTAATGTATAAAGATTAAATCTTTGAAAGAAAATGAGCGTTTAGAGTTAAACTTATTCGAGTTCCATTGGACATCACGACGAGTGTTTTAATGAGTAAAGATTGAATCTTTGAACGAAATTACCTCAATCAAGGTACCTATTATATGTCAATAGACCTTTTTAAAGTTTAAAGATTGAATCTTTGAAAGAAAATGTGAGTTTTGAGTTTAACTTATCCGACTTCCTAATAAAGTGTCGAAGAGTGTTTTAATGACTAATGATTGAATCTTTGAAAGAAAATGAGAGTTTTTAGGTAAACTTATTAGAGTTCCCTTTGACGTCCCGAAGAGTATGTTAATGAGTAAGATTGAATCTTTGAATGAAATTAACTTAATAAGGGTACCTGTTATGTCACTAGACCATTTTAATGTATAAAGATTAAATCTTTGAAAGAAAATGAGTGTTTTGAGTTAAACTTATTCGAGTTCCTTTGGACATCACGATGAGGGTTTTAATGAGTAAAGATTGAATCTTTGAATGAAATTATCTCAATCAATTTACATATTATGTTAATAGACCTTTTTAATCTATAAAGATTGAATCTTTGAAAGAAAATGAGAGTTTTTGAGTTTAACTTATTCGAGTTCCCAATGAAGTGTCGAAGAGTGTTTTAACAAGTAAAGACTGAATCTTTGAACGAAAATACTTCAATCAAGGTACCCATTATGTCACTAGACGTTTTTAACGTATAGAGATTGAATCTATGAAATAAAATGAGAGTTTCGACTTATACTTATTCAAATTCCCTTTGATGTACCGAAGGGTGTTTTAATGAGTAAAGATTGAATCCTTTGATGAAAATGCCTCAATTAAGGTACCTATTTTGTCACTAGAGCTTTTTAATGTATAAAGATTAAATCTTTGATAGAAAATGGGAGTTTTTAGTTAAACTTATTCGAGTTCGCCCTGACGTCACGGGGAGTGTTTCAATAGGTAAAATTGAATCTTTGAATGAAATTATCACAATAAAGGTACCTACTATGTCACTAGACCGTTTTAATATATAAAGATTAAATCTTTAAAAGAAAATGATAGTTTTGAGTTTAACCTATTCGAGTTCCCTATGAAGTCGCGTACAGTGTTTTAATGACTAAAGATTGAATCTTTGAATGAAAATACCTCAATCAAGGTAATGTATAAAGATTAAATCTTTGAAAGATAATGAGAGTCTTGAGTTAAACTTATTCAAATTCACTTTAAAGTCACAAAGGGTGTTCTAAGGAGTAAAGATTGAATCTTTGAATGAAATGAGCACAATAAAGGTACCTAATATTTCACTAGATCTTTTTAAGAGTTTTTAGTTAAACTTATTCGAGTTCCCTTTGACGTTACGAAGAGTGTTTTAATGAGTAAAGATTGAAAATTTGAATAAAAATACCTCAATAAAGGTGCCTATTATGTCACTAGACCATTTTAACACATAAAGATTAAATCTTTGAAAGAAAATTAGAGTTTTGAGTTTTGAGTTAAACCAATTCGAGTTCCCTTTGAGGTCACGATGAGTGTTTTAATGAGTAAAATATTGAATCTTTGAATGAAAATACATCAATCAAGGTACCTATTATGTCACTAAACCATTTTCGTGTATAAAGATTAAATCTTTGAAAGAAAATACGAGTTTTAAGTTAAACCTATTCGAGTTCCCTTTGACGTCACGATGAATGTTTTAATGAGTAAAATATTGTATATTTGAATGAAAATACCTCAATCAAGGTACCCATTATGTCGCTAGACCTTTTTTAAGTTATAAAGATTGAATCTTTGGAAGAACATTAGTGTTTTGTGTTCAAATTATTCGAGTTTCCTTTGACATCACGAACTGTGTTTTAAAGAGTAAAGATGAATCTTTGAAAGTGATTACCTCATTCACGATACCTATTATCTCCCTTGAATTTTTAATGTATAAAGATTTAATTTACGAAAGAAAATGATGGTATTGAGTTTAACTTGTTCGAGTTCCCTATGAAGACCCGAAGAGTATTTTAATGACTAAAGATTGAATCTTTGAATAAAAATACCTCAATCATGGTACCCATTACATTAGTAGACGTTTTTAATATATAAATATTGAATCTTTGAAAGAAAATAAGAGTTTTGCGTTAAACTGATTCGTGTTTCCTTTGACGTCACAAAGAATAGTTTAATGAGTAAAGATTGAATCTTTGAATGAAATTACCTGAATCAAGATACCTATTATATCACTTGGCCTTTTTTAATTTATAAAGATTGCATCTTTGAAAGAAAATATGAGTTTTGTATTTAACTTATTTGAGTTCCCTATGCAGTCTCGAAGAGTATTTTAATGACTAAAGATTGAATCTTTGAACGAAAATAATTCAATCAAAGTACCGATTAGGTCACAAGACCATTTTAATGTATAAAGATCAAATCTCTGAAAGAAAAAGAGAGTTTTGAGTTAAACTTATTCGAATTCCCTTTGACGTTACGAAGAGTGTTTTAATAAGTAAAGATTGAATTTTGGAATGAAATTACCTCAATCCAGGTACCTATTAAGTCACTTGACCTTTTTAATGTATAAAGATTGAGTCTTTTAAAGAAAATGAGAGTTTAGAGTTTAACTTATTCGAGTTCCCTACGAAGTCGCGTAACGTGTTTTAATGGATAAAGATTGAATCTTTGATTGAAAATACCTCAATCATGGTATGTATTATTTCAGTAGACCTTTCTAACGTATAAAGATTAAATCTTTCAAATAAAATGAGAGTTTTAAGTTAAACTAATTCGAGTTATCTTTGACATCACGAAGAGTGTTTTAAGGAGTAAAGATACAATCTTTGAGTGAAATCTCCTCAATAAAGGTACCGATTGTGTCATTTGGCCTTTTTAATGTATAAAGATTGAATCTTTGAAAGAAAATAAGAGTTTTGAGTTCAACTTATTCGAGTTTCCTTTGACGTCCCGAAGAGTATGCTAATGAGTAAGATTGAATCTTTGAATTAAATTAACTTAATAAAGGTACCTATTATGTCACTAGACCATTTTAATGTATAAAGATTAAATTTTTGAAAGAAAATGAGAGTTTTGAGTTAAACCTATTCGAGTTCCCTTTGACGTCACGATGAGTGTTTTAATGAGTAAAATATTGCATCTTTGAATGAAAATACCTCTATCTAGGTACGCATTATGTCACTAGACCTTTTTTAATGTATAAAAATTGAATCTTTAGAGGAAAATTAGTGTTTTGGGTTCAACTTTTTCGAATTTCCTTTGACATCACGAAGAGTGTTTTAATGAGTAAAGATGAATCTTTGTATGAAATTACCTCAGTCACGGTACCTATTATGTCACTAGACCTTTTTAATGTTTAAAGTTTGAATCAACGAAAGAAAATGAGAGTTTTGAGTTTAACTTATGCCAGTTCCCTATGAAGTCCCGAAGAGTGTTTTAATGACTAAAGATTGAATCTTTGAAAGAAAATACCTCCATCTGGGTACCTTTATATCACTAGACGTTTTTAACGTATAAAGATTGAATCATTGAAAGAAAATAAGAGTTTTGAGTTAAACTTATTCCAGTTTCCTTTGACGTCACGAAGAGTACTTTAGTGAGTAAAGATTGAATCTTTGAATGAACTTACCAGAATTAAGATACCTATTATGTCAGTTGATCTTTTTAATTTATAAAGATTACATCTTCGAAAGAATCTGTGAGTGTTTAGTTTAAGTTATTCGATTTTCCTAAGCGGTCGCGAAGATTGTTTTAATGACTAAAGATTGAATCTTTGTACGAAAATACCTCAATCAAAGTACCTATTATGTCACTAGACCATTTTAATGTATAACATTTAAATCTTTAAAAGAAAATGAGAGTTTTGTGTTAAACATATTAGAATTACCGTTGACATCACAAAGACTGTTTTAATGAGTAAACAAGGAATCTTTGAATGAAAATACCTCAATCAAGGAACATATTATGTCACTAGATCTTTTTAATTAATAAAGATTGAATCCTTTAAACAAAATAAGAATTTTGAGTTTAACTTATTCGATTTCCCTATGAAGTCGTGAAGAGTGTTTTAATGACTAAAGAATTAATCTTTGAATCAAAATACCTCAATCTAGGTACAAATTATGTTACTTGACCTATTTAATGCATAAAGATTGAATCTTTGAAAGAAGATGAGAGTTTTGAGTTCAACTTATTCGAGTTTCGTTTAGAGCCATGAAGAGTGTTTTATGGAGTAAAGATTGAATTTTGGAATGAAATTACCTCAATCCAATTACCTATTAAGTCACTTGACCTTTTTAACGTATAAAGATTGAATCTTTTAAAGAAAATTACAGTTTTGAGTTAAACTTCATCGAGTTCCCTACGAAGTCGCGTAGCGTGTTTTAATGGATAAAGATTGAATCTTTGAATGAAAATACCTCAATCATGGTATTTTCTTATTCGAGTTTCCTTTGACATCACGAAGAGTGTTTCAATATGAGTAAAGATGAATCTTTGAATGAAATTACCTCATTCACGATACCTGTTATGTCACTGGACCTTTTTAATGTATAAAGATTGAGAAAATGAGAGTTTTGAGTTTAACTTATTCGAGTTCCCTATGAAGTCCCGAAGAGTGTTTTAATGACTAAAGATTGAATCTTTGAATAAAAATACCTCTATCAAGGTACCCATTACAGTAGTAGATGTTTTTAATGTATAAAGATTGTATCTTTGAAAGAAAATTAGAGTTTTGAGTTAAACTTATTCGAGTTCCCGTTGACTTCACGAAGAGTATTTAAATGAGTAAAGATTGAAATTTTGAATGAAATTACCTGAATCAAGATACCCATTATGTCACTTGGCCTTTTTAATTTATAAAGATTGCATCTTTGAAAGAAAATGTGAGTTTTGAGTTTAATTTATTCGAGTTCCCTCTGCAGTCGCGAAGAGTTTTTTAATGACTAAAGATACTTTAATGTGAGTTTTGAGTTTAACTTATTCGAGTTCCCTACGAAGTCGCGTAGCGTGTTTTAATGGATAAAGATTGAATCTTTGAATGAAAATACCTCAATCATGGTATCTATTATGTCACTAGACCTTTTAAACATATAAAGATTTAAGTTTTAAAATAAAATGAGAGTTTTGAGTTAAACTTATTCGAGTTACCTTTCACATCACGAAGAGTATTTTAAGGAGTAAAGATAGAATCCTTGAATGAAATCTCCTCAATAAAGGTATCGATTATGTTACTAGACCTTTTTAATGTATAAAGATTGAATCTTTGAAAGAAAATGAGAGTTTTGAGTTAAACTTATTCGAGTTCCCTTTGACGTCCCGAAGAGTATGTTAATGAGTAAGATTGAATCTTTGAATGAAATTAACTCAATAAAGGTACCTATTATGTCACTAGACTATTTTAACGTATAAAGATTAAATCTTTGAAATAAAATGAGTGTTTTGAGTTAAACTTATTCGAGTTGCCTTAGTCGTCACGATTAGTGTTGTAATGAGTAAAGATTGAATCTTTGAATGAAATTACCTCAATCAAGGTACCTATTATGTTAATAAACCTTTTTAACGTAAAAAGATTGAATCTTTGGAAGAAAATAAGAGTTTTGAGTTTAACTTATTCGAGATCCCAATGAAGTGTCGAAGAGCCTTTTAATGACTAAGGATTGAATCTTTGATTGAAAATACTTCAATCAAGGTACACATTATGTCACTATACGTTTTTAATGTATAAAGATTAAATGTTTGAAATAAAATGAGAGTTTCGACTTAAACTTATTCAAGTTCCATTTGACAAACCGAAGGGTGATTTAATGAGTAAAGATTGAATCATTGGATGAAAATGTCTCAATTAAGGTACCTATTTTGTCACTAGAGCATTTTACTGTAAAAAGATTAAATCTTTGATTGAAATTGAGAGTTTTGAGTCAAACTTATTCGAGTTCCCATTAACGTCACGAAGAGTGTTTCACTTAGTAAAATTGAATCTTTGAATGAAATTATCTCAATCAAGGTACCTACTATGTTACTAGACTGTTTTAATATATAAAGATTAAATCTTTGACAGAAAATGATAGTTTTGAGTTTAACCTATTCGAATTCCCTATGAAGTCGCGTAGAGTATTTTCATGACTAAGGATTGAATATTTGAATGAAATTAACTTAATAAAGGTACCTACTATGTCACTTGACCATTTTAATGTATAAAGATTAAATCTTTGAAAGAAAATGAGCATTTTGAGTTAAACTTATTCGAGTTCCATTGGATATTACGACGAGTGTTTTAATGAGTAAAGATTGAATCTTTGAATAAAATTACCTCAATCAAGGTACCTATTATATGTCAATAGACCTTTTTAAAGTTTAAAGATTGAATCTTTGAAAGAAAATGTGAGTTTTGAGTTTAACTTATCCGACTTCCCAATAAAGTGTCGAAGAGTGTTATAATGACTAAGGATTGAATCTTTGAAAGAAAATGAGAGTTTTTAGGTAAACTTATTGGAGTTCCCTTTGACGTCCCGAAGAGTATGTTAATGAGTAAGATTGAATCTTTGAATGAAATTAACTTAATAAGGGTACCTGTTATGTCACAAGACCATTTTAATGTATAAAGATTAAATCTTTGAAAGAAAATGAGTGTTTTGAGTTAAACTTATTCGAGTTCCCTTAGACATCACGATGAGTGTTTTAATGAGTAAAGATTGAATCTTTGAATGAAATTATCTCAATCAATTTACATATTATGTTAATAGATCTTTTTAATCTATAAAGATTGAATCTTTGAAAGAAAATGGGAGTTTTTGAGTTTAACTTATTCGAGTTCCCAATGAAGTGCCGAAGAGTATTTTAACAAGTAAAGATTGAATCTTTGAACGAAAATACTTCAATCAAGGTACCCATTATGTCACTAGACGTTTTTAATGTATAGAGATTGAATCTTTGAAATAAAATGAGAGTTTCGACTTATACTTATTCAAGTTCCCTTTGACGTCCCGAAGGGTGTTTTTATGAGTAAAGATTGAATCCTTGGATGAAAATGCCTCAATTAAGGTACCTATTTTGTCACTAGAGCATTTTAATATAAAGATTAAATCTTTGATAGAAAATGAGAGTTTTTAGTTAAACTTATTCGAGTTCGCCCTGACGTCACGGGGAGTGTTTCAATGAGTAAAATTGAATCTTTGAATGAAATTATCTCAATAAAGGTACCTACTATGTCACTAGACCGTTTTAATATATAAAGATTAAATCTTTGAAAGAAAATGATAGTTTTGAGTTTAACTTATTCGAGTTCCCTATGAAGTCGCGTACAGTGTTTTAATGACTAAAGATTGAATCTTTGAATGAAAATACCTCAATCAAGGTAATGTATAAAGATTAAATCTTTGAAAGATAATGAGAGTCTTGAGTTAAACTTATTCAAATTCACTTTAAAGTCACAAAGAGTGTTCTAGGGAGTAAAGATTGAATCTTTGAATGAAATTAGCACAATAAAGGTACCTATTATGTCACTAGATCTTTTTAAGAGTTTTTAGTTAAACTTATTCGAGTTCCCTTTGACGTTACGAAGAGTGTTTTAATGAGTAACGATTGAAAATTTGAATAAAAATACCTCAATAAGGTGCCTATTATGTCACTAGACCATTTTAACACAAAAAGATTAAATCTTTGAAAGAAAATGAGAGTTATGAGTTAAACCAATTTGAGTTCCCTTTGACGTCACGAAGAGTGTTTTAAGGAGTAAAATATTGAATCTTTGAATGAAAATACATCAATCAAGGTACCTATTATGTCACTAGACCATTTTCATGTATAAAGATTAAATCTTTGAAAGAAAATATGAGTTTTGAGTTAAACCTATTCGAGTTCCCTTTGACGTCACGATGAATGTTTTAATGAGTAAAATATTGTATATTTGAATGAAAATACCTCAATCAAGGTACCCATTATGTCACTTGACATTTTTTAAGTTATAAAGATTGAATCTTTGGAAGAACATTAGTGTTTTTTGTTCAACTTATTCGAGTTTCCTTTGACATCACGAACTGTGTTTTAAAGAGTAAAGATAAATCTTTAAAAGTGATTACCTCATTCACGGTACCTATTATCTCCCTTGAACTTTTTAATGTATAAAGATTTAATTTACGAAAGAAAATGATGGTATTGAGTTTAACTTGTTCGAGTTCCCTATGAAGACCCGAAGAGTGTTTTAGTGACTAAAGATTGATTCTTTGAATGAAAATACCTCAATCAAGGTAACCATTACATCAGTAGATGTTTTTAATGTATAAATATTGAATCTTTGAAAGAAAATAAGACTTTTGCGTTAAACTGATTCGTGTTTCCTATGACGTCACGAAGAATAGTTTAATGAGTAAAGATTGAATCTTGGAATGAAATTACCTGAATCAAGATACCTATTATATCACTTGGCCTTTTTTAATTTATAAAGATTGCATCTTTGAAAGAAAATATGAGTTCTGTACTTAACTTATTTGAGTTCCCTATGCAGTCGCGAAGAGTATTTTAATGACTAAAGATTGAATCTTTGAACGAAAATACCTCAATCAAAGTACCGATTAGGTCACAAGACCATTTTAATGTATAAAGATCAAATCTCTGAAAGAAAATGAGAGTTTTGAGTTAAACTTATTCGAGTTCCCTTTGACGTCACGAAGAGTGTTTTAATAAGTAAAGATTGAATTTTGGAATGAAATTACCTCAATCCAGGTACCCCTTAAGTCACTTGACCTTTTTAATGCATAAAGATTGAGTCTTTTAAAGAAAATGAAAGTTTAGAGTTTAACTTATTCGAGTTCCCTACGAAGTCGCGTAGCGTGTTTTAATGGATAAAGATTGAATCTTTGAATGAAAATACCTCAATCATGGTATGTATTATTTCACTATACCTTTCTAACGTATAAAGATTAAATCTTTCAAATAAAATGAGGGTTTTATGTTAAACTAATTCGAGTTATCTTTGACACCACGAAGAGTGTTTTAAGGAGTAAAGATACAATCTTTGAGTGAAATCTCCTCAATAAAGGTACCGATTGTGTCACTTGGCCTTTTTAATGTACAAAGATTGAATCTTTGAAAGAAAATGAGAGTTTTGAGTTCAACTTATTCGAGTTCCCTTTGACGTCCCGAAGAGTATGCTAATGAGTAGTAAGATTGAATCTTTGAATTAAATTAACTTAATAAAGGTACCTATTATGTCACTAGACCATTTTAATGTATAAAGATTAAATTTTTGAAAGAAAATGAGAGTTTTGAGTTAAACTATTCGAGTTCCCTTTGACGTCACGATGAGTGTTTTAATGAGTAAAATATTGCATCTTTGAATGAAAATACCTCAATCTAGGTACGCATTATGTCACTAGACCTTTTTCAATGTATAAAGATTGAATCTTTGGAGGAAATTTAGTTTTTTGGGTTCAACTTATTCGAATTTCCCTTGACATCACGAAGCGTGTTTTAATGAGTAAAGATGAATCTTTGAATGAAATTACCTCATTCACGGTACCTATTATGTCACTAGACCTTTTTAATGTTTAAAGTTTGAATCTACGAAAGAAAATGAGAGTTTTGAGTTTAACTTATGCCAGTTCCCTATGAAGTCCCGAAGAGTGTTTTAATGACTAAAGATTGAATCTTTAAAAGAAAATACCTCAATCTGGATACCTTTATATCACTAGACGTTTTTAACGTATAAAGATTGAATCATTGAAAGAAAAAAAGAGTTTTGAGTTAAACGTATAAAGATTGAATCTTTGAATGAACTAACCAGAATTAAGATACCTATTATGTCAGTTGATCTTTTTAATTTATAAAGATTGCATCTTCGAAAGAATATGTGAGTGTTTAGTTTAAGTTATTCGATTTTCCTAAGCGGTCGCGAAGATTGTTTTAAAGACTAAAGATTGAATCTTTGTACGAAAATACCTCAATCAAAGTACCTATTATGTCACTAGACCATTTTAATGTATAACATTTAAATCTTTGAAAGAAAATGAGAGTTTTGTGTTAAACATATTAGAATTATCGTTGACATCACAAAGAGTGTTTTAATGAGTAAACAAGGAATCTTTGAATGAAATTACCTAAATCAAGGAACGTATTATGTCACTAGATCTTTTTAATGAATAAAGATTGAATCCTTTAAACAAAATAAGAATTTTGAGTTTAACTTATTCGATTTCCCTATAAAGTCGTGAAGAGTGTTTTAATGACTAAAGAATTAATCTTTGAATCAAAATACCTCAATCTAGGTACAAATTATGTCACTTAACCTTTTTAATGCATAAAGATTGAATCTTTGAAAGAAGATGAGAGTTTTGAGTTCAACTTATTCGAGTTTCGTTTGAAGCCATGAAGAGTGTTTTATTGAGTAAAGATTGAATTTTGGAATGAAATTACCTCAATCCAAGTACCTATTAAGTCACTTGACCTTTTTAACGTATAAAGATTGAATCTTTTAAAGAAAATTAGAGTTTTGAGTTTAACTTATTCGAGTTCCCTACGAAGTCGCATAGCGTGTTTTAATGGATAAAGATTGAATCTTTGAAAGAATATACCTCAATCATGGTATCTACTTATTCGAGTTTCCTTTGACATCACGAAGAGTGTTTTAATATGAGTAAAGATGAATCTTTGAATGAAATTACCTCATTCACGATACCTGTTATGTCACTGGACCTTTTTAGTGTATAAAGATTGAGAAAATGAGAGTTTTGAGTTTAACTTATTCGAGTTCCCTATAAAGTCTCGAAGAGTGTTTTAATGACTAAAGATTGAATCTTTGAATAAAAATATCTCTATCAAGGTACCCATTACATCAGTAGATGTTTTTAATGTATAAAGATTGTATCTTTGAAAGAAAATTAGAGTTTTGAGTTAAACTTATTCGAGTTCCCGTTGATGTCACGAAGAGTATTTAAATGAGTAAAGATTGAAACTTTGAATGAAATTACCTGAATCAAGATACCCATTATGTCACTTGGCCTTTTTAATTTATAAAGATTGCATCTTTGAAAGAAAATGTGAGTTTTGAGTTTAATTTATTCGAGTTCCCTCTGCAGTCGCGAAGAGTTTTTTAATGACTAAAGATACTTTAATGTGAGTTTTGAGTTTAACTTATTCGAGTTCCCAACGAAGTCGCGTAGCGTGTTTTAATGGATAAAGATTGAATCTTTGAATGAAAATACCTCAATCATGGTATCTATTATGTCACTAGACCTTTTAAACATATAAAGATTTAAGCTTTAAAATAAAATGAGAGTTTTGAGTTAAACTTATTCGAGTTACCTTCCACATCACGAAGAGATTTCTAAGGAGTAAAGATAGAATTCTTGAATGAAATCTCCTCAATAAAGGTATCGATTGTGTCACTAGACCTTTTTAATGTATAAAGATTGAATCTTTGAAAGAAAATTAGAGTTTTGAGTTAAACTTATTCGAGTTCCCATTAACGTCCCGAAGAGTATGTTAATGAGTAAAATTGAATCTTTGAATGAAATTAACTCAATAAAGGTACCTATTATGTCACTAGACCATTTTAATGTATAAAGATTAAATCTTGCAAATAAAATGAGTGTTTTGAGTTAAACTTATTCGAGTTCCCTTAGATATCACGATGAGTGTTCTAATGAGAAAAGATTGAATCTTTGAATGAAATTACCTCAATCAAGGTACCTATTATGTTAATAAACCTTTTTAATGTAAAAAGATTGAATCTTTGGAAGAAAATAAGAGTTTTGAGTTTAACTTATTCGAGATCCCAATGAAGTGTCGAAGAGCGTTTTAATGACTAAGGATTGAATCTTTGAATGAAAATACTTCAATCAAGGTACCCATTATGTCACTATACGTTTTTAATGTATAAAGATTAAATGTTTGAAATAAAATGAGAGTTTCGACTTAAACTTATTCAAGTTCCATTTGACAACCCGAAGGGTGATTTAATGAGTAAAGATTGAATCATTGGATGAAAATGTCTCAATTAAGGTACCTATTTTGTCACTAGAGCATTTTACTGTAAAAAGATTAAATCTTTGATTGAAATTGAGAGTTTTGAGTCAAACTTATTTGAGTTCCCATTGACGTCACGAAGAGTGTTTCACTTAGTAAAATTGAATCTTTGAATGAAATTATCTCAATCAAGGTACCTACTATGTCAATATACTGTTTTAATATATAAAGATTAAATCTTTGAAAGAAAATGATAGTTTTGAGTTTAACCTATTCGAATTCCCTATGAAGTCGCGTAGAGTATTTTAATGACTAAGGATTGAATATTTGAATGAAATTAACTTAATAAAGGTACCTACTATGTCACTTGACCATTTTAATGTATAAAGATTAAATCTTTGAAAGAAAATGAGCGTTTTAAGTTAAACTTATTCGAGTTCCATTGGACATCACGACGAGTGTTTTAATGAGTAAAGATTGAATCTTTGAATGAAATTACCTCAATCAAGGTACCCATTATATGTCAATAGACCTTTTTAAAGTTTAAAGGTTGAATCTTTGAAAGAAAATGTGAGTTTTGAGTTTAACTTATCCGACTTCCCAATGAAGTGTCGAAGAGTGTTTTAATGACTAAGGATTGAATCTTTGAAAGAAAATGAGAGATTTTAGGTAAACTTATTAGAGTTCCCTTTGACGTCCCGAAGAGTATGTTAATGAGTAAGATTGAATCTTTGAATGAAATTAACTTAATAAGGGTATATGTTATGTCACTAGACCATTTTAATGTATAAAGATTAAATCTTTGAAAGAAAATGAGTGTTTTGAGTTAAACTTATTCGAGTTCCCTTGGACATCACGATGAGTGTTTTAATGAGTAAAGATTGAATCTTTGAATGAAATTATCTCAATCAATTTACATATTATGTTAATAGACCTTTTTAATCTATAAAGATTGAATCTCTGAAAGAAAATGAGAGTTTTTGAGTTTAACTTATTCGAGTTCCCAATGAAGTGCGGAAGAGTGTTTTAACAAGTAAAGATTGAATCTTTGAACGAAAATACTTCAATCCAGGTACCCATTATGTCACTAGACGTTTTTAATGTATAGAGATTGAATCTTTGAAATAAAATGAGAGTTTCGACTTATACTTATTCAAGTTCCCTTTGACGTCCCGAAGGGTGTTTTAATGAGTAAAGATTGAATCCTTGGATGAAAATGCCTCAATTAAGGTACCTATTTTGTCACTAGAGCATTTTATTATAAAGATTAAATCTTTGATAGAAAATGAGAGTTTTTAGTTAAACTTATTCGAGTTCGCCCTGACGCCACGGGGAGTGTTTCAATGAGTAAAATTGAATCTTTGAATGAAATTATCTCAATAAAGGTACCTACTATGTCACTAGACCGTTTTAATATATAAAGATTAAATCTTTGAAAGAAAATGATAGTTTTGAGTTTAACCTATTCGAGTTCCCTATGAAGTCACGTACAGTGTTTTAATGACTAAAGATTAAATCTTTGAATGAAAATACCTCAATCAAGGTAATGTATAAAGATTAAATCTTTGAAAGATAATGAGAGTCTTGAGTTAAACTTATTCAAATTCACTTTAAAGTCACAAAGAGTGTTCTAAGGAGTAAAGATTGAATCTTTGAATGAAATTAGCACAATGATAAAGATTAAATCTTTGAAAGAAAATACGAGTTTTGAGTTAAACCTATTCGAGTTCCCTTTGACGTCACGATGAATGTTTTAATGAGTAAAATATTGTATATTTGAATGAAAATACCTCAATCAAGGTACCCATTATGTCACTAGACCTTTTTTAAGTTATAAAGATTGAATCTTTGGAAGAACATTAGTGTTTTGTGTTCAACTTATTCGAGTTTCCTTTGACATCACGAACTGTGTTTTAAAGAGTAAAGATGAATTTTTGAAAGTGATTACCTCATTCACGGTACCTATTATCTCCCTTGAACTTTTTAATGTATAAAGATTTAATTTACGAAAGAAAATGATGGTATTGAGTTTAACTTGTTCGAGTTCCCTATGAAGACCCGAAGAGTGTTTTAATGACTAAAGATTGAATCTTTGAATGAAAATACCTCAATCAAGGTACCCATTACAACAGTAGACGTTTTTAGTGTATAAATATTGAATATTTGAAAGAAAATAAGAGTTTTGCATCAAACTGATTCGTGTTTCCTTTGACGTCACAAAGAATAGTTTAATGAGTAAAGATTGAATCTTTGAATGAAATTACCTGAATCAAGATACCTATTATGTCACTTAGCCTTTTTTAATTTATAAAGATTGAATCTTTGAAAGAAAATATGAGCTTTGTATTTAACTTATTTGAGTTCCCTATGCAGTCGCGAAGAGTATTTTAATGACTAAAGATTGAATCTTTGAACGAAAATACCTCAATAAAAGTACCGATTAGGTTACAAGACCATTTTAATGTATAAAGATCAAATCTCTGAAAGAAAATGAGAGTTTTGAGTTAAACTTATTCGAGTTCCCTTTGACGTCACGAAGAGTGTTTTAATAAGTAAAGATTGAATTTTGGAATGAAATTACCTCAATCCAGGTACCTATTAAGTCACTTGACCTTTTTAATGTATAAAGATTGAGTCTTTTAAAGAGAATGAGAGTTTAGAGTTTAACTTATTCGTGTTCCCTACGAAGTCGCGTAACTTTTTTTAATGGATAAAGATTGAATCTTTGAATGAAAATACCTCAATCATGGTATGTATTATTTCACTAGACCTTTCTAACGTATAAAGATTAAATCTTTCAAATAAAATGAGAGTTTTAAGTTAAACTAATTCGAGTTATCTTTGACATCATGAAGAGTGTTTTAAGGAGTAAAGATACAATCTTTGAGTGAAATCTCCTCAATAAAGGTACCAATTGTGTCACTTGGCCTTTTTAATGTACAAAGATTGAATCTTTGAAAGAAAATGAGAGTTTTGAGTTCAACTTATTCGAGTTCCCTTTGACGTCCCGAAGAGTATGCTAATGAGTAATAAGATTGAATCTTTGAATTAAATTAACTTAATAAAGGTACCTATTATGTCACTAGACCATTTTAATGTATAAAGATTAAATTTTTGAAAGAAAATGAGAGTATTGAGTTAAACCTATTCGAGTTCCCTTTGACGTCACGATGAGTGTTTTAATGAGTAAAATATTGCATCTTTGAATGAAAATACCTCTATCTAGGTACGCATTATATCACTAGACCTTTTTTAATGTATAAAGATTGAATCTTTGGAGGAAAATTAGTGTTTTGGGCTCAACTTATTCGAATTTCCTTTGACATCACGAAGAGTGTTTTAATGAGTAAAGATGAATCTTTGAATGAAATTACCTCATTCACGGTACCTATTATGTCACTAAACCTTTTTAATGTTTAAAGTTTGAATCTACGAAAGAAAATGAGAGTTTTGAGTTTAACTTATGCCAGTTCCCTATGAAGTCCCGAAGAGTGTTTTAATGACTAAAGATTGAATCTTTAAAAGAAAATATCTCAATCTGGATACCTTTATATCACTAGACGTTTTTAACGTATAAAGATTGAATCATTGAAAGAAAATAAGAGTTTTGAGTTAAACTTATTCCAGTTTCCTTTGACGTCACGAAAAGTACTTTAGTGAGTAAAGATTGAATCTTTGAATGAACTTACCAGAATTAAGATACCTAGTATGTCAGTTGATCTTTTTAATTTATAAAGATTACATCTTCGAAAGAATATGTGAGTGTTTAGTTTAAGTTATTCGATTTTCCTAAGCGGTCGCGAAGATTATTTTAATGACTAAAGATTGAATCTTTGTACGAAAATACCTCAATCAAAGTACCAATTATGTCACTAGATCATTTTAATGTATAACATTTAAATCTTTGAAAGAAATTGAGAGTTTTGTGTTAAACATATTAGAATTACCGTTGACATCACAAAGAGTGTTTTAATGAGTAAACAAGAAATCTTTTTAATGAATAAAGATTGAATCCTTTAAACAAAATAAGAATTTTGAGTTTAACTTATTGGATTTCCCTATGAAGTCGTGAAGAGTGTTTTAATGACTAAAGAATTAATCTTTGAATCAAAATACCTCAATCTAGGTACAAATTATGTCACTTGACCTTTTTAATGCATAAAGATTGAATCTTTGAAAGAAGATAAGAGTTTTGAGTTCAACTTATTCGAGTTTCGTTCGAAGCCATGAAGAGTGTTTTATTGAGTAAAGATTGAATTTTGGAATGAAATTACCTCAATCCAAGTACCTATTAAGTCACTTGACCTTTTTAACGTATAAAGTTTGAATCTTTTAAAGAAAATTAGAGTTTTGAGTTTAACTTATTCGAGTTCCCTACGAAGTTGCGTAGCGTGTTTTAATGGATAAAGATTGAATCTTTGAATGAAAATACCTCAATCATGGTATCTACTTATTCGAGTTTCCTTTAACATCACGAAGAGTGTTTTAATATGAGTAAAGATGAATCTTTGAATGAAATTACCTCATTCACGATACCTGTTATGTCACTGGACCTTTTTAATGTATAAAGATTGAAAAAATGAGAGTTTTGAGTTTAACTTATTCGAGTTCCGTATGAAGTCCCGAAGAGTGTTTTAACGACTAAAGATTGAATCTTTGAATAAAAATACCTCTATCAAGGTACCCATTACAGCACTAGATGTTTTTAATGTATAAAGATTGTATCTTTAAAAGAAAATTAGAGTTTTGAGTTAAACTTATTCGAGTTCCCGTTGACGTCACGAAGAGTATTTAAATGAGTAAAGATTGAAACTTTGAATGAAATTACCTGAATCAAGATACCCATTATGTCACTTGGCCTTTTTAATTTATAAAGATTGCATCTTTGAAAGAAAATGTGAGTTTTGAGTTTAATTTATTCGAGTTCCCTCTGCAGTCGCGAAGAGTTTTTTAAAGACTAAAGATACTTTAATGTGAGTTTTGAGTTTAACTTATTCGAGTTCCCTACGAAGTCGCGTAGCGTGTTTTAATGGATAAAGATTGAATCTTTGAATGAAAATACCTCAATCATGGTATCTATTATGTCACTAGACCTTTTAAACATATAAAGATTTAAACTTTAAAATAAAATGAGAGTTTTGAGTTAAACTTATTCGAGTTGCCTTTCACATCACGAAGAGTGTTTTAAGGAGTAAAGATAGAATCCTTGAATGAAATCTCCTCAATAAAGGTATCGATTGTGTCACTAGACCTTTTTAATGTATAAAGATTGAATCTTTGAAAGAAAATGAGAGTTTTGAGTTAAACTTATTCGAGTTCTCTTTGACGTCCCTAAGAGTATGTTAATGAGTAAGATTGAATCTTTGAATGAAATTAACTCAATGAAGGTACATATTATGTCACTAGACCATTTTAATGTATAAAGATTAAATCTTTGAAATAAAATGAGTGTTTTGAGCTAAACTTATTCGAGTTCCCTGAGATATCACGATGAGTGTTCTAATGAGTAAAGATTGAATCTTTGAAAGAAATTACCTCAATTAAGGTACCTATTATGTTAATAAACCTTCTATGTAAAAAGATTGAATCTTTGGAAGAAAATAAGAGTTTTGAGTTTAACTTATTCGAGATCCCAATGAAGTGTCGAAGAGCGTTTTAATGACTAAGGATTGAATCTTTGAATGAAAATACTTCAATCAAGGTACCCATTATGTCACTATATGTTTTTAATGTATAAAGATTAAATGTTTGAAATAAAATGAGAGTTTCGAGTTAAACTTATTCAAGTTCCATTTGACAACCCGAAGGGTGTTTTAAAGAGTAAAGATTGAATCGTTGGATGAAAATGTCTCAATTAAGGTACCTATTTTGTCACTAGAGCATTTTACTGTAAAGAGATTAAATCTTTGATTGGAATTGAGAGTTTTGAGTCAAACTTATTCGAGTTCCCATTGACGTCACGAAGAGTGTTTCACTTAGTAAAATTGAATCTTTGAATGAAATTATCTCAATCAAGGTACCTACTATGTCACTAAACTGTTTTAATATATAAAGATTAAATCTTTGAAAGAAAATGATAGTTTTGAGTTTAACCTATTTCAATTCCCTATGAAGTCGCGTAGAGTATTTTAATGACTAAGGATTGAATATTTGAATGAAATTAACTTAATAAAGGTACCTACTATGTCACTTGACCATTTTAATGTATAAAGATTAAATCTTTGAAAGAAAATAAGCGTTTTGAGTTAAACTTATTCAAGTTCCATTGGACATCACGACGAGTGTTTTAATGAGTAAAGATTGAATCTTTGAATGAAATTACCTCAATCAAGGTACATTTTATATGTCAATAGACCTTCTTAAAGTTTAAAGATTGAATCTTTGAAAGAAAATGTTAGTTTTAAGTTTAACTTATCCGACTTCCCAATGAAGTGTCGAAGAGTGTTTTAATGACTAAGGATTGAATCTTTGAAAGAAAATGAGAGTATTTAGGTAAACTTATTAGAGTTCCCTTTGACGTCCCGAAGATTATGTTAATGAGTAAGATTGAATCTTTGAATGAAATTAACTAAATAAGGGTATCTGTTATGTCACTAGACCATTTTAATGTATAAAGATTAAATCTTTGAAAGAAAATAAGTGTTTTGAGTTAAACTTATTCGTTTTCCCTTGGACATCACGATGAGTGTTTTAATGAGTAAAGATTGAATCTTTGAATGAAATTATCTCAATCAATTTACATATTATGTTAATAGACCTTTTTAATCTATAAAGATTGAATCTTTGAAAGAAAATGAGAGTTTTTGAGTTTAACTTATTCGAGTTCCTAATAAAGTGCCGAAGAGTGTTTTAACAAGTAAAGATTGAATCTCTGAACGAAAATACTTCAATCAAGGTACCCATTATGTCACTAGACGTTTTTAATGTATAGAGATTGAATCTTTGAAATAAAATGAGAGTTTCGACTTATACTTATTCAAGTTCCCTTTGACGTCCCGAAGGGTGTTTTAATGAGTAAAGATTGAATCCTTGGATGAAAATGCCTCAATTAAGGTACCTATTTTGTCACTAGAGCATTTTAATGTATAAAGATTAAATCTTTGATAGAAAATGAGAGTTTTTAGTTAAACTTATTCGAGTTCGCCCTGACGTCACGGGGAGTGTTTCAATGAGTAAAATTGAATCTTTGAATGAAATTATCTCAATAAAGGTTCCTACTATGTCACTAGACCGTTTTAGTATATAAAGATTAAATCTTTGAAAGAAAATGATAGTTTTGAGTTTAACCTATTCGAGTTCCCTATGAAGTCGCGTATAGTGTTTTAATGACTAAAGATTGAATCTTTGAATGAAAATACCTCAATCAAGGTAATGTATAAAGATTAAATCTTTGAAAGATAATGAGAGTCTTGTGTTAAACTTATTCAAATTCACTTTAAAGTCACAAAGAATGTTCTAAGGAGTAAAGATTGAATCTTTGAATGAAATTAGTACAATAAAGGTACCATTATGTCACTAGATTTTTTAAGAGTTTTTAGTTAAACATATTCGAGTTCTCTTTGACGTTACGAAGAGTGTTTTAATGAGTAACGATTGAAAATTTGAATAAAAATACCTCAACAAAGGTGCCTATTATGTCACTAGACCATTTTAACACATAAAGATTAAATCTTTGAAAGAAAATGAGAGTTTTGAGTTAAACCAATTCGAGTTCCCTTTGACGTCACGATGAGTGTTTTAATGAGTAAAATATTGAATCTTTGAATGAAAATACATCAATCAAGGTACCTATTATGTCACTAGACCATTTTCATGTATAAAGATTAAATCTTTGAAAGAAAATACGAGTTTTGAGTTAAACCTATTCGAGTTCCCTTTGACGTCACGATGAATGTTTTAATGAGTAAAATATTGTATATTTGAATGAAAATACCACAATCAAGGTACCCATTATGTCACTAGACCTTTTTTATGTTTTAAAGATTGAATCTTTGGAAGAACATTAGTGTTTTTTGTTCAACTTATTCGAGTTTCTTTTGACATCACGAACTATGTTTTAAAGAGTAAAGATGAATCTTTAAAAGTGATTACCTCATTCACGATACCTATTATCTCCCTTGAACTTTTAATGTATAAAGATTTAATTTACGAAAGAAAATGATGGTACTGAGTTTAACTTGTTCGAGTTCCCTATGAAGACCCGAAGAGTGTTTTAATGACTAAAGATTGAATCTTTGAATGAAAATACCTCAATCAAGGTACCCATTACATCAGTAGTCGTTTTTAACGTATAAATATTGAATCTTTGAAAGAATATAAGAGTTTTGCTTTAAACTGATTCGTGTTTCCTTTGACGTCACAAAGAATAGTTTAATGAGTAAAGATTGAATCTTTGAATGAAATTACCTGAATCAAGATACCTATTATGTCACTTGGCCTTTTTTAATTTATAAAGATTGCATCTTTGAAAGAAAATATGAGTTTTGTATTTAGCTTATTTGAGTTCCCTATGCAGTCGCGAAGAGTATTTTAATGACTAAAGATTGAATCTTTGAACGAAAATACCTCAATAAAAGTACCGATTAGGTCACAAGACCATTTTAATGTATAAAAATCAAATCTCTGAAAGAAAATGAGAGTTTTGAGTTCAACTTATTCGAGTTCCCTTTGACGTCACGAAGTGTGTTTTAATAAGTAACGATTGAATTTTGGAATGAAATTACCTCAATCCAGGTACCTATTAAGTCAGTTGACCTTTTTAATGTATAAAGATTGAGTCTTTTAAAGAAAATGAGAGTTTAGAGTTTTACTTATTCGAGTTCCCTACGAAGTCGCGTAGCGTGTTTTAATGGATAAAGATTGAATCTTTGAATGAAAATACCTCAATCATGGTATGTATTATTTCACTAGACCTTTCTAACGTATAAAGATTAAATCTTTCAAATAAAATGAGAGTATTAAGTTAAACAAATTCGAGTTATCTTTGACATCACGAAGAGTGTTTCAAGGAGTAAAGATACAATCTTTGAGTGAAATTTCCTCAATAAAGGTACCGATTGTGTCACTTGACCTTTCTAATGTATAAAGATTGAATCTTTGAAAGAAAATGAGAGTTTTGAGTTCAACTTATTCGAGTTCCCTTTGACGTCCCGAAGAGTAGGCTAATGAGTAAGATTGAATCTTTGAATTAAATTAACTTAATAAAGGTACCAATTATGTCACTAGACCATTTTAATGTATAAAGATTAAATTTTTGAAAGAAAATGAGAGTTTTGAGTTAAACCTATTCGAGTTCCCTTTGACGTCACGATGAGTGTTTTAATGAGTAAAATATTGCATCTTTGAATGAAAATACCTCAATCTAGGTACGCATTATGTCACTAGACCTTTTTTAATGTATAAAGATTGAATCTTTGGAGGAAAATTAGTGTTTTGGGTTCAACTTATTCGAATTTCCTTTGACATCACAAAGAGTGTTTTAAGGAGTAAAGATGAATCTTTGAATGAAATTACCTCATTCACGGTACCTATTATGTCACTAGACCTTTTTAATGTTTAAAGTTTGAATCTACGAAAGAAAATGAGAGTTTTGAGTTTAACTTATGCCAGTTCCCTATGAAGTCCCGAAGAGTGTTTTAATGACTAAAGACTGAATCTTTAAAAGAAAATACCTCAATCTGGGTACCTTTATATCACTAGACGTTTTTAATGTATAAAGATTGAATCATTGAAAGAAAATAAGAGTTTTGAGTTAAACTTATTCCAGTCTTCTTTGATGTCACGAAGAGTACTTTAGTGAGTAAAGATTGAATCTTTGAATGAACTTACCAGAATTAAGATATCTATTATGTCAGTTGATCTTTTTAATTTATAAAGATTGCATTTTCGAAAGAATATGTGAGTGTTTAGTTTAAGTTATTCAATTTTCCTAAGCGGTCGCGAAGATTGTTTTAATGACTAAAGATTGAATCTTTGTACGAAAATACCTCAATCAAAGTACCTATTATGTTACTAGACCATTTTAATGTATAACATTTAAATCTTTGAAAGAAAATGAGAGTTTTGTGTTAAACATATTAGAATTACCGTTGACATCACAAAGAGTGTTTTAATGAGTAAACAAGGAATCTTTGAATGAAATTACCTCAATCAAGGAACGTATTATGTCACTAGATCTTTTTATTGAATAAAGATTGAATCCTTTAAACAAAATAAGAATTTTGGGTTTAACTTATTCGATTTCCCTATGAAGTCGTGAAGAGTGTTTTAATGACTAAAGAATTAATCTTTGAATCAAAATACCTCAATCTAGGTACAAATTATGTCACTTGACCTTTTTAATGCATAAAGATTGAATCTTTGAAAGAAGATGAGAGTTTTGAGTTCAACTTATTCGAGTTTCGTTTGAAGCCATGAAGAGTGTTTTATTGAGTAAAGATTGAATTTTGGAATGAAATTACCTCAATCCAAGTACCTATTAAGTCACTTGACCTTTTTAACGTATAAAGATTGAATCTTTTAAAGAAAATTAGAGTTTTGAGTTTAACTTATTCGAGTTCCCTACGAAGTCGCGTAGCGTGTTTTAATGGATAAAGATTGAATCTTTGAATGAAAATACCTCAATCATGGTATCTACTTATTCGAGTTTCCTTTGACATCACGAAGAGTGTTTTAATATAAGTAAAGATGAATCTTTGAATGAAATTACCTCATTCACGATACCTGTTATGTCACTGGACCTTTTTAATGCATAAAGATTGAGAAAATGAGAGTTTTGAGTTTAACTTATTCGAATTCCCTATGAAGTCCCGAAGAGTGTTTTAATGACTAAAGATTGAATCTTTGAATAAAAGTACCTCTATCAACGTACCCATTACAGCAGTAGATGTTTTTAATGTATAAAGATTGTATCTTTGAAAGAAAATTAGAGTTTTGAGTTAAACTTATTCGAGTTCCCGTTGACGTCACGAAGAGTACTTTAACGAGTAAAGATTGAAACTTTGAATGAAATTACCTAAATCAAGATACCGATTATGTCACTTGGCCTTTTTAATTTATAAAGATTGCATCTTTGAAAGAAAATGTGAGTTTTGAGTTTAATTTATTCGAGTTCCTTCTGCAGTCGCGAAGAGTTTTTTAATGACTAAAGATACTTTAATGTGAGTTTTGAGTTTAACTTATTCGAGTTCCCTACGAAGTCGCGAAGCGTGTTTTAATGGATAAAGATTTAATCTTTGAATGAAAATACCTCAATCATGGTATCTATTATGTCACTAGACCTTTTAAACATATAAAGATTTAAGCTTTAAAATAAAATGAGAGTTTTGAGTTAAACTTAATCGAGTTACCTTTCACATCACGAAGAGTGTTTTATGGAGTAAAGATAGAATCCTTGAACGAAATCTCCTCAATAAAGGTATCGATTGTGTTACTAGACCTTTTTAATGTATAAAGATTGAATCTTTGAAAGAAAATGAGAGTTTTGAGTTAAACTTATTTGAGTTCCCTTTGACGTCCCGAAGAGTATGTTAATGAGTAATATTGAATCTTTGAATGAAATTAACTCAATAAAGGTACCTATTATGTCACTAGACCATTTTAATGTATAAAGATTAAATCTTTGAAATAAAATGAGTGTTTTGAGTTAAACTTATTCGAGTTCCCTTAGACATCACGATGAGTGTTCTAATAAGTAAAGATTAAATCTTTGAATGAAATTACCTCAATCAAGGTACCTATTATGTTAATAAACCTTTTTAATGTAAAACGATTGAATCTTTGGAAGAAAATAAGAGTTTTGAGTTTAACTTATTCGAGATCCCAATGAAGTGTCGAAGAGCGTTTTAATGACTAAGGATTGAATCTTTGAATGAAAATACTTCAATCAAGGTACCCATTATGTCACAATACGTTTTTAATGTATAAAGATTAAATGTTTGAAATAAAATGAGAGTTTCGACTTAAACTTATTCAAGTTCCATTTGACAACCCTAATGGTGTTTTAATGAGTAAAGATTGAATCATTGGATGAAAATGTCTCAATTAAGGTACCTATTTTGTCACTAGAGCATTTTACTGTAAAAAGATTAAATCTTTGATTGAAATTGAAAGTTTTGAGTCAAACTTATTCGAGTTCCCATTGACGTCATGAAGAGTGTTTCACTTAGTAAAATTGAATCTTTGAATGAAATTATCTCAATCAAGGTACCTACTATGTCACTAGACTGTTTTAATACATAGAGATTAAATCTTTGAAAGAAAATAATAGTTTTGAGTTTAACCTATTCGAATTCCCTATGAAGTCGCGTAGAGTATTTTAATGACTAAGGATTGAATATTTGAATGAAATTAACTTAATAAAGGTACCTACTATGTCACTTGACCATTTTAATGTATAAACATTAAATCTTTGAAAGAAAATGAGCGTTTTGAGTTAAACTTATTCGAATTCCATTGGACATCACGACGAGTGTTTTAATGACTAAAGATTGAATCTTTGAATGAAATTACCTCAATCAAGGTACCTATTATATGTCAATAGACCTTTTTAAAGTTTAAAGATTGAATCTTTGAAAGAAAATGTGAGTTTTGAGTTTAACTTATCCGACTTCCCAATGAAGTGTCGAAGAGTGTTTTAATGACTAAGGATTTAATCTTTAAAAGAAAATGAGAGTTTTTAGGTAAACTTATTAGAGTTCCCTTTGACGTCCCGAAGAGTATGTTAATGAGTAAGATTGAATCTTTGAATGAAATTAACTTAATAAGGGTACCTGTTATGTCACTAGACCATTTTAATGTATAAAGATTAAATCTTTGAAAGAAAATGAGTGTTTTGAGTTAAACTTATTCGAGTTCCCTTGGACATCACGATGAGTGTTTTAATGAGTAAAGATTGAATCTTTGAATGAAATTATCTCAATCAATTTACATATTATGTTAATAGACCTTTTTAATCTATAAAGATTGAATCTTTGAAAGAAAATGAGAGTTTTTGAGTTTAACTTATTCGAGTTCCCAATGAAGTGCCGAAGAGTGTTTTAACAAGTAAAGATTGAATCTTTGAACAAAAATACTTCAATCAAGGTACCCATTATGTCACTAGACGTTTTTAATGTATAGAGATTGAATCTTTGGAATAAAATGAGAGTTTCGACTTATACTTATTCAAGTTCCCTTTGACGTCCCGAAGGGTGTTTTAATGAGTAAAGATTGAATCCTTGGATGAAAATACCTCAATTAGGGTACCTATTTTGTCACTAGAGCATTTTAATGTATAAAGATTAAATCTTTGATAGAAAATGAGAGTTTTTAGTTAAACTTATTCGAGTTTGCCCTGACGTCACGGGGAGTGTTTCAATGAGTAAAATTGAATCTTTGAATGAAATTATCTCAATAAAGGTACCTACTATGTCACTAGACCGTTTTAATATATAAAGATTAAATCTTTGAAAGAAAATGATAGTTTTGAGTTTAACCTATTCGAGTTCCCTATGAAGTCGCGTACAGAGTTTTAATGACTAAAGATTGAATCTTTGAATGAAAATACCTCAATCAAGGTAATGTATAAAGATTAAATATTTGAAAGATAATGAGAGTCTTGAGTTAAACTTATTCAAATTCACTTTAAAGTCACAAAAGTGTGTTCTAAGGAGTAAAGATTGAATCTTTGAATGAAATTAGCACAATAAAGGTACATGTTATGTCACTAGATCTTTTAAAGAGTTTTTAGTTAAACTTATTCGAGTTCCCTTTGACATTATGAAGAGTGTTTTAATGAGTAACGATTGAAAATTTGAATAAAAATACCTCAATAAAGGTGCCTATTATGTCAGTAGACCATTTTACCACATAAAGATTAAATCTTTGAAAGAAAATGAGAGTTTCGAGTTAAACCAATTCAAGTTCCCTTTTACGTCACGATGAGTGTTTTAATGACTAAAATATTGAATCTTGGAATGAAAATACATCAGTCAAGGTACCTATATGTCACTAGTCCATTTTCATGTATAAAGATTAAATCTTTGAAAGAAAATACGAGTTTTGAGTTAAACCTATTCGAGTTCCCTTTGACGTCACGATGAATGTTTTAATCAGTAAAATATTGTATATTTGAATGAAAATACCTCAATCAAGGTACCCATTATGTCACTAGACCTTTTTTAAGTTATAAAGATTGAATCTTTGGAAGAACATTAGTGTTTTGTGTTCAACTTATTCGAGTTTCCTTTGACATCACGAACTGTGTTTTAAAGAGTAAAGATGAATCTTTGAAAGTGATTACCACATTCCCGGTACCTATTATCTCCCTTGAACTTTTTAATGTATAAAGATTTAATCTACGAAAGAAAATGATGGTATTGAGTTTAACTTGTTCGAGTTCCTTATGAAGACCCGAAGAGTGTTTTAATGACTAAAGATTGAATCTTTGAATGAAAATACCTCAATCAAGGTACCCATTACATCAGTAGACGTTTTTAATGTATAAATATTGAATCTTTGAAATAAAATAAGAGTTTTGCGCTAAACTGATTCGTGTTTCCTTTGACGTCACAAAGAATAGTTTAATGAGTAAAGATTGAATCTTTGAATGAAATTACCTGAATCAAGATACCTATTTTGTCACTTGGCCTTTTTTAATTTATAAAGATTTCATCTTTGAAAGAAAATATGAGTTTTGTATTTAACTTATTTGAGTTCCCTATGCAGTCGTGAAGAGTATTTTAATGACTAAAGATTGAATATTTGAACGAAAATACCTCAATCAAAGTACCGATTAGGTCACAAGACCATTTTAATGTATAAAGATCAAATCTCTGAAAGAAAATGAGAGTTTTGAGTTAAACTTATTCGAGTTCACTTTGACGTCACGAAGAGTGTTTTAATAAGTAAAGATTGAATTTTGGAATGAAATTACCTCAATCCAGGTACCTATTAAGTCACTTGACCTTTTTAATGTATAAAGATTGAGTCTTTTAAAGAAAATGAGAGTTTAGAGTTTAACTTATTCGAGTTCCCTACGAAGTCGCGTAGCGTGTTTTAATGGATAAAGATTGAATCTTTGAATGAAAATATCTCAATCATGGTATGTATTATTTCACTAGACCTTTCTAACGTATAAAGATTAAATCTTTCAAATAAAATGAGAGTTTTAAGTTAAACTAATTCGAGTTATCTTTGACATCACGAAGAGTGTTTTAAGGAGTAAAGATACAATCTTTGAGTGAAATCTCCTCAATAAAGGTACCGATTGTGTCACTTGGCCTTTTTAATGTATAAAGATTGAATCTTTGAAAGAAAATGAGAGTTTTGAGTTCAACTTATTCGAGTTCCCTTTGACATCCCGAAGAGTATGCTAATGAGTAAGATTGAATCTTTGAATTAAATTAACTTAATAAAGGTACCTATTATGTCACTAGACCATTTTAATGTATAAAGATTAAATTTTTTAAAGAAAATGAGAGTTTTGAGTTAAACCTATTCGAGTTCCCTCTGACGTCATGATGAGTGTTTTAATGAGTAAAATATTGCATCTTTGAATGAAAATACCTCAATCTAGGTACGCATTATGTCACTAGACCTTTTTTAATGTATAAAGATTGAATCTTTGGAGGAAAATTAGTGTTTTGGGTTCAACTTATTCGAATTTTCTTTGACATCACGAAGAGTGTTTTAATGAGTAAAGATGAATCTTTGAATGAAATTACCTCATTCACGGTGCCTATTATGTCACTAGACCTTTTTAATGTTTAAAGTTTGAATCTACGAAAGAAAATGAGAGTTTTGAGTTTAACTTATGCCAGTTCCCTATGAAGTCCCGAAGAGTGTTTTAATGACTAAAGATTGAATCTTTAAAAGAAAATACATCAATCTGGGTACCTTTATATCACTAGACGTTTTTAATGTATAAAGATTGAATCATTGAAAGAAAATAAGAGTTTTGAGTTAAACTTATTCCAGTTTCCTTTGACGTCACGAAGAGTACTTTAGTGAGTAAAGATTGAGTCTTTGAATGAACTTACCAGAATTAAGATACCTATTACGTCAGTTGATCTTTTTAACTTATAAAGATTGCCTCTTCGAAAGAATATGTGAGTGTTTAGTTTAAGTTATTCGATTTTCCTAAGCGGTCTCGAAGATTGTTTTAATGACTAAAGATTGAATCTTTGTACGAAAATACCTTAATCAAAGTACCTATTATGTCACTAGACCATTTTAATGTATAACATTTAAATCTTTGAAAGAAAATGAGAGTTTTGTGTTAAACATATTAGAATTACCGTTGACATCACAAAGAGTGTTTTAATGGGTAAACAAGGACTCTTTGAATGAAATTACCTCAATCAAGGAACGTATTATATCACTAGATCTTTTTAGTGAATAAAGATTGAATCCTTTAAACAAAATAAGAATTTTGAGTTTAACTTATTCGATTTCCCTATGAAGTCGTGAAGAGTGTTTTAATGACTAAAGAATTAATCTTTGAATCAAAATACCTCAATCTAGGTACAAATTATTTCACTTGACCTTTTTAATGCATAAAGATTGAATCTTTGAAAGAAGATGAGAGTTTTGAGTTCAACTTATTCGAGTTTCGTTTGAAGCCATGAAGAGTGTTTTATTGAGTAAAGATTGAATTTTGGAATGAAATTACCTCAATCCAAGTACCTATTAAGTCACTTGACCTTTTTAACGTATAAAGATTGAATCTTTTAAAGAAAATTAGAGTTTTGAGTTTAACTTATTTGAGTTCCCTACGAAGTCGCGCAGCGTGTTTTAATGGATAAAGATTGAATCTTTGAATGAAAATACCTCAATCATGGTATCTACTTATTCAAGTTTCCTTTGACATCACGAAGAGTGTTTTAATATGAGTAAAGATGAATCTTTGAATGAAATTACCTCATTCACGATACCTGTTATGTCACTGGACCTTTTTAATGTATAAAGATTGAGAAAATCAGAGTTTTGAGTTTAACTTATTCGAGTTCCCTATGAAGTCCCGAAGAGTGTTTTAATGACTAAAGATTGAATCTTTGAATAAAAATACCTCTATCAAGGTACCCATTACAGCAGTAAATGTTTTTAATGTATAAAGATTGTATCTTTGAAAGAAAATTAGAGTTTTGAGTTAAACATATTCGAGTTCCCGTTGACGTCACGAAGAGTACTTTAACAAGTAAAGATTGAAACTTTGAATGAAATTACCTGAATCAAGATACCGATTATGTCACTTGGCCTTTTTAATTTATAAAGATTGCATCTTTGAAAGAAAATGAGAGTTTTGAGTTTAATTTATTCGAGTTTCCTCTGCAGTCGCGAAGTATTTTTTAATGAATAAAGATACTTTAATGTGAGTTTTGAGTTTAACTTATTGAGTTTTTAATGAATAAAGATACTTTAATGAGAGTTTTGACTTAAACTTATTCGAGTTACCTTTCACATCACGAAGAGTGTTTTAAGGAGTAAAGATAGAATCCTTGAATGAAATCTCCTCAATAAAGGTATCGATTGTGTCACTAGACCTTTTTAATGTATAAAGATTGAATCTTTGAAAGAAAATGAGAGTTTTGAGTTAAACTTATTCGAGTTCCCTTTGACGTCCCGAAGAGTATGTTAATGAGTAAGATTGAATCTTTGAATGAAATTAACTCAAAAAAGGTACCTATTATGTCACTAGACCATTTTAATGTATAAAGATTAAATCTTTGAAATAAAATAAGTGTTTTGAGTTAAACTTATTCGAGTTCCCTTAGACATCACGATGAGTGTTCTAATGAGTAAAGATTGAATCATTGAATGAAATTACCTTAATCAATGTACCTATTATGTTAATAAACCTTTTTAATGTAAAAAGATTGAATCTTTGGAAGAAAATAAAAGTTTTGAGTTTAACTTATTCGAGATTCCAATGAAGTGTCGAAGAGCGTTTTAATGACTAAGGATTGAATCTTTGAATGAAAATACTTCAATCAAGGTACCCATTATGTCACTATACGTTTTTAGTGTATAAAGATTAAATGTTTGAAATAAAATGAGAGTTTCGACCTAAACTTATTCAAGTTCCATTTGACAACCCGAAGGGTGTTTTAATGAGTAAAGATTGAATCATTGGATGAAAATGTCTCAATTAAGGTACCTATTTTGTCACTAGAGCATTTTACTGTAAAAAGATTAAATCTTTGATTGAAATTGAGAGTTTTGAGTCAAACTTATTCGAGTTCCCATTGACGTCACGAAGAGTGTTTCACTTAGTAAAATTGAATCGTTGAATGAAATTATCTCAATCAAGGTACCAACTATGTCATTAGACTGTTTTAATATATAAAGATTAAATCATTGAAAGAAAATGATAGTTTTGAGTTTAACCTATTCGAATTCCCAATGAAGTCGCGTTGAGTATTTTAATAACTAAGAATTGAATATTTGAATGAAATTAACTTAATAAAGGTACCTACTATGTCACTTGACCATTTTTATGTATAAAGATTAAATCTTTGAAAGAAAATGAGCGTTTTGAGTTAAACTTATTCGAGTTCCATTGGACATCAGGACGAGTGTTTTAATGAGTAAAGATTGAATCTTTGAATGAAATTACCTCAATCAAGGTACCTATTGTATGTCAATAGACCTTTTTAAAGTTTAAAGATTGAATCTTTGAAAGAAAATGTGAGTTTTGAGTTTAACTTATCCGACTTCCCAATGAAGTGTCGAAGAGTGTTTTAATGACTAAGGATTGAATCTTTGAAAGAAAATGAGAGTTTTTAGGTAAACTTATTTGAGTTCCCTTTAACGTCCCGAAGAGTATGTTAATGAGGAAGATTGAATCTTTGAATGAAATTAACTTAATAAGGGTACCTGTTATGTCACTATACCATTTTAATGTATAAAGATTAAATCTTTGAAACAATAGTTTAATGATTAAAGATTGAATCTTTGAATGAAATTACCTGAATCAAGATACCTATTATGTCACTTGGCCTTTTTTAATTTATAAAGATTGCATCTTTGAAAGAAAATATGAGTTTTGTATTTAACTTATTTGAGTTCCCTATGCAGTCGCGAAGAGTATTTTAATGACTAAAGATTGAATCTTTGAACGAAAATACCTCAATCAAAGTACCGATTATGTCACAAGACCATTTTAATGTATAAAGATCAAATCTCTAAAAGAAAATGAGAGTTTCGAGTTAAACTTATTCGAGTTCCCTTTGACGTCACGAAGAGTGTTTTAATAAGTAAAGATTGAATTTTGGAATGAAATTACCTCAATCCAGGTACCTATTAAGTCACTTGACCTTTTTAATGTATAAAGATTGAGTCTTTTGAAGAAAATGAGAGTTTAGAGTTTAACTTATCCGAGTTCCCTACGAAGTCGCGTAGCGTATTTTAATGGATAAAGATTGAATCTTTGAATGAAAATACCTCAATCATGGTATGTATTATTTCACTAGACCTTTTTAACGTATAAAGATTAAATCTTTCAAATAAAATGGGAGTTTTAAGTTAAACTAATTCGAGTTATCTTTGACATCACGAAGAGTGTTTTAAGGAGTAAAGATACAATCTTTGAGTGAAATCCCCTCAATAAAGGTACCGATTGTGTCACTTGGCCTTTTTAATGTATAAAGATTGAATCTTTGAAAGAAAATGAGAGTTTCGAGTTCAACTTATTCGAGTTCCCTTTGATGTCCCGATGAGTTTACTAATGACTAAGATTGAATCTTTGAAGGAAATTAACTTAATAAAAGTACCTATTATGTCAGTAGACCATTTTAATGTATAAAGATTAAATTTTTGAAAGAAAATGAGAGTTTTGAGTTAAACTTATTCGAGTTCCATTTGACGTCACGATGAGTGTTTTAATGAGTAAAATATTGCATCTTTGAATGAAAATACCTCAATCCAGGTACGCATTATGTCACTAGACCTTTTTTAATGTATAAAGATTGAATCTTTGGAGGAAAATTAGTGTTTTGGGTTCAACTTATTCGGGTTCCCTTTGACATCACGAAGAGTGTTTTAATGAGTAAAGTTGAATCTTTGAATGAAATTACCTCATTCACGGTACCTATTATGTCACTGGACCTTTCTAAAGTTTAAATTTTGAATCTACGAAAGAAAATGAGAGTTTTGAGTTTAAGTTATGCCAGTTCCCTATGAAGTCCCGAAGAGTTATTTAATGACTAAAGTCTGAATCTTCGAATGAAAATATCTCCATCAAGGTACCCATTACATCAGTAGACGTTTTCAATGTATAAATATTAAATCTTTGAAAGAAAATAAGTGTTTTGCGTTAAACTGATTCGTGTTTCCTTTGACGTCACGAAGAATACTTTAATGAGTAAAGATTGAATCTTTGAATGAAATTACTTGAATCAAGATACCTATTATGTCACTTGGCCTTTTTTAATTTATAAAGATTGCATCTTTGAAAGAAAATATGAGTTTTGTATTTAACTTATTTGAGTTCCCTATGCAGTCGCGAAAAGTATTTTAATGACTAAAGATTGAATCTTTGAACGAAAATACCTCAATCAAAGTACCGATTAGGTCACAAGACCATTTTATTGCATAAAGATCAAATCTCTAAAAGAAAATGAGAGTTTTGAGTTAAACTTATTCGAGTTCCCTTTGACGTCACAAAGAGTGTTTTAATAAGTAAAGATTGAATTTTGGAATGAAATTACCTCAATCCAGGTACCTATTAAGTCACTTGACCTTTTTAATGTATAAAGATTGAGTCTTTTAAAGAAAATGAGAGTTTAGAGTTTAACTTATTCGAGTTCCCTACGAAGTCGCGTAGCGTGTTTTAATGGATAAAGATTGAATCTTTGAATGAAAATACCTCAATCATGGTATGTATTATTTCACTAGACCTTTCTAACGTATAAAGATTAAATCTTTCAAATAAAATGAGAGTTTTAAGTTAAACTAATTCGAGTTATCTTTGACATCACGAAGATACAATCTTTGAGTGAAATCTCCTCAATAAATGTACCGATTATGTCAGTTGGCCTTTTTAATGTATAAAGATTGAATCTTTGAAAGAAAATGAGAGTTTTGAGTTCAACTTATTGGAGTTCCCTTTGACGTCCCGAAGAGTATGCTAATGAGTAAGATTGAATCTTTGAATTAAATTAACTTAATAAAGGTACTTATTATCTCACTAGACCATTTTAATGTATAAAGATTAAATTTTTGAAAGAAAATGAGAGTTTTGAGTTAAACCTATTCGAGTTTCCTTTGACATCACGATGAGTGTTTTAATGAGTAAAATATTGCATCTTTGAATGAAAATACCTCAATCTAGGTACGCACTATGTCACTAGACCATTTTTAATGTATAAAGATTGAATCTTTGGAGGAAAATTAGTGTTTTTGGTTCAACTTATTCGGGTTCCCTTTGACATCACGAAGAGTGTTTTAATGAGTAAAGATGAATCTTTGAATGAAATTACCTCATTCACGGTACCTATTATGTCACTAGACCTTTCTAAAGTTTAAATTTTGAATCTACGAAAGAAAATGAGAGTTTTGAGTTTAAGTTATGCCAGTTCCCTATGAAGTCCCGAAGAGTTATTTAATGACTAAAGTCTGAATCTTTGAATGAAAATATCTCAATCAAGGTACCCATTACATCAGTAGACGTTTTTAGTGTATAAATATTAAATCTTTGAAAGAAAATAAGAGTTCTGCGTTAAACTGATTCGTGTTTCCTTTGACGTCACGAAGAATACTTTAATGAGCAAAGATTGAATCTTTGAATGAAATTACCTGAATCAAGATACCTATTATGTCACTTGGCCTTTTTTAATTTATAAAGATTGCACCTTTGAAAGAAAATATGAGTTTTGTATTTAACTTATTTGAATTCCCTATGCAGTCGCGAAGAGTATTTTAATGACTGAAGATTGAATCTTTGAACGAAAATACCTCAATCAAAGTACCGATTAGGTCACAAGACCATTTTAATGCATAAAGATCAAATCTCTAAAAGAAAATGAGAGTTTTGAGTTAAACTTATTCGAGTTCCCTTTGACGTCACAAAGAGTGTTTTAATAAGTAAAGATTGAATTTTGGAATGAAATTACCTCAATCCAGGTACCTATTAAGTCACTTGACCTTTTTAATGTATAAAGATTGAGTCTTTTAAAGAAAATGAGAGTTTTGAGTTTAACTTATTCGAGTTCCCTACGAAGTCGCGTAGCGTGTTTTAATGGATAAAGATTGAATCTTTGAATGAAAATACCTCAATCATGGTATGTATTATTTCACTAGACCTTTTTAACGTATAAAGATTAAATCTTTCAAATAAAATGAGAGTTTTAAGTTAAACTAATTCGAGTTATCTTTGACATCACGAAGAGTGTTTTAAGGAGTAAAGATACAATCTTTGAGTGAAATCTCCTCAATAAAGGTACCGATTGTTTCACCTGGCCTTTTTAATGTATAAAGATTGAATCTTTGAAAGAAAATGAGAGTTTTGAGTTCAACTTATTCGACTTCCCTTTGACGTCCCGAAGAGTATGCTAATGAGTAAGATTGAATATTTAAATGAAATTAACTTAATAAAGGTACCTATTATGTCACTAGACCATTTTAATACATAAAGATTAAATTTTTCAAAGAAAATGAGAGTTTTGAGTTAAACCTATTCGAGTTCCCTTTGACGTCACGATGATTGTTTTAATGAGTAAAATATTGCATCTTTGAATGAAAATACCTCAATCTAGGTACGCATTATGTCACTAGACCTTTTTTAATGTATAAAGATTGAATCTTTGGAGGAAAATTAGTGTTTTGGGCTCAACTTATTCGACTTCCCTTTGACATCATGAAGAGTGTTTTAGTGAGTAAAGATGAATGTTTGAATAAAATTACCTCATTCACGGTACATATTATGTCACTAGACCTTTTTAATGTTTAAAGTTTGAATCTACAAAAGAAAATGAGAGTTTTGAGTTCAACTTATGCCAGTTCCCTATGAAGTCCCGAAGAGTGTTTTAATGACTAAAGATTAAATCTTTAAAAATGAATGAAAATACCTCAATCATGGTACCCATTACATCAGTAGACATGTTTAAGGTATAAATATTGAATCTTTGAAAGAAAATAAGAGTTTTGCGTTAAACTGATTCGTGTTTCCTTTGACGTCACGAAGAATACTTTAATGAGTAAAGATTGAATCTTTGAATGAAATTACCTAAATCAAGATACCTATTATGTCACTTGGCCTTTTTTAATTTATAAAGATTGCATCTGTGAAAGAAAATATGAGTTTTGTATTTAACTTATTCGAGTTCCCTATGCCGTCGCGAAGTGTATTTTAATGACTAAAGATTGAATATTTGAACGAAAATACCTCAATCAAAGTACCGATTAGGTCACAAGACCATTTTAATGTATAAAGATCAAATCTCTGAAAGAAAATGAGAGTTTCGAGTTAAACTTATTCGAGTTCCCTTTGACGTCACGAAGAGTGTTTTAATAAGTAAAGATTGAATTTTGGAATGAAATTACCTCAATCCAGGTACCTATTAAGTCACTTGACCTTTTTAATGTATAAAGATTGAGTCTTTTAAAGAAAATGAGAGTTTAGAGTTTAACTTATTCGAGTTCCCTACGAAGTCGCGTAGCGTTTTTTAATGGATAAAGATTGAATCTTTGAATGAAAATACCTCAATCATGGTATGTATTATTTCACTAGACCTTTTTAACGTATAAAGATTAAATCTTTCAAATAAAATGAGAGTGTTAAGTTAAACTAATTCGACTTATCTTTGACATCACGAAGAGTGTTTTAAGGAGTAAAGATACTATCTTTGAGTGAAATCTCCTCAATAAAGGTACCGATTGTGTCACTTGGTCTTTTTAATGTATAAAGATTGAATCTTTGAAAGAAAATGAGAGTTTTGAGTTCAACTTATTCGAGTTCCCTTTGATGTCCCGAAGAGTATGTTAATGAGTAAGATTGAATCTTTGAATGAAATTAACTTAATAAAAGTACCTATTATGTCAGGAGACCATTTTAATGTATAAAGATTAAATTTTTGAAAGAAAATGAGAGTTTTGAGTTAAACTTATTCGAGTTCCATTTGACGTCACGATGAGTGTTTTAATGAGTAAAATATTGCATCTTTGAATGAAAATACCTCAATCTAGGTACGCATTATGTCACTAGACCTTTTTTAATGTGTAAAGATTGAATCTTTCGAGGAAAATTAGTGTTTTGGGTTCAACTTATTCGGGTTCCCTTTGACATCACGAAGAGTGTTTTAATGAGTAAAGATGAATCTTTGAATGAAATCACCTCATTCACGGTACCTATTATGTCACTAGACCTTTTTAATGTTTAAAGTTTGAATTTACGAAAGAAAATGAGAGTTTTGAGTTTCACTTATGCCAGTTCCGTATGAAGTCCCGAAGAGTGTTTTAATGACTAAAGATTGAATCTTTGAAAGAAAATACCTCAATCTAGGTACCTTTATATCACTAGACATTTTTAACGTATAAAGATTGAATCTTTGAAAGAAAATAAGAGTATTGAGTTAAACTTATTCCAGTTTCCTTTGACGACACGAAGAGTACTTTAATGAGTAAAGATTAAATCTTTGAATGAACTTACCAGAATTAAGATACCTATTATTTCAGTTGATCTTTTTAATTTATAAAGATTGCATCTTCGAAAGAATATGTGAGTTTTTAGTTTAAGTTATTCGATTTTCCTAAGCGGTCGCGAAGAGTGTTTTATTGACTAAAGATTGAATCTTTGAATGAAAATACCTTAATCAAGGTACCCATTACATCAGTAGACGTTTTTAATGTATAAATTTTGAATCTTTGAAAGAAAATAAGAGTTTTGCGTTAAACTGATTTGTGTTTCCTTTGACGTCACGAAAAATATTTTAATGAGTAAGGATTGAATCTTTGAATGAAATTACTTGAATCAAGATACCTATTATGTCACTTGGCCTTTTTTAATTTATAAAGATTGCATCTTTGAAAGAAAATATGAGTTTTGTATTTAACTTATTTGAGTTCCCTATGCAGTCGCGAAGAGTATTTTAATGACTAAAGATTGAATCTTTGAACGAAAATACCTCAATCAAAGTACCGATTAGGTCACAAGACCATTTTAATGTATAAAGATCAAATCTCTGAAAGAAAATGAAAGTTTTAGTTAAACTTTTTGGAGTTCCCTTTGACGTCACGAAGAGTACTTTAATGAGTAAAGATTGAATCTTTGAAAGAACTTACCAAAATTAAGATACCTATTATGTCAGTTGATCTTTTTAATTTATAAAGATTGCATCTTCGAAAGAATATGTGAGTTTTTAGTTTAAGTTTTTTGATTTTCCTAAGCAGTCGTGAAGAGTGTTTTAATAACTAAAGATTAAATCTTTGTACGAAAATACCTCAATCAAAGTACCTATTATGTCACTAGACCATTTTAATGTATAATGATTAAATCTTTCAAAGAAAATGAGAGTTTTGTGTTAAACATAATAGAATTACCGTTGACATCACAAACAGTGTTTTAATGAGTAAACAAAGAATCTTAGAATGAAATTACCTCAATCAAGGAACGTATTATGTCACTAGATCTTTTTAATGAATAAAGATTGAATCCTTTAAACAAAAAAAGAATTTTGAGTTTAACTTATTCGATTTCCCTATGAAGTCATTAAGAGTGTTTTAATGACTAAAGAATGAATCTTTGAATCAAAATACCTCAATCTAGGTACAAATTATGTCACTTGACCTTTTTAACGCATAAAGATTGAATCTTTGAAAGAAAATGAGAGTTTTGAGTTAAACTTATTCGAGTTCCCTTTGACGTCCCGAAGAGTATGTTAATGAGTAAGATTGAATCTTTGAATGAAATTAACTCAATAAAGGTACCTATTGTGTCACTAGACCATTTTAATGTATAAAGATTAAATCTTTGAAATAAAATAAGTGTTTTGAGTTAAACTTATTCGAGTTCCCTTAGACATCACGATGACTGTTCTAAGAAGTAAAGATTGAATCTTTGAATGAAATTAGCTCAATCAAGGTACCTATTATGTTAATAAACCATTTTAATGTAAAAATATTGAATCTTTGGAAGAAAATAAGAGTTTTGAGTTTAACTTATTCGAATTACCAATGAAGTGTCGAAGAGTGTTTTAATGACTAAGGATTGAATCTTTGAATGAAAATACTTCAATCAAGGTACCTATTATGTCACTATACGTTTTTAATGTATAAAGTTTGAATCTTTAAAATAAAATGAGAGTTTTGACTTAAACTTATTCAAGTTCCATTTGACAACCCGAAGGGTGTTTTAATGAGTAAAGATCGAATCATTCGATGAAAATGTCTCAATTAAGTACCTATTTTTTCACTAGAGCATTTTACTGTAAAAAGATTAAATCTTTGAAAGAAAATAAGCGTTTTGAGTTAAACTTATTCGAGTTCCATTGGACATCACGACGATTGTTTTAATGAGTAAAGATTGAATCTTTGAATGAAATTACCTCAATCAAGGTACCTATTATATGTCAATAGACCTTTTTAAAGTTTAAAGATTGAATCTTTGAAAGAAAATGTGAGTTTTGAGTTTAACTTATCCGACTTCCCAATGAAGTGTCGAAGAGTGTTTTAATGACTAAGGATTGAATCTTTGAAAGAAAATGAGTGTTTTTAGGTAAACTTATTAGAGTTCCCTTTGACGTCCCGAAGAGTATGTTAATGAGTAAGAATGAATCTTTGAATGAAATTAACTTAATAAGGGTACCTGTTATGTCACTAGACCATTTTAATGTATAAAGATTAAATCTTTGAAAGAAAATGAGTGTTTTGAGTTAAACTTATTCGAGTTCCCTTGGGCATCAGGATGAGTGTTTTAGTGAGTAAAGATTGAATCTTTGAATGGAATTATCTCAATCAATGTACATATTATGTTAATAGACCTTTTTAATCTATAAAGATTGAATCTTTGAAAGAAAATGAAAATTTTTGAGTTTAACTTATTCGAGTTCCCAATGAAGTGCCGAAGAGTGTTTTAACAACTAAAGATTGAATCTTTGAACGAAAATACTTCAATCAAGGTACCCATTATGTCACTAGACGTTTTTAATGTATAAAGATTGAATCCTTGAAATAAAATGAGAGTTTCGACTTATACTTATTCAAGTTCCCTTTGACGTCCGGAAGGGTGTTTTAATGAGTAAAGATTGAATCCTTGGATGAAAATGCCTCAATTAAGGTACCTATTTTGTCACTAGAGCATTTTAATGTATAAAGATTAAATCTTTGATAGAAAATGAGAGTTTTTAGTTAAACTTATTCGAGTTCTCCCTGACGTCACGGGGAGTGTTTCAATGAGTAAAATTGAATCTTTGAATGAAATTATCTCAATAAAGGTACCTACTATGTCACTAGACCGTTTTAATATATAAAGATTAAATCTTTGAAAGAAAATGATAGTTTTGAGTTTAACCTATTCGAGTTCCCTATGAAGTCGCGTACAGTGTTTTAATGATTAAAGATTGAATCTTAGAATGAAAATACCTCAATCAAGGTAATGTACAAAGATTAAATCTTTGAAAGATAATGAGAGTCTTGAGTTAACCTTATTCGAATTCACTTTAAAGTTACAAAGAGTGTTCTAAGGAGTAAAGATTGAATCTTTGAATGAAATTAGCACAATAAAGGTACCTATTATGTCACTAGATCTTTTTAAGAGTTTTTAGTTAAACTTATTCGAGTTTCCTTTGACGTTACGAAGAGTGTTTTAATAAGTAACGATTGAAAATTTGAATAAAAATACCTCAATAAAGGTGCCTATTATGTCACTAGACCATTTTAACGCATAAAGATTAAGTCTTTGAAAGAAAATGAGAGTTTTAAGTTAAACCAATTCGAGTTCCCTTTAACGTCATGATGAGTGTTTTAATGAATAAAATATTGAATCTTTGAATGAAAATACATCAATCAAGGTACATATTATGTCACTAGACCATTTTCATGTATAAAGATTAAATTTTCGAAAGAAAATACGAGTTTTGAGTTAAACCTATTCGAGTTCCCTTTGATGTCACGATGAATGTTTTAATGAGTAAAATATTGCATATTTGAATGAAAATACCTCAATCAAGGCATCCATTATGTCACTAGACCTTTTTTAAGTTATAAAGATTGAATCTTTGGAAGAACATTAGTGTTTTGTGTTCAACTTATTCAAGTTTCCTTTGACATCACGAACTGTGTTTTAAAGAGTAAAGATGAATTTTTGAAAGTGATTACCTCATTCACGGTACCTATTATCTCCCTTAAACTTTTTAATGTATAAAGATTTAATCTACGAAAGAAAATGATGGTATTGAGTTTAACTTATTCGAGTTCCCTATGAAGATCCGAAGAGTGTTTTAATGACTAAAGATTGAATCTTTGAATGAAAATACCTCAATCAAGGTACCCATTACATCAGTAGACGTTTTTAATGTATAAATATTGAATCTTTGAAAGAAAATAAGAGTTTTGCGTTAAACTGATTCGTGTTTCCTTTGACGTCACGAAGAATACTTTAATGAGTAAAGACTGAATCTTTAAATGAAATTACCTGAATCAAGATACCTATTATGTCACTTGGCCTTTTTTAATTTATTAAGATTGCATCTTTGAAAGAAAATATGAGTTTTGTATTTAACTTATTTGAGTTCCCTATGCAGTCGCGAAGAGTATTTTAATGACTAAAGATTGAATCTTTGAACAAAAATACCCCAATCAAAGTACCAATTAGGTCACAAGACCATTTTAATGTATAAAGATCAAATCTCTAAAAGAAAATGAGAGTTTTTAGTTAAACTTATTGGAGTTCCATTTGACGTCACGAAGAGTGTTTTAATAAGTAAAGATTGAATTTTGGAATGAAATTACCTCAATCCAGGTACCTATCAAGACACTTGACCTTTTTAATGTATAAAGATTTAGTCTTTTAAAGAAAATTAGAGTTTTGAGTTTAACTTATTCGAGTTCCCTATGAAGTCACGTAGCGTGTTTTAATGGATAAAGATTGAATCTTTGAATGAAAATAACTCAATCATGGTATGTATTATTTCACTAGACCTTTTTAACGTATAAAGATTAAATCTTTCAAATAAAATGAGAGTTTTAAGTTAAACTAATTCGAGTTATCTTTGACATCACGAAGAGTGTTTTAAGGAGTAAAGTTACAATCTTTGAGTGAAATCTCCTCAATAAAGGTACCGATTGTGTCAGTTGGCCTTTTTAATGTATAAAGATTGAATCTTTGGAAGAAAATGAGAGTTTTGAGTTCAACTTATTCGAGTTCCCTTTGACGTCCCGAAGAGTATGTTAATGAGTAAGATTGAATCTTTGAATGAAATTAACTCAATAAAGGTACCTATTATGTCACTAGACCATTTTAATGTATAAAGATTAAATTTTTGAAAGAAAATGAGAGTTTTGAGTTAAACCTATTCGAGTTCCCTTTGACGTCACGATGAGTGTTTTAATGAGTAAAATAATGCATCTTTTAATAAAAAATACCTCAATCTAGGTACGCATTATGTCACTAGACCTTTTTTAATGTATAAAGATTGAATCTTTTGAGGAAAATTAGTGTTTTGGGTTCAACTTATTCGAGTTCCCTTTGACATCACGAATAGTGTATTAATGAGTAAAGATGAATCTTTGAATGAAATTACCTCATTCACGGTACCTATTATGTCACTAGATCTTTTTAATGTTTAAAGTTTGAATCTACGAAAGAAAATGAGAGTTTTGAGTTTAACTTATGCCAGTTCCCTATGAAGTCCCGAAGAGTGTTTTAATGACTAAAGATTGAATCTTTGGAAGAAAATACCTTAATCTAGGTACATTTATATCACTAGACGTTTTTAATGTATAAAGATTGAATCTTTAAAAGAAAATAAGAGTTTTGAGTTAAATTTATTCCTGTTTCCTTTGACGTCACGAAGAGTACTTTAGTGAGTAATGATTGAATCTTTGAATGAACTTATCAGAATTAAGATACCTATTATGTCAGTTGATCTTTTTAATTTATAAAGATTGCATCTTCGAAAGAATATGTGAGTGTTTAGTTTAAGTTATTCGATTTTCCTAAGCGGTCGCGAAGAGTGTTTTAATGACTAAAGATTGAATCTTTGTACGAAAATACCTCAATCAAAGTACCTATAATGTCACTAGACCATTTTAATGTATACCGATTAAATCCTTGAAAGAAAATGAGAGTTTTGTGTTAAACATATTAGAATTACCGTTGACATCACAAAGAGTGTTTTAATAAGTAAACAAGGAATCTTTGAATGAAATTACCTCAATCAAGGAACGTATTATGTCATTAGTTCTTTTTAATGAATAAAGATTGAATCCTTTAAACAAAATAAGAATTTTGAGTTTAACTTATTCGATTTCCCTATGAAGTCGTGAATAGTTTTTTAATGACTAAAGAATGAATCTTTGAATCAAAATACCTCAATCTAGGTACAAATTATGTCACTTGACCTTTTTAATGCATAAAGATTGAATCTTTGAAAGAAGATGAGAGTTTTGAGTTCAACTTATTCGAGTTTCCTTTGAAGCCATGAAGAGTGTTTTATTGAGTAAAGATTGAATTTTGGAATGAAATTACCTCAATCCAAGTACCTATTAAGTCACTTGACCTTTTTAACGTACAAAGATTGAATCTTTTAAAGAAAATTAGAGTTTTGAGTTTAACTTATTCGAGTTCCCTACGAAGTCGAGTAGCATGTTTTAATAGATAAAGATTGAATCCGTGAATGAAAATACCTCAATCATGGTATCTACTTATTCGAGTTTCCTTTGACATCACGAAGAGTGTTTTAATATGAGTAAAGATGAATTTTTGAATGAAATTACCTCATTCACGATACCTGTTATGTCACTGAACCTTTTTAATGTATAAATATTGAGAAAATGAAAGTTTTGAGTTTAACTTATTCGAGTTCCCTATGAAGTCCCGAAGAGTGTTTTAAAGACTAAAGATTGAATCTTTGAATAAAAATACCTCTATCAAGGTACCCATTATAGCAGTAGATGTTTTTAATGTATAAAGATTGTATCTTTGAAAGAAAATTAGAGTTTTGAGTTAAACTTATTCGAGTTCCCGTTGACGTCACGAAGAGTACTTTAATGAGTAAAAATTGGAACTTTGAATGAAATTACCTGAATCAAGACACCATTATGTCACTTGGCCTTTTTAATTTATAAAGATTGCATCTTTGAAAGAAAATGAGAGTTTTGAGTTTAATTTATTCGAGTTCCCTCTGCAGTCGCGAAGACTTTTTTAATGACTAAAGATACTTTAATGTGAGTTTTGAGTTTAACTTATTCGAGTTCCCTCTGCAGTCGCGAAGACTTTTTTAATGACTAAAGATACTTTAATGTGAGTTTTGAGTTTAACTTATTCGAGTTCCCTACGAAGTCGCGTAGCGTGTTTTAATGGATAAAGATTGAATCTTTGAATGAAAATACCTCAATCATGGTATCTATTATGTCACTAGACCTTCTAAACATATAAAGATTTAAGCTTTAAAAAAAATGAGAGTTTTGAGTTAAACTTATTCGAGTTACCTTTCACATCACGAAGAGTGTTTTAAGGAGTAAAGATAGAATCCTTGAATGATATCTCCTCAATAAAGGTATCAATTATGTCACTAGTCATTTTTAATGTATAAAGATTGAATCTTTGAAAGAAAATGAGAGTTTTGAGTGAAACTTATTCGAGTTCCCTTTGACGTCCCGAAGAGTATGTTAATGAGAAAGATTGAATCTTTGAATGAAATTAACTCAACAAAGGTACCTATTATGTCACTAGACCATTTTAATGTATAAAGATTAAATCTTTGAAATAAAATGAGTGTTTTGAGTTAAACTTATTCGAGTTCCCTTAAACATCACGATGAGTGCTCTAATGAGTAAAGATTGAATCTTTGAATTAAATTACCTCAATCAAGGTACCTATTATGTTAATAAACCTTTTTAATGTAAAAAGATTGAATCTTTGGAAGAAAATAAGAGTTCTGAGTTTAACTTATTCGAGTTCCCAATGAAGTGTCGAAGAGTGTTTTAATGACTAAGGATTGAATCTTTGAATGAAAATACTACAATCAAGGCACCCATTATGTCACTATACATTTTTAATGTATAAAGATTGAATCTTTAAAATGAAATGAGAGTTTCGACTTAAACTTATTCAAGTTCCATTTGACAACCCGAATGGTGTTTTAATGAGTAAAGATTGAATCATTGGATGAAAATGTCTCAATTAAGGTACCTATTTTGTCACTAGAGCATTTTACTGTAAAAAGATTAAATCTTTGATAGAATTTAGAGTTTTGAGTTAAACTTATTCGAGTTCCCATTGACGTCACGAAGAGTGTTTCAGTTAGTAAAATTGAATCTTTGAATGGAATTATCTCAATTAAGGTACCTACTATGTCACTAGACCGTTTTATTATATAAAGATTAAATCTTTGAAAGAAAATGATAGTTTTGAGTTTAATCTATTCGAATTCTCTATGAAGTCGCGTAGAGTGTTTTAATGACTAAGGTTTGAATATTTGAATGAAATTAACTTAATAAAGGTACCTACTATGTCACTTGACCATTTTAATGTATAAAGATTAAATCTTTGAAAGAAAATGAGCATTTTGAGTTAAACTTATTCGAGTTCCATTGGACATCACGACGAGTGTTTTAATGAGTAAAGATTGAATCTTTGAATGAAATTACCTCAATCAAGGTACCTATTATATGTCAATAGACCTTTTTAAAGTTTAAAGATTGAATATTTGATAGAAAATGTGAGTTTTGAGTTTAACTTATCCGACTTCCCAATGAAGTGTCGAAGAGTGTTTTAATGACTAAGGATTGAATCTTTGAAAGAAAATGAGAGTTTTTAGGTAAACTTATTAGAGTTCCCTTTGACGTCCCGAAGAGTATGTTAATGAGTAAGATTGAATCTTTGAATGAAATTAACTTAATAAGGGTACCTATTATGTCAATAGACCATTTTAATGTATAAAGATTAAATCTTTGAAAGAAAATGAGTGTTTTGAGTTAAACACTTTCGAGTTACCTTTCACATCACGAAGAGTGTTTTAAGGAGTAAAGATAGAATCCTTGAATGAAATCTCCTCAATAAAGGTACCGATTATGTCACTAGATCTTTTTAATGTACAAAGATTGAATCTTTGAAAGAAAATGAGAGTTTTGAGTTAAACTTATTCGAGTTCCCTTTCACGTCCCGAAGAGTATGTTAATGAGTAAGATTGAATCTTTAAATGAAATTAACTCAATAACGGTACCTATTATGTCACTAGACCATTTTAATGTATAAAGATTAAATCTTTGAAATAAAATGAGTGTTTTGAGTTAAACTTATTCGAGTTCCCTTAGACATCACGATTAGTGTTCTAATGAGTAAAGATTGAATCTTTGAATGAAATTACCTCAATCAAGGTACCTATTATGTTAATAAACCTTTTTAATATAAAAAGATTGAATCTTTGGAAGAAAATAAGAGTTTTGAGTTTAACTTATTCGAGTTCCCAATGAAGTGTCGAAGACTGTTTTAATGACTAGGGATTGAATTTGTGAATGAAAATGCTACAATCAAGGTACCCATTATGTCACTATATGTTTTTAATGTACAAAGATTGAATCTTTGAAATAAAATGAGAGTTTCGACTTAAACTTATTCAAGTTCCATTTGACAACCCGAAGGGTGTTTTAATGAGTAAAGATTCAATCATGGGATGAAAATGTCTCAATTAAGGTACCTATTTTGTCACTAGAGCATTTTACTGCAAAAAGATTAAATTTTTTATAGAAATTGAGAGTTTTGAGTTAAACTTATTCAAGTTCCCATTGACGTCACGAAGAGTGTTTCAGTTAGTAAAATTGAATCTTTGAATGGACTTGTCTCAATCAAGGCACCTACTATGTTACTAGACCGTTTTAATATATAAAGATTAAATCTTTGAAAGAAAATGATAATTTTGAGTTTAACCTATTCGAATTCCCTATAAAGTCGCGTAGAGTGTTTTAATGACTAAGGATTGAACATTTGAATGAAATTAACTTAATAAAGGTACCTACTATGTCACTTGACCATTTTAATGTATAAAGATTAAATCTTTGAAAGAAACTGAGCGTTTTGAGTTAAACTTATTCGAGTTCCATTGGACATCACGACGAGTGTTTTAATGAATAAAGATTGAATCTTTGAATGAAATTACCTCAATCACGGTACCTATTATATGTCAATAGACCTTTTTAAAGTTTAAAGATTGAATCTTTGAAAGAAAATGTGAGTTTTGAGTTTAACTTATCCGACTTCCCAATGAAGTGTCGAAGAGTGTTTTAATGACTAAGGATTGAATCTTTGAAAGAAAATGAGTGTTTTTAGGTAAACTTATTAGAGTTCCCTTTGACGTCCCGAAGAGTATGTTAATGAGTAATATTGAATCTTTGAATGAAATTAACTTAATAAGGGTACCTGTTATGTCACTAGGCCATTTTAATGTATAAAGATTAAATCTTTGAAAGAAAATGAGTGTTTTGAGTTAAACTTATTCGAGTTCCCTTGGGCATCACAATGAGTGTTTTAATGAGTAAAGATTGAATCTTTGAATGAAATTATCTCAATCAATGTACATATTATGTTAATAGACCTTTTTAATGTATAAAGATTGAATCTTTGAAAGAAAATGAGAGTTTTTGAGTTTAACTTATTCGAGATCCCAATGAAGCGCCGAAGAGTGTTTTAACAACTAAAGATTGAATCTTTAAACAAAAATACTTCAATCAAGGTACCCATTATGTCACTAGACATTTTTAATGTATAAAGATTGAATCTTTGAAATAAAATTAGAGTTTCGACTTATACTTATTCAAGTTCCCTTTGACGTCCCAAAGGGTGTTTTAATGAGTAAAGATTGAATCCTTGGATGAAAATACCTCAATTAAGGTACCTATTTTGTCACTAGAGCATTTTAATGTATAAAGATTAAATCTTTGATAGAAAATGAGAGTTTTTAGTTAAACTTATTCGAGTTCGCCCTGACGTCACGGGGAGTGTTTCAATGAGTAAAATTGAATCTTTGAATGAAATAATCTCAATAAAGGTTCCTACTATGTCACTAGACCGTTTTAATATATAAAGATTAAATCTTTGAAAGAAAATGATAGTTTTGAGTAAAACTATTCGAGTTCCCTATGAAGTCGCGTAGAGTGTTTTAATGACTAAAGATTGAATCTTTGAATGAAAATACCTCAATCAAGGTAATGTATAAAGATTAAATCTTTGAAAGATAATGAGTGTCTTGAGTTAAACTTATTCGAATTCACTTTAAAGTCACAGAGAGTGTTCTAAGGAGTAAAGATTGAATCTTTGAATGAAATTAGCACAATAAAGGTACCTTTTATGTCACTAGATCTTTTTAAGAGTTTTTAGTTAAACTTATTCGAGTTCTCTTTGACGTTACGAAGAGTGTTTTAATGAGTAACGATTGAAAATTTGAATAAAATACCTTAATAAAGGTGCATATTATGTCACTAGACCATTTTAACGCATAAAGATTAAATCTTTGAAAGGAAATTAGAATTTTGAGTTAAACCAATTCGAGTTCCCTTTGACGTCACGATGAGTGTTTTAATGAGTAAAATATTGAATCATTGAATGAAAATACATCAATCAAAGTACCTATTATGTCACTAGACCATTTTCATGTATAAAGATTAAATCTTTGAAAGAAAATACGAGTTTTGAGTTAAACCTATTCGAGTTCCCTTTGACGTCACGATGAATGTTTTAATGAGTAAAATATTGCATATTTGATTGAAAATACCTCAATTAAGGTATCCATTATGTCACTAGACCTTTTTGAAGTTATAAAGATTGAATCTTTGGACGAACATTAGTGTTTTGTGTTCAATTTATTCGAGTTTCCTTTTGACATCACGAATTGGGTTTTAAAGAGTAAAGATAAATCTTCAAAAGTGATTACCTCATTCACGGTACCTATTATCTCCCTTAAACTTTTTAATGTATAAAGATTTAATCTACGAAAGAAAATGATGGTATTGAGTTTAACTTATTCGAGTCCCCTATGAAGACCCGAAGAGTATTTTAATGATTAAAGATTGAATCTATGAATGAAAATACCTCAATCAAGGTACCCATTACATCAGTAGACGTTTTTAATGTATAAATATTGAAAAGAAAATAAGAGTTTTACGTTAAACTGATTCGTGTTTCCTTTGACGTCTCGAAGAATACTTTAATGAGTAAAGATTGAATCTTTGAATGAAATTACCTGAATCAAGATACCTATTATGTCACTTGGCCTTTTTTAATTTATAAAGATTGCATCTTTGAAAGAAAATATGAGTTTTGTGTTTCACTTATTTGAGTTCCCTATGCAGTCGCGAAGAGTATTTTAATGACTAAAGATTGAATCTTTGAACGAAAATACCTCAATCAAAGTACCGATTAGGTCACAAGACCATTTTAATGTATAAAGATCAAATCTCTGAAAGAAAATGAGAGTTTTGAGTTAAACTTATTCGAGTTCCCTTTGACGTCACGAAGAGTGTTTTAATAAGTAAAGATTGAATTTTGGAATGAAATTACCTCAATCCAGGTACCTATAAAGTCACTTGATCTTTTTAATGTATAAAGACTGAGTCTTTTAAAGAAAATGAGAGTTTTGAGTTTAACTTATTCGAGTTCCCTACGAAGTCGCGTAACGTGTTTTAATGGATAAAGATTGAATCTTTGAATGAAAATACCTCAATCATGGTATGTATTATTTCACTAGACCTTTTTAACGTATAAAGATTAAATCTTTCAAATAAAATGAGAGTTTTAAGTTAAACTAATTCGAATTATCTTTGACATCACGAAGAGTGTTTTAAGGAGTAAAGATATAATCTTTGAGTGAAATCTCCTCAATAAAGGTACCGATTGTGTCAGTTGGCCTTTTTAATGTATAAAGATTGAATCTTGGAAAGAAAATGAGAGTTTTGAGTTCAACTTATTCGAGTTCCCTTTGACGTCCCGAAGAGTATGCTAATGAGTAAGATTGAATCTTTGAATGCAATTAACTTAATAAAGGTACCTATTATGTCACTAGACTATTTTAATGTATAAAAATTAAATTTTTGAAAGAAAATGAGAGTTTTGAGTTAAACATATTCGAGTTCCCTTTGATGTCACGATGAGTGTTTTAATGACTAAAATATTGCATCTTTGAATGAAAATACCTCAATCTAGGTACGTATTATGTCACTAGACATTTTTTAATGTATAAAGATTGAATCTTTGGAGGAAAATTAGTGTTTTTGGTTCAACTTATTCGAGTTCCCTTTGACATCACGAAGAGTGTTTTAATGAGTAAAGATGAATCTTTGAATGAAATTACCTCATTCACGGTACCTATTATGTCACTAGACATTTTTAATGTTTAAAGTTTGAATCTACGAAAGAAAATGGGAGTTTTGAGTTTAACTTATGCCAGTTCCCTTTGGAGTCCCGAAGTGTGTTTTAATGACTAAAGATTGAATCTTTGAAAGAAAATACCTCAATCTAGGTACCTTTATATCACTAGACGTTTTTAACGTATAAAGATTGAATCTTTGAAAGAAAATAAGAGTTTTGAGTTAAATTTATTCCAGTTTCCTTTGACGTCACGAAGAGTACTTTAGTGCGTAAATATTGAATCTTTGAATGAACTTACCAGAATTAAGATACCTATTATGTTAGTTGATCTTTTTAATTTTTAAAGATTGTATCTTCCAAAGAATATGTGAGATTTTAGTTTAAGTTATTCGATTTTCCTAAGCGGTCGCGAACAGTGTTTTAATGACTAAAGATTGAATCTTTGTACGAAAAAACTTCAATCAAAATACCTATTATGTCACTAGACCATTTTAATGTATAACGATTAAATCTTTGAAAGAAAATGAGAGTTTTGTGTTAAACATGTTAGAATTACCGTTGACATCACAAAGAGTGTTTTAATGAGTAAATAAGGAATCTTTGAATGAAATTACCTCAATCAAGGAACGTATTATGTCACTAGATCTTTTTCATGAATAAAGATTGAATCCTTTAAACAAAATAAGAATTTTGAGTTTAACTTATTCGATTTCCCTATGAAGTCGTGAAAAGTGTTTTAATGACTAAAGAATGAATCTTTGAATCAAAATACCTCAATCTAGGTACAAATTATGTCACTTGACCTTTTTAATGCATAAAGATTGAATCTTTGAAAGAAGATGAGAGTTTTGAGTTCAACTTATTCGAGTTTCCTTTGAAGCCATGAAGAGTGTTTTATTGAGTAAAGATTGAATTTTGGAATGAAATTACCTCAATCCAAGTACCTATTAAGTCACTTGACCTTTTTAACATATAAAGATTGAATCTTTTAAAGAAAATTAGAGTTTTGAGTTTAACTTATTCGAGTTCCCTACAAAGTCGCGTAGCGTGTTTTAATGGATAAAGATTGAACCTTTGATTGAAAATACCTCAATCATGGTATCTACTTATTCGAGTTTCCTTTGACATCACGAAGAGTGTTTTAATATGAGTAAAGATGAATCTTTGAATGAAATTACCTCATTCACAATACTTGTTATGTCACTGGACCTTTTTAATGTATAAAGATTGAGAAAATGAGAGTTTTGAGTTTAACTTATTCGAGTTCCCTATGAAGTCCCGAAGAGTGTTTTAATAACTAAAGATTGAATCTTTGAATAAAAATACCTCTATCAAGCTACTCATTATAGCAGTAGATTTTTTAATGTATAAAGATTGTATCTTTGAAAGAAAATTAGAGTTTTGAGTTAAACTTATTCGAATTCCCGTTGACGTCACGAAGAGTACTTTAATGAGTAAAGATTGAAACTTTGAATGAAATTACCTGAATCAAGATACCCATTATGTCACTTGGCCTTTTTAATTTATAAAGATTGCATCTTTGAAAGAAAATGAGAGTTTTGAGTTTAATTTATTCGAGTTCCCTCTGCAGTCGCGAAGACTTTTTTAACGACTAAAGATACTTTAATGTGAGTTTTGAGTTTAACTTATTCGAGTTCCCTACGAAGTCGCGTAGCATGTTTTAATGGATAAAGGTTGAATCTTTGAATGAAAATACCTCAATCATGATATCTATTATGTCACTAGACCTTTTAAACATATAAAGATTTAAGCTTTAAAATAAAATTAGAGTTTTGAGTTAAACTTATTCGAGTTACCTTTCACATCACGAAGAGTGTTTTAAGGAGTAAAGATAGAATCCTTGAATAAAATCTCCTCAATAAAGGTATCGAATGTGTCACTAGACCTTTTTAATGTATAAAGATTGAATCTTTGAAAGAAAATGAGAGTTTTGAGTTAAACTTATTCGAGTTCCCTTTGACGTCCCGAAGAGTATGTTAATGAGTAAGATTGAATCTTTGAATGAAATTAACTCAATAAAGGTACCTATTGTGTCACTAGACCATTTTAATGTATAAAGATTAAATCTTTGAAATAAAATGAGTGTTTTGAGTTAAACTTATTCGAGTTCCCTTAAACATCACGATGAGTGTTCTAATGAGTAAAGATTGAATCTTTGAATGAAATTACCTCAATCAAGGTACCTATTATGTTAAAAAACCTTTTTAATGTAAAAAGATTGAATCTTTGGAAGAAAATAAGAGTTTTAAGTTTAACTTATTCGAGTTCCCAATGAAGTTTCGAAGTGTGTTTCAATGACTAAGGATTGAATCTTTGAATGAAAATACTTCAATCAAGGTACCCATTATGTCACTATACGTTTTTAATGTATAAAGATTGAATCTTTGAAATAAAATGAGAGTTTCGACTTAAACTTATTCAAGTTCCATTTGACAACCCGAAGGGTGTTTTAATGAGTAAAGATTGAATCATTGGATGAAAATGTCTCAATTAAGGTACCTATTTTGTCACTAGAGCATTTTACTATAAAAAGATTAAATCTTTGATAGAAATTGAGAATTTTGAGTTAAACTTATTCGAGTTCCCATTGATGTCACGAAGAGTGTTTCAGTTAGTAAAATTGAATCTTTGAATGAAATTATCTCAATCAAGGTACCTACTATGTCAGTAGACCGTTTTAATATATAAAGATTAAATCTTTGAAAGAAAATGATAGTTTTAAGTTTAACCTATTCGAATTCCCTATGAAGTCGCGTAGAGTGTTTTAATGACTAAAGATTGAATATTTGAATGAAATTCACTTAATAAAGGTATCTATTATGTCACTTGACCATTTTAATGTATAAAGATTAAATCTTTGAAAGAAAATGAGCGTTTTGAGTTAAACTTATTCGAGTTCCATTGGACATCACGACGAGTGTTTTAATGAGTAAAGATTGAATCTTTGAATGAAATTACCTCAATCAAGGTACCTATTGTATGTCAATAGACTTTTCTAAAGTTTAAAGATTGAATCTTTGAAAGAAAATGTGAGTTTTGAGTTTAACTTGTCCGACTTCCCAATGAAGTGTCGAAGAGTGTTTTAATGACTAAGGATTGAATCTTTGAAAGAATATGAGAGTTTTTAGGTAAACTTATTAGAGTTCCCTTTGACGTCCCGAAGAGTATATTAATGAGTAAGATAGAATCTTTGAATGAAATTAACTTAATAAGCGTACCTATTATGTCACTAGACCATTTTAATGTATAAAGATTAAATCTTTGAAAGAAAATGAGTGTTTTGAGTTAAACTTATTCGAGTTCCCTTGAACATCACGATGAGTGTTTTAATGAGTAAAGATTGAATCTTTGAATGAAATTATCTCAATCAATGTACATATTATGTTAATTGACCTTTTTAATCTATAAAGATTGAATCTTTGAAAGAAAATGAGAGTTTTTGAGTTTAACTTATTCGAGTTCCCAATGAAGTGCCGAAGAGTGCTTTAACAACTAAAGATTGAATTTTTGAATGAAAATACTTCAATCAAGTTACCCATTATGTCACTAGACGTTTTTAATGTATAAAGATTGAATCTTTGAAATAAAATGAGAGTTTCGACTTATACTTATTCAAGTTCCCTTTGACGTCCCGAAGGGTGTTTTAATGAGTAAAGATTGAATCCTTGGATGAAAATGCCTCAATTAAGGTACCTAATTTGTCACTAGAGCATTTTAATGTATAAAGATTAAATCTTTGATAGAAAATGAGAGTTTTTAGTTAAACTTATTCGAGTTCGCCCTGACGTCACGGGGAGCGTTTCAATGAGTAAAATTGAATCTTTGAATGAAATTATCTCAATAAAGGTACCTACTATGTTACTAGACCGTTTTAATATATAAAGATTAAATCTTTAAAAGAAAATGATAGTTTTGAGTTTAACCTATTCGAGTTCCCTATGAAGTCGCGTAGAGTGTTTTAATGACTAAAGATTGAATCTTTGAATGAAAATACCTCAATCAAGGTAATGTATATAGATTAAATCTTTGAAAGATAATGAGAGTCTTGAGTTAAACTTATTCGAATTCACTTTAAAGTAACAAAGAGTGTTCTAAGGAGTAAAGATTGAATCTTTGAATGAAATTAGCACAATAAAGGTATCTATTATGTCAGTAGATCTTTTTAAAAGTTTTTAGTTAAACTTATTTGAGTTCCCTTTGACGTTACGAAGAATGTTTTAAAGAGTAACGATAGAAAATTTGAATAACAATACCTCAATAAAGGTGCCCATTATGTCACTAGACCATTTTCACGCATAAAGATTAATCTTTGAAAGAAAATGAGAGTTTTGAGTTAAACCAATTCGAGTACCCTTTGACATCACTATGAATGTTTTAAAGAGTAAAATATTGAATCTTTGAATGAAAATACATCAATCAAGGTACCTATTATGTCACTAGACCATTTTCATGTATAAAGATTAAATCTTTGAAAGAAAATACGAGTTTTGAGTTAAATCTATTCGAGTTCCCTTTGACGTCACAATGAGTATTTTAATGAGTAAAATATTGCATCTTTGAATGAAAATACCTCAATCTAGGTACGCATTATGTCACTAGACCTTTTTAAAGGTATAAAGACTGAATCTTTGAAGGAAAATTAGTGTTTTGGGTTCAACTTATTCGACTTCCCTTTGACATCACGAACAGTATTTTAATGAGTAAAGATGAATCTTTGAATGAAATTACCTCATTCACGGTACCTATTATGTCACTAGACCTTTTTAATGTTTAAAGTTTGAATCTACGAAAGAAAATGAGTGTTTTGAGTTTAACTTATGCCAATTCCCTATGAAGTCCCGAAGAGTGTTTTAATGACTAAAGATTAAATCTTTGAATAAAAATACCTCAATCAAGGTACCCATTACATCAGTAGACGTTTTTAATGTATAAATATTGAATCCTTGAAAGAAAATAAGAGTTTTGCGCTAAACTGGTTCGTGTTTCCTTTGACGTCACGATGAATACTTTAATGAGTAAAGATTGAATCTTTAAAAGAAATTACCTGAATCAAGATACCTATTATATCACTTGGCCTTTTTTAATTTATAAAGATTACATCTTTGAAAGAAAATATGAGTTTTGTATTTAACTTATTTGAGTTCCCTTTGCAGTCGCGAAGAGTATTTTAATGACTAAAGATTGAATCTTTGAACGAAAATACCTCAATCAAAGTACCGATTAGGTCACAAGACCATTTTAATGTATAAAGATCAAATCTCTGAAAGAAAATGAGAGTTTTGAGTTAAACTTATTGGAGTTCCCTTTGACGTCACGAAGAGTGTTTTAATAAGTAAAGATTGAATTTTGGAATGAAATTACCTCAATACAGGTACCTATTAAGTCACTTGACATTTTTAATGTATAAAGATTGAGTCTTTTAAAGAAAATGAGAGTTTTGAGTTTAACTTATTCGAGTTCCCTATGAAGTCACGTCGCGTGTTTTAATGGATAAAGATTGAGTCTTTGAATGAAAATACCTCAATCATGGTATGTATTATTTCACTAGACCTTTTTAACGCATAAAGATTAAATCTTTCAAATAAAATGAGAGTTTTAAGTTAAACTAATTCGAGTTATCTTTGACATTACGAAGAGTGTTTTAAGGAGTAAAGATGCAATCTTTGAGTGAAATCTCCTCAATAAAGGTACCGATTGTGTCAGTTGACCTTTTTAATGTATAAAGATTAAATCTTTGAAAGAAAATAAGAGTTTTGAGTTCAACTTATTCGAGTTCCCTTTGACGTCCCGAAGAGTATGCTAATGAGTAAGATTGAATCTTTGAATGAAATTAACTTAATAAAGGTACCTAGTATGTCACTAGACCATTTTAATGTATAAAGATTAAATTTTTGAAAGAAAATGAGAGTTTTGAGTTAAACCTATTCGAGTTCCCTTTGACGTCACGATGAGTGTTTTAATGAGTAAAATATTGCATCTTTGAATGAAAAAACCTCAATCTAGGTACGCATTATGTCTCTAGACCTTTTTTAAGGTATAAAGACAGAATCTTTGGAGGAAAATTAGTGTTTTGGATTCAACTTATTCGAGTTCCCTTTGACATCACGAAGTGTGTTTTAATGAGTAAAGATGAATCTTTGAATGAAATTGCCTCATTCACGGTACCTATTATGTCACTAGACCTTTTTAATGTTTAAAGTCTGAATCTACGAAAGAAAATGAGTGTTTTGAGTTTAACTTATGCCAGTTCCCTATAAAGTCCCGAAGAGTGCTTTAATGACTAAAGATTGAATCTTTGAATGAAAATAACTCAATCACGGTACCCATTACATCAGTAGACGTTTTTAATGTATAAATATTGAATCTTTGAAAGAAAATAAGAGTTTTGCGTTAAACTGATTCGTGTTTCCTTTGACGTCACGATGAATACTTTAATGAGTAAAGATTGAATCTTTGAAAGAAATTACCTGAATCAAGATACCTATTATGTCACTTGGCCTTTTTTAATCTATAAAGATTGCATCTTTGAAAGTAAATATGAGTTTTGTATTTAACTTATTTGAGTTCCCTATGCAGTCGCTAAGAGTATTTTAATGACTAAAGATTGAATCTTTGAACGAAAATACCTCAATCAAAGTACCGATTAGGTCACAAGACCATTTTAATGTATAAAGATCAAATCTCTGAAAGAAAATGAGAGTTTTGAGTTAAACTTATTGGAGTTCCCTTTGACGTCACGAAGAGTGTTTTAATAAGTAGAGATTGAATTTTGGAATGAAATTACCTTAATCCAGGTACCTATTATGTCACTTGACCTTTTTAATGTATAAAGATTGAGTCTTTTAAAGAAAATGAGAGTTTTGAGTTTAACTTATTCGAGTTCCCTACGAAGTCGCGTCGCGTGTTTTAATGGATAAAGATTGAATCTTTGAATGAAAATACCTCAATTATGGTATGTATTATTTCACTAGACCTTTTTAACGTATAAAGATTAAATTTTTCAAATAAAATGAGAGTTTTAAGTTAACCTATTCGAGTTCCCTATGAAGTCGCGTAGAGTGTTTTAATGACTAAAGATTGAATCTTTGAATGAAAATACCTCAATCAAGGTAATGTATATAGATTAAATCTTTGAAAGATAATGAGAGTCTTGAGTTAAACTTATTCGAATTCACTTTAAAGTAACAAAGAGTGTTCTAAGGAGTAAAGATTGAATCTTTGAATGAAATTAGCACAATAAAGGTATCTATTATGTCAGTAGATCTTTTTAAAAGTTTTTAGTTAAACTTATTTGAGTTCCCTTTGACGTTACGAAGAGTGTTTTAAAGAGTAACGATTGAAAATTTGAATAACAATACCTCAATAAAGGTGCCCATTATGTCACTAGACCATTTTCACGCATAAAGATTAATCTTTGAAAGAAAATGAGAGTTTTGAGTTAAACCAATTCGAGTACCCTTTGACATCACTATGAATGTTTTAAAGAGTAAAATATTGAATCTTTGAATGAAAATACATCAATCAAGGTACCTATTATGTCACTAGACCATTTTCATGTATAAAGATTAAATCTTTGAAAGAAAATACGAGTTTTGAGTTAAATCTATTCGAGTTCCCTTTGACGTCACAATGAGTATTTTAATGAGTAAAATATTGCATCTTTGAATGAAAATACCTCAATCTAGGTACGCATTATGTCACTAGACCTTTTTTAAGGTATAAAGACAGAATCTTTGGAGGAAAATTAGTGTTTTGGATTCAACTTATTCGAGTTCCCTTTGACATCACGAAGAGTGTTTTAATGAGTAAAGATGAATCTTTGAATGAAATTGCCTCATTCACGGTACCTATTATGTCACTAGACCTTTTTAATGTTTAAAGTCTGAATCTACGAAAGAAAATGAGTGTTTTGAGTTTAACTTATGCCAGTTCCCTATAAAGTCCCGAAGAGTGCTTTAATGACTAAAGATTGAATCTTTGAATGAAAATAACTCAATCACGGTACCCATTACATCAGTAGACGTTTTTAATGTATAAATATTGAATCTATGAAAGAAAATAAGAGTTTTGCGTTAAACTGATTCGTGTTTCCTTTGACGTCACGATGAATACTTTAATGAGTAAAGATTGAATCTTTGAAAGAAATTACCTGAATCAAGATACCTATTATGTCACTTGGCCTTTTTTAATCTATAAAGATTGCATCTTTGAAAGAAAATATGAGTTTTGTATTTAACTTATTTGAGTTCCCTATGCAGTCGCGAAGAGTATTTTAATGACTAAAGATTGAATCTTTGAACGAAAATACCTCAATCAAAGTACCGATTAGGTCACAAGACCATTTTAATGTATAAAGATCAAATCTCTGAAAGAAAATGAGAGTTTTGAGTTAAACTTATTGGAGTTCCCTTTGACGTCACGAAGAGTGTTTTAATAAGTAAAGATTGAATTTTGGAATGAAATTACCTCAATACAGGTACCTATTAAGTCACTTGACATTTTTAATGTATAAAGATTGAGTCTTTTAAAGAAAATGAGAGTTTTGAGTTTAACTTATTCGAGTTCCCTACGAAGTCACGTCGCGTGTTTTAATGGATAAAGATTAAGTCTTTGAATGAAAATACCTCAATCATGGTATGTATTATTTCACTAGACCTTTTTAACGCATAAAGATTAAATCTTTCAAATAAAATGAGAGTTTTAAGTTAAACTAATTCGAGTTATCTTTGACATTACGAAGAGTGTTTTAAGGAGTAAAGATGCAATCTTTGAGTGAAATCTCCTCAATAAAGGTACCGATTGTGTCAGTTGACCTTTTTAATGTATAAAGATTAAATCTTTGAAAGAAAATAAGAGTTTTGAGTTCAACTTATTCGAGTTCCCTTTGACGTCCCGAAGAGTATGCTAATGAGTAAGATTGAATCTTTGAATGAAATTAACTTAATAAAGGTACCTATTATGTCACTAGACCATTTTAATGTATAAAGATTAAATTTTTGAAAGAAAATGAGAGTTTTGAGTTAAACCTATTCGAGTTCCCTTTGACGTCACGATGAGTGTTTTAATGAGTGAAATATTGCATCTTTGAATGAAAAAACCTCAATCTAGGAACGCATTATGTCACTAGACCTTTTTTAAGGTATAAAGACAGAATCTTTGGAGGAAAATTAGTGTTTTGGATTCAACGTATTCGAGTTCCCTTTGACATCACGAAGAGTGTTTTAATGAGTAAAGATGCATCTTTGAATGAAATTGCCTCATTCACGGTACCTATTATGTCACTAGACCTTTTTAATGCTTAAAGTCTGAATCTACGAAAGAAAATGAGTGTTTTGAGTTTAACTTATGCCAGTTCCCTATAAAGTCCCGAAGAGTGCTTTAATGACTAAAGATTGAATCTTTGAATGAAAATAACTCAATCACGGTACCCATTACATCAGTAGACGTTTTTAATGTATAAATATTGAATCTTTGAAAGAAAATAAGAGTTTTGCGTTAAACTGATTCGTGTTTCCTTTGACGTCACGATGAATACTTTAATGAGTAAAGATTGAATCTTTGAAAGAAATTACCTGAATCAAGATACCTATTATGTCACTTGGCCTTTTTTAATCTATAAAGATTGCATCTTTGAAAGAAAATATGAGTTTTGTATTTAACTTATTTGAGTTCCCTATGCAGTCGCGAAGAGTATTTTAATGACTAAAGATTGAATCTTTGAACGAAAATACCTCAATCAAAGTACCGATTAGGTCACAAGACCATTTTAATGTATAAAGATCAAATCTCTGAAAGAAAATGAGAGTTTTGAGTTAAACTTATTGGAGTTCCCTTTGACGTCACGAAGAGTGTTTTAATAAGTAAAGATTGAATTTTGGAATGAAATTACCTTAATCCAGGTACCTATTATGTCACTTGACCTTTTTAATGTATAAAGATTGAGTCTTTTAAAGAAAATGAGAGTTTTGAGTTTAACTTATTCGAGTTCCCTATGAAGTCGCGTCGCATGTTTTAATGGATAAAGATTGAATCTTTGAACGAAAATACCTCAATCATGGTATGTATTATTTCACTAGACCTTTTTAACGTATAAAGATTAAATTTTTCAAATAAAATGAGAGTTTTAAGTTAAACTAATTCGAGTTATCTTTAACATCACGAAGAGTGTTTTAAGGAGTAAAGATACAATCTTTGAGTGAAATCTCCTCAATAAAGGTACTGATTGTGTCAGTTGGCCTTTTTAATGTATAACGATTAAATCTTTGAAAGAAAATAATTGTTTTGAGTTCAACTTATTCCATTTCCTTTGACGTCCCGAAGAGTATGCTAATGAGTAAGATTGAATCTTTGAATGAAATTAACTTAATAAAGGTACTTATTATGTCACTAGACCATTTTGACGTCACGATGAGTGTTTTAATGAGTAAAATATTGCATCTTTGAATGAAAGTACCTCAATCTAGGTAAGCATTATGTCACTAGACCTTTTTTAATGTATAAAGATTGAATCTTTGGAGGAAAATTAGTGTTTTGGGTTCAACTTATTCGAGTTCCCTTTGACATCACGAAGAGTGTTTTAATGAGTAAAGATGAATGTTTGAATGAAATTACCTCATTCACGGTACCTATTATGTCACTAGACATTTTTAATGTTTAAAGTTTGAATCTAAGAAAGAAAATGCGTGTTTTGAGTTTAACTTATGCCAGTTCCCTATGAAGTCCCGAAGAGTGTTTTAATGACTAAAGATTGAATCTTTGAATGAAAATACCTCAATCAAGGTACCCATTACATCAGTAGACGTTTTTAATGTATAAATATTGAATCTTTGAAAGAAAATAAGAGTTTTGCGTTAAACTGATTCGTGTTTCCTTTGACGTCACGATGAATACTTTAATGAGTAAAGATTGAATCTTTAAAAGAAATTACCTGAATCAAGATACCTATTATATCACTTGGCCTTTTTAATTTATAAAGATTACATCTTTAAAAGAAAATATGAGTTTTGTATTCAACTTATTTGAGTTCCCTTTGCAGTCGCGAAGAGTATTTTAATGACTAAAGATTGAATCTTTGAACGAAAATACCTCAATCAAAGTACCGATTAGGTCACAAGACCATTTTAATGTATAAAGATCAAATCTCTGAAAGAAAATGAGAGTTTTGAGTTAAACTTATTGGAGTTCCCTTTGACATCACGAAGAGTGTTTTAATAAGTAAAGATTGAATTTTGGAATGAAATTACCTCAATACAGGTACCTATTAAGTCACTTGACATTTTTAATGTATAAAGATTGAGTCTTTTAAAAAAAATGAGAGTTTTGAGTTTAACTTATTCGAGTTCCCTACGAAGTCACGTCGCGTGTTTTAATGGATAAAGATTGAGTCTTTGAATGAAAATACCTCAATCATGGTATGTATTATTTCAGTAGACCTTTTTAACGCATAAAGATTAAATCTTTCAAATAAAATGAGAGTTTTAAGTTAAACTAATTCGAGTTATCTTTGACATTACGAAGAGTGTTTTAAGGAGTAAAGATGCAATCTTTGAGTGAAATCTCCTCAATAAAGGTACCGATTGTGTCAGTTGACCTTTTTAATGTATAAAGATTAAATCTTTGAAAGAAAATAAGAGTTTTGAGTTCAACTTATTCGAGTTCCCTTTGACGTCCCGAAGAGTATGCTAATGAGTAAGATTGAATCTTTGAATGAAATTAACTTAATAAAGGTACCTATTATGTCACTAGACCATTTTAATGTATAAAGATTAAATTTTTGAAAGAAAATGAGAGTTTTGAGTTAAACCTATTCGAGTTCCCTTTGACGTCACGATGAGTGTTTTAATGAGTAAAATATTGCATCTTTGAATGAAAAAACCTCAATCTAGGTACGCATTATGTCACTAGACCTTTTTTAAGGTATAAAGACAGAATCTTTGGAGGAAAATTAGTGTTTTGGATTCAACTTATTCGAGTTCCCTTTGACATCACGAAGAGTGTTTTAATGAGTAAAGATGAATCTTTGAATGAAATTGCCTCATTCACGGTACCTATTATGTCACTAGACCTTTTTAATGTTTAAAGTCTGAATCTACGAAAGAAAATGAGTGTTTTGAGTTTAACTTATGCCAGTTCCCTATAAAGTCCCGAAGAGTGCTTTAATGACTAAAGATTGAATCTTTGAATGAAAATAACTCAATCACGGTACCCATTACATCAGTAGACGTTTTTAATGTATAAATATTGAATCTATGAAAGAAAATAAGAGTTTTGCGTTAAACTGATTCGTGTTTCCTTTGACGTCACGATGAATACTTTAATGAGTAAAGATTGAATCTTTGAAAGAAATTACCTGAATCAAGATACCTATTATGTCACTTGGCCTTTTTTAATCTATAAAGATTGCATCTTTGAAAGAAAATATGAGTTTTGTATTTAACTTATTTGAGTTCCCTATGCAGTCGCGAAGAGTATTTTAATGACTAAAGATTGAATCTTTGAACGAAAATACCTCAATCAAAGTACCGATTAGGTCACAAGACCATTTTAATGTATAAAGATCAAATCTCTGAAAGAAAATGAGAGTTTTGAGTTAAACTTATTGGAGTTCCCTTTGACGTCACGAAGAGTGTTTTAATAAGTAAAGATTGAATTTTGGAATGAAATTACCTCAATACAGGTACCTATTAAGTCACTTGACATTTTTAATGTATAAAGATTGAGTCTTTTAAAGAAAATGAGAGTTTTGAGTTTAACTTATTCGAGTTCCCTACGAAGTCACGTCGCGTGTTTTAATGGATAAAGATTGAGTCTTTGAATGAAAATACCTCAATCATGGTATGTATTATTTCACTAGACCTTTTTAACGCATAAAGATTAAATCTTTCAAATAAAATGAGAGTTTTAAGTTAAACTAATTCGAGTTATCTTTGACATTACGAAGAGTGTTTTAAGGAGTAAAGATGCAATCTTTGAGTGAAATCTCCTCAATAAAGGTACCGATTGTGTCAGTTGACCTTTTTAATGTATAAAGATTAAATCTTTGAAAGAAAATAAGAGTTTTGAGTTCAACTTATTCGAGTTCCCTTTGACGTCCCGAAGAGTATGCTAATGAGTAAGATTGAATCTTTGAATGAAATTAACTTAATAAAGGTACCTATTATGTCACTAGACCATTTTAATGTATAAAGATTAAATTTTTGAAAGAAAATGAGAGTTTTGAGTTAAACCTATTCGAGTTCCCTTTGACGTCACGATGAGTGTTTTAATGAGTGAAATATTGCATCTTTGAATGAAAAAACCTCAATCTAGGTACGCATTATGTCACTAGACCTTTTTTAAGGTATAAAGACAGAATCTTTGGAGGAAAATTAGTGTTTTGGATTCAACGTATTCGAGTTCCCTTTGACATCACGAAGAGTGTTTTAATAAGTAAAGATGCATCTTTGAATGAAATTGCCTCATTCACGGTACCTATTATGTCACTAGACCTTTTTAATGCTTAAAGTCTGAATCTACGAAAGAAAATGAGTGTTTTGAGTTTAACTTATGCCAGTTCCCTATAAAGTCCCGAAGAGTGCTTTAATGACTAAAGATTGAATCTTTGAATGAAAATAACTCAATCACGGTACCCATTACATCAGTAGACGTTTTTAATGTATAAATATTGAATCTTTGAAAGAAAATAAGAGTTTTCCGTTAAACTGATTCGTGTTTCCTTTGACGTCACGATGAATACTTTAATGAGTAAAGATTGAATCTTTGAAAGAAATTACCTGAATCAAGATACCTATTATGTCACTTGGCCTTTTTTAATCTATAAAGATTGCATCTTTGAAAGAAAATATGAGTTTTGTATTTAACTTATTTGAGTTCCCTATGCAGTCGCGAAGAGTATTTTAATGACTAAAGATTGAATCTTTGAACGAAAATACCTCAATCAAAGTACCGATTAGGTCACAAGACCATTTTAATGTATAAAGATCAAATCTCTGAAAGAAAATGAGAGTTTTGAGTTAAACTTATTGGAGTTCCCTTTGACGTCACGAAGAGTGTTTTAATAAGTAAAGATTGAATTTTGGAATGAAATTACCTTAATCCAGGTACCTATTATGTCACTTGACCTTTTTAATGTATAAAGATTGAGTCTTTTAAAGAAAATGAGAGTTTTGAGTTTAACTTATTCGAGTTCCCTATGAAGTCGCGTCGCATGTTTTAATGGATAAAGATTGAATCTTTGAACGAAAATACCTCAATCATGGTATGTATTATTTCACTAGACCTTTTTAACGTATAAAGATTAAATTTTTCAAATAAAATGAGAGTTTTAAGTTAAACTAATTCGAGTTATCTTTAACATCACGAAGAGTGTTTTAAGGAGTAAAGATACAATCTTTGAGTGAAATCTCCTCAATAAAGGTACTGATTGTGTCAGTTGGCCTTTTTAATGTATAACGATTAAATCTTTGAAAGAAAATAATTGTTTTGAGTTCAACTTATTCCATTTCCTTTGACGTCCCGAAGAGTATGCTAATGAGTAAGATTGAATCTTTGAATGAAATTAACTTAATAAAGGTACTTATTATGTCACTAGACCATTTTGACGTCACGATGAGTGTTTTAATGAGTAAAATATTGCATCTTTGAATGAAAGTACCTCAATCTAGGTAAGCATTATGTCACTAGACCTTTTTTAATGTATAAAGATTGAATCTTTGGAGGAAAATTAGTGTTTTGGGTTCAACTTATTCGAGTTCCCTTTGACATCACGAAGAGTGTTTTAATGAGTAAAGATGAATGTTTGAATGAAATTACCTCATTCACGGTACCTATTATGTCACTAGACATTTTTAATGTTTAAAGTTTGAATCTAAGAAAGAAAATGCGTGTTTTGAGTTTAACTTATGCCAGTTCCCTATGAAGTCCCGAAGAGTGTTTTAATGACTAAAGATTGAATCTTTGAATGAAAATACCTCAATCAAGGTACCCATTACATCAGTAGACGTTTTTAATGTATAAATATTGAATCTTTGAAAGAAAATAAGAGTTTTGCGTTAAACTGATTCGTGTTTCCTTTGACGTCACGATGAATACTTTAATGAGTAAAGATTGAATCTTTAAAAGAAATTACCTGAATCAAGATACCTATTATATCACTTGGCCTTTTTAATTTATAAAGATTACATCTTTAAAAGAAAATATGAGTTTTGTATTTAACTTATTTGAGTTCCCTTTGCAGTCGCGAAGAGTATTTTAATGACTAAAGATTGAATCTTTGAACGAAAATACCTCAATCAAAGTACCGATTAGGTCACAAGACCATTTTAATGTATAAAGATCAAATCTCTGAAAGAAAATGAGAGTTTTGAGTTAAACTTATTGGAGTTCCCTTTGACATCACGAAGAGTGTTTTAATAAGTAAAGATTGAATTTTGGAATGAAATTACCTCAATACAGGTACCTATTAAGTCACTTGACATTTTTAATGTATAAAGATTGAGTCTTTTAAAAAAAATGAGAGTTTTGAGTTTAACTTATTCGAGTTCCCTACGAAGTCACGTCGCGTGTTTTAATGGATAAAGATTGAGTCTTTGAATGAAAATACCTCAATCATGGTATGTATTATTTCAGTAGACCTTTTTAACGCATAAAGATTAAATCTTTCAAATAAAATGAGAGTTTTAAGTTAAACTAATTCGAGTTATCTTTGACATTACGAAGAGTGTTTTAAGGAGTAAAGATGCAATCTTTGAGTGAAATCTCCTCAATAAAGGTACCGATTGTGTCAGTTGACCTTTTTAATGTATAAAGATTAAATCTTTGAAAGAAAATAAGAGTTTTGAGTTCAACTTATTCGAGTTCCCTTTGACGTCCCGAAGAGTATGCTAATGAGTAAGATTGAATCTTTGAATGAAATTAACTTAATAAAGGTACCTATTATGTCACTAGACCATTTTAATGTATAAAGATTAAATTTTTGAAAGAAAATGAGAGTTTTGAGTTAAACCTATTCGAGTTCCCTTTGACGTCACGATGAGTGTTTTAATGAGTAAAATATTGCATCTTTGAATGAAAAAACCTCAATCTAGGTACGCATTATGTCACTAGACCTTTTTTAAGGTATAAAGACAGAATCTTTGGAGGAAAATTAGTGTTTTGGATTCAACTTATTCGAGTTCCCTTTGACATCACGAAGAGTGTTTTAATGAGTAAAGATGAATCTTTGAATGAAATTGCCTCATTCACGGTACCTATTATGTCACTAGACCTTTTTAATGTTTAAAGTCTGAATCTACGAAAGAAAATGAGTGTTTTGAGTTTAACTTATGCCAGTTCCCTATAAAGTCCCGAAGAGTGCTTTAATGACTAAAGATTGAATCTTTGAATGAAAATAACTCAATCACGGTACCCATTACATCAGTAGACGTTTTTAATGTATAAATATTGAATCTATGAAAGAAAATAAGAGTTTTGCGTTAAACTGATTCGTGTTTCCTTTGACGTCACGATGAATACTTTAATGAGTAAAGATTGAATCTTTGAAAGAAATTACCTGAATCAAGATACCTATTATGTCACTTGGCCTTTTTTAATCTATAAAGATTGCATCTTTGAAAGAAAATATGAGTTTTGTATTTAACTTATTTGAGTTCCCTATGCAGTCGTGAAGAGTATTTTAATGACTAAAGATTGAATCTTTGAACGAAAATACCTCAATCAAAGTACCGATTAGGTCACAAGACCATTTTAATGTATAAAGATCAAATCTCTGAAAGAAAATGAGAGTTTTGAGTTAAACTTATTGGAGTTCCCTTTGACGTCACGAAGAGTGTTTTAATAAGTAAAGATTGAATTTTGGAATGAAATTACCTTAATCCAGGTACCTATTATGTCACTTGACCTTTTTAATGTATAAAGATTGAGTCTTTTAAAGAAAATGAGAGTTTTGAGTTTAACTTATTCGAGTTCCCTACGAAGTCGCGTCGCGTGTTTTAATCGATAAAGATTGAATCTTTGAATGAAAATACCTCAATCATGGTATGTATTACTTCACTAGACCTTTTTAACGTATAAAGATTAAATTTTTCAAATAAAATGAGAGTTTTAAGTTAAACTAATTCGAGTTATCTTTAACATCACGAAGAGTGTTTTAAGGAGTAAAGATACAATCTTTGAGTGAAATCTCCTCAATAAAGGTACTGATTGTGTCAGTTGGCCTTTTTAATGTATAACGATTAAATCTTTGAAAGAAAATAATTGTTTTGAGTTCAACTTATTCCATTTCCTTTGACGTCCCGAAGAGTATGCTAATGAGTAAGATTGAATCTTTGAATGAAATTAACTTAATAAAGGTACTTATTATGTCACTAGACCATTTTGACGTCACGATGAGTGTTTTAATGAGTAAAATATTGCATCTTTGAATGAAAGTACCTCAATCTAGGTAAGCATTATGTCACTAGACCTTTTTTAATGTATAAAGATTGAATCTTTTGAGGAAAATTAGTGTTTTGGGTTCAACTTATTCGAGTTCCCTTTGACATCACGAAGAGTGTTTTAATGAGTAAAGATGAATCTTTGAATGAAATTACCTCATTCACGGTACCTATTATGTCACTAGACATTTTTAATGTTTAAAGTTTGAATCTAAGAAAGAAAATGCGTGTTTTGAGTTTAACTTATGCCAGTTCCCTATGAAGTCCCGAAGAGTGTTTTAATGACTAAAGATTGAATCTTTGAATGAAAATACCTCAATCAAGGTACCCATTACATCAGTAGACGTTTTTAATGTATAAATATTGAATCTTTGAAAGAAAATACGAGTTTTGCGTTAAACTGATTCGTGTTTCCTTTGACGTCACAATGAATACTTTAATGAGTAAAGATTGAATCTTTAAAAGAAATTACCTGAATCAAGATACCTATTATATCACTTGGCCTTTTTAATTTATAAAGATTACATCTTTGAAAGAAAATATGAGTTTTGTATTTAACTTATTTGAGTTCCCTTTGCAGTCGCGAAGAGTATTTTAATGACTAAAGATTGAATCTTTGAACGAAAATACCTCAATCAAAGTACCGATTAGGTCACAAGACCATTTTAATGTATAAAGATCAAATCTCTGAAAGAAAATGAGAGTTTTGAGTTAAACTTATTGGAGTTCCCTTTGACGTCACGAAGAGTGTTTTAATAAGTAAAGATTGAATTTTGGAATGAAATTACCTCAATACAGGTACCTATTAAGTCACTTGACATTTTTAATGTATAAAGATTGAGTCTTTTAAAGAAAATGAGAGTTTTGAGTTTAACTTATTCGAGTTACCTACGAAGTCACGTCGCGTGTTTTAATGGATAAAGATTGAGTCTTTGAATGAAAATACCTCAATCATGGTATGTATTATTTCACTAGACCTTTTTAACGCATAAAGATTAAATCTTCCAAATAAAATGAGAGTTTTAAGTTAAACTAATTCGAGTTATCTTTGACATTACAAAGAGTGTTTTAAGGAGTAAAGATGCAATCTTTGAGTGAAATCTCCTCAATAAAGGTACCGATTGTGTCAGTTGACCTTTTTAATGTATAAAGATTAAATCTTTGAAAGAAAATAAGAGTTTTGAGTTCAACTTATTCGAGTTCCCTTTGACGTCCCGAAGAGTATGCTAATGAGTAAGATTGAATCTTTGAATGAAATTAACTTAATAAAGGTACCTATTATGTCACTAGACCATTTTAATGTATAAAGATTAAATTTTTGAAAGAAAATGAGAGTTTTGAGTTAAACCTATTCGAGTTCCCTTTGACGTCACGATGAGTGTTTTAATGAGTAAAATATTGCATCTTTGAATGAAAAAACCTCAATCTAGGTACGCATTATGTCACTAGACCTTTTTTAAGGTATAAAGACAGAATCTTTGGAGGAAAATTAGTGTTTTGGATTCAACTTATTCGAGTTCCCTTTGACATCACGAAGAGTGTTTTAATGAGTAAAGATGAATCTTTGAATGAAATTGCCTCATTCACGGTACCTATTATGTCACTAGACCTTTTTAATGTTTAAAGTCTGAATCTACGAAAGAAAATGCGTGTTTTGAGTTTAACTTATGCCAGTTCCCTATGAAGTCCCGAAGAGTGCTTTAATGACTAAAGATTGAATCTTTGAATGAAAATAACTCAATCAAGGTACCCATTACATCAGTAGACGTTTTTAATGTATAAATATTGAATCTTTGAAAGAAAATAAGAGTTTTGCGTTAAACTGATTCGTGTTTCCTTTGACGTCACGATGAATACTTTAATGAGTAAAGATTGAATCTTTGAAAGAAATTACCTGAATCAAGATACCTATTATGTCACTTGGCCTTTTTTAATTTAAAGATTGCATCTTTGAAAGAAAATATGAGTTTTGTATTTAACTTATTTGAGTTCCCTATGCAGTCGCGAAGGGTATTTTAATTACTAAAGATTGAATCTTTGAACGAAAATACCTCAATCAAAGTACCGATTAGGTCACAAGACCATTTTAATATATAAAGATCAAATCTCTGAAAGAAAATGAAAGTTTTGAGTTAAACTTATTGGAGTTCCCTTTGACGTCACGAAGAGTGTTTTAATAAGTAAAGATTGAATTTTGGAATGAAATTACCTCAATCCAAGTACCTATTAAGTCACTTGACCTTTTTAATGTATCAAGATTGAATCTTTTAAAGAAAATGAAAGTTTTGAGTTTAACTTATTCGAGTTCCCTATGAATTCGCGTCGCGTGTTTTAATGGATAAAGATTGAATCTTTGAATGAAAATACCTCAATCATGGTATGTATTATTTCACTAGACCTTTTTAACGTATAAAGATTAAATCTTTCAAATAAAATGAGAGTTTTAAGTTAAACTCATTCGAGTTATCTTTGACATTACGAAGAGTGTTTTAGGGAGTAAAAATACAATCTTTGAGTGAAATCTCCTCAATAAAGGTACCGATTGTGTCAGTTGGCCTTTTTAATGTATAAAGATTAAATCTTTGAAAGAAAATAAGAGTGTTGAGTTCAACTTATTCGAGTTCCCTTTGGCGTCCCGAAGAGTATGCTAATGAGTAAGATTGAATCTTTGAGTGAAATTAACTTAATAAAGGTACCTATTATGTCACTAGACCATTTTAATGTATAAAGATTAAATTTTTGAAAGAAAATGAGAGTTTTGAGTTAAACCTATTCGAGTTCCCTTTGACGTTACGATGAGTGTTTTAATGAGTAAAATATTACATCTTTGAATGAAAAGACCTCAATCTAGGTACGCATTATGTCACTAGACCTTTTTTAAGGTATAAAGACAAAATCTTTGGAGGAAAATTAGTGTTTTGGATTCAATTTATTCGAGTTCCCTTTGACATCACGAAGAGTGTTTTAATGAGTAAAGATAAATCTTTGAATGAAATTACCTCATTCACGGTACCTATTATGTCACTAGACCTTTTTAATGTTTAAAGTCTGAATCTACGAAAGAAAATGAGTGTTTTGAGTTTAACTTATGCCAGTTCCCTATGATGTCCCGAAGAGTTTTTTAATGACTAAAAATTAAATTTTTGAATGAGAATAACTCAAACACGGCACCCATTACATTAGTAGACGTTTTTAATGTATAAATATTGAATCTTTGAAAGAAAATAAGAGTTTTGCGTTAAACTGATTCGTGTTTCCTTTGACGTCACGATGAATACTTTAATGAGTAAAGATTGAATCTTTGAAAGAAATTACATGAATCAAGATACCTATTATGTCACTTGGCTTTTTTTCATTTATACATATTGCATCTTTGAAAGAAAATATGATTTTTGTACATATTGAATCTTTGAATGAAAATACCTCAATCATGATATCTATTATGTCGCTAGACCTTTTAAACATATAAAGATTTAAGCTTTAAAATAAAATGAGAGTCTTGAGTTAAACTTATTCGAGTTACCTTTCACATCACGAAGAGTGTTTTAAGGAGTAAAGATAGAATCCTTGAATAAAATCTCCTCAATAAAGGTATCGAATGTGTCACTAGACCTTTTTAATGTATAAAGATTGAATCTTTGAAAGAAAGTGAGAGTTTTGAGTTAAACTTATTCGAGTTCCCTTTGACGTCCCGAATAGTATGTTAATGAGTAAGATTGAATCTTTGAATGAAATTAACTCAATAAAGGTACCTATTGTGTCACTAGACCATTTTAATGTATAAAGATTAAATCTTTGAAATAAAATGAGTGTTTTGAGTTAAACTTATTCGAGTTCCCTTAAACATCAGGATGAGTGTTCTAATGAGTAAAGATTGAATCTTTGAATGAAATTACCTCAATCAATGTACCTATTATGTTAAAAAAACCTTTTTAATGTAAAAAGATTGAATCTTTGGAAGAAAATAAGAGTTTTAAGTTTAACTTATTCGAGTTCCTAATGAAGTGTCGAAGTGTGTTTTAATGACTAAGGATTGAATCTTTGAATGAAAATACTTCAATCAAGGTACCCATTATGTCACTATACGTTTTTAATGTATAAAGATTGAATCTTTGAAATAAAATGAGAGTTTCGACTTAAACTTATTCAAGTTCCATTTGACAACCCGAAGGGTGTTTTAATGAGTAAAGATTGAATCATTGGATGAAAATGTCTCAATTAAGGTACCTATTTTGTCACTAGAGCATTTTACTGTAAAAAGATTAAATCTTTGATAGAAATTGAGAATTTTGAGTTAAACTTATTCGAGTTCCCATTGATGTCACGAAGAGTGTTTCAGTTAGTAAAATTGAATCTTTGAATGAAATTATCTTAATCAAGGTACCTACAATGTCAGTAGACCGTTTTAATATATAAAGATTAAATCTTTGAAAGAAAATGATAGTTTTAAGTTTAACCTATTCGAATTCCCTATGAAGTCGCGTAGAGTGTTTTAATGACTAAAGATTGAATATTTGAATGAAATTAACTTAATAAAGGTACCTATTATGTCACTTGACCATTTTAATGTATAAAGATTAAATCTTTGAAAGAAAATGAGCGTTTTGAGTTAAACTTATTCGAGTTCCATTGGACATCACGACGAGTGTTTTAATGAGTAAAGATTGAATCTTTGAATGAAATTACCTCAATCAAGGTACCTATTGTATGTCAATAGACTTTTCTAAAGTTTAAAGATTGAATCTTTGAAAGAAAATGTGAGTTTTAAGTTTAACTTATCCGACTTCCCAATGAAGTGTCGAAGAGTGTTTTAATGACTAAGGATTGAATCTTTGAAAGAATATGAGAGTTTTTAGGTAAACTTATTAGAGTTCCCTTTGACGTCCCGAAGAGTATATTAATGAGTAAGATAGAATCTTTGAATGAAATTAACTTAATAAGGGTACCTATTATGTCACTAGACCATTTTAATGTATAAAGATTAAATCTTTGAAAGAAAATGAGTGTTTTGAGTTAAACTTATTCGAGTTCCCTTGAACATCACGATGAGTGTTTTAATGAGTAAAGATTGAATCTTTGAATGAAATTATCTCAATCAATGTACATATTATGTTAATTGACCTTTTTAATCTATAAAGATTGAATCTTTGAAAGAAAATGAGAGTTTTTGAGTTTAATTTATTCGAGTTCCCAATGAAGTGCCGAAGAGTGCTTTAACAACTAAAGATTGAATTTTTGAATGAAAATACTTCAATCAAGTTACCCATTATGTCACTAGACGTTTTTAATGTATAAAGATTGAATCTTTGAAATAAAATGAGAGTTTCGACTTATACTTATTCAAGTTCCCTTTGACGTCCCGAAGGGTGTTTTAATGAGTAAAGATTGAATCCTTGGATGAAAATGCCTCAATTAAGGTACCTATTTTGTCACTAGAGCATTTTAATGTATAAAGATTAAATCTTTGATAGAAAATGAGAGTTTTTAGTTAAACTTATTCGAGTTCGCCCTGACGTCACGGGGAGCGTTTCAATGAGTAAAATTGAATCTTTGAATGAAATTATCTCAATAAAGGTACCTACTATGTTACTAGACCGTTTTAATATATAAAGATTAAATCTTTGAAAGAAAATGATAGTTTTGAGTTTAACCTATTCGAGTTCCCTAAGAAGTCGCGTAGAGTGTTTTAATGACTAAAGATTGAATCTTTGAATGAAAATACCTCAATCAAGGTAATGTATATAGATTAAATCTTTGAAAGATAATGAGAGTCTTGAGTTAAACTTATTCGAATTCACTTTAAAGTAACAAAGAGTGTTCTAAGGAGTAAAGATTGAATCTTTGAATGAAATTAGCACAATAAAGGTATCTATTATGTCAGTAGATCTTTTTAAAAGTTTTTAGTTAAACTTATTTGAGTTCCCTTTGACGTTACGAAGAGTGTTTTAAAGAGTAACGATTGAAAATTTGAATAACAATACCTCAATAAAGGTGCCCATTATGTCACTAGACCATTTTCACGCATAAAGATTAATCTTTGAAAGAAAATGAGAGTTTTGAGTTAAACCAATTCGAGTACCATTTGACATCACTATGAATGTTTTAAAGAGTAAAATATTGAATCTTTGAATGAAAATACATCAATCAAGGTACCTATTATGTCACTAGACCATTTTCATGTATAAAGATTAAATCTTTGAAAGAAAATACGAGTTTTGAGTTAAATCTATTCGAGTTCCCTTTGACGTCACAATGAGTATTTTAATGAGTAAAATATTGCATCTTTGAATGAAAATACCTCAATCTAGGTACGCATTATGTCACTAGACCTTTTTAAAGGTATAAAGACTGAATCTTTGAAGGAAAATTAGTGTTTTGGGTTCAACTTATTCGACTTCCCTTTGACATCACGAACAGTGTTTTAATGAGTAAAGATGAATCTTTGAATGAAATTACCTCATTCACGGTACCTATTATGTCACTAGACCTTTTTAATGTTTAAAGTTTGAATCTACGAAAGAAAATGAGTGTTTTGAGTTTAACTTATGCCAATTCCCTATGAAGTCCCGAAGAGTGTTTTAATGACTAAAGATTAAATCTTTGAATGAAAATACCTCAATCAAGGTACCCATTACATCAGTAGACGTTTTTAATGTATAAATATTGAATCCTTGAAAGAAAATAAGAGTTTTGCGCTAAACTGGTTCGTGTTTCCTTTGACGTCACGATGAATACTTTAATGAGTAAAGATTGAATCTTTAAAAGAAATTACCTGAATCAAGATACCTATTATATCACTTGGCCTTTTTTAATTTAAAAAGATTACATCTTTGAAAGAAAATATGAGTTTTGTATTTAACTTATTTGAGTTCCCTTTGCAGTCGCGAAGAGTATTTTAATGACTACAGATTGAATCTTTGAACGAAAATACCTCAATCAAAGTACCGATTAGGTCACAAGACCATTTTAATGTATAAAGATCAAATCTCTGAAAGAAAATGAGAGTTTTGAGTTAAACTTATTGGAGTTCCCTTTGACGTCACGAAGAGTGTTTTAATAAGTAAAGATTGAATTTTGGAATGAAATTACCTCAATACAGGTACCTATTAAGTCACTTGACATTTTTAATGTATAAAGATTGAGTCTTTTAAAGAAAATGAGAGTTTTGAGTTTAACTTATTCGAGTTCCCTACGAAGTCACGTCGCGTGTTTTAATGGATAAAGATTGAGTCTTTGAATGAAAATACCTCAATTATGGTATGTATTATTTCACTAGACCTTTTTAATGCATAAAGATTAAATCTTTCAAATAAAATGAGAGTTTTAAGTTAAACTAATTCGAGTTATCTTTGACATTACGAAGAGTGTTTTAAGGAGTAAAGATGCAATCTTTGAGTGAAATCTCCTCAATAAAGGTACCGATTGTGTCAGTTGACCTTTTTAATGTATAAAGATTAAATCTTTGAAAGAAAATAAGTGTTTTGAGTTCAACTTATTCGAGTTCCCTTTGACGTCCCGAAGAGTATGCTAATGAGTAAGATTGAATCTTTGAATGAAATTAACTTAATAAAGGTACCTATTATGTCACTAGACCATTTTAATGTATAAAGATTAAATTTTTGAAAGAAAATGAGAGTTTTGAGTTAAACCTATTCGAGTTCCCTTTGACGTCACGATGAGTGTTTTAATGAGTAAAATATTGCATCTTTGAATGAAAAAACCTCAATCTAGGTACGCATTATGTCACTAGACCTTTTTTAAGGTATAAAGACAGAATCTTTGGAGGAAAATTAGTGTTTTGGATTCAACTTATTCGAGTTCCCTTTGACATCACGAAGAGTGTTTTAATGAGTAAAGATGAATCTTTGAATGAAATTGCCTCATTCACGGTACCTATTATGTCACTAGACCTTTTTAATGTTTAAAGTCTGAATCTACGAAAGAAAATGAGTGTTTTGAGTTTAACTTATGCCAGTTCCCTATAAAGTCCCGAAGAGTGCTTTAATGACTAAAGATTGAATCTTTGAATGAAAATAACTCAATCACGGTACCCATTACATCAGTAGACATTTTTAATGTATAAATATTGAATCTTTGAAAGAAAATAAGAGTTTTACGTTAAACTGATTCGTCTTTCCTTTGACGTCACGATGAATACTTTAATGAGTAAAGATTGAATCTTTGAAAGAAATTACCTGAATCAAGATACCTATTATGTCACTTGGCCTTTTTTAATCTATAAAGATTGCATCTTTGAAAGAAAATATGAGTTTTGTATTTAACTTATTTGAGTTCCCTATGCAGTCGCGAAGAGTATTTTAATGACTAAAGATTGAATCTTTGAACGAAAATACCTCAATCAAAGTACCGATTAGGTCACAAGACCATTTTAATGTATAAAGATCAAATCTCTGAAAGAAAATAAGAGTTTTGAGTTAAACTTATTGGAGTTCCCTTTGACGTCACGAAGAGTGTTTTAATAAGTAAAGATTGAATTTTGGAATGAAATTACCCTAATCCAGGTACCTATTACGTCACTTGACCTTTTTAATGTATTAGGATTGAGTCTTTTAAAGAAAATGAGAGTTTTGAGTTTAACTTATTCGAGTTCCCTACGAAGTCGCGTCGCGTGTTTTAATGGATAAAGATTGAATCTTTGAATGAAAATACCTCAATCATGGTATGTATTATTTCACTAGACCTTTTTAACGTATAAAGATTAAATTTTTCAAATAAAATGAGAGTTTTAAGTTAAACTAATTCGAGTTATCTTTAACATCACGAAGAGTGTTTTAAGGAGTAAAGATACAATCTTTGAGTGAAATCTCCTCAATAAAGGTACTGATTGTGTCAGTTGGCCTTTTTAATGTATAACGATTAAATCTTTGAAAGAAAATAATTGTTTTGAGTTCAACTTATTCCATTTCCTTTGACGTCCCGAAGAGTATGCTAATGAGTAAGATTGAATCTTTGAATGAAATTAACTTAATAAAGGTACTTATTATGTCACTAGACCATTTTGACGTCACGATGAGTGTTTTAATGAGTAAAATATTGCATCTTTGAATGAAAGTACCTCAATCTAGGTAAGCATTATGTCACTAGACCTTTTTTAATGTATAAAGATTGAATCTTTGGAGGAAAATTAGTGTTTTGGGTTCAACTTATTCGAGTTCCCTTTGACATCACGAAGAGTGTTTTAATGAGTAAAGATGAATCTTTGAATGAAATTACCTCATTCACGGTACCTATTATGTCACTAGACTTTTTAATGTTTAAAGTTTGAATCTAAGAAAGAAAATGCGTGTTTTGAGTTTAACTTATGCCAGTTCCCTATGAAGTCCCGAAGAGTGTTTTAATGACTAAAGATTGAATCTTTGAATGAAAATACCTCAATCAAGGTACCCATTACATCAGTAGACGTTTTTAATGTATAAATATTGAATCTTTGAAAGAAAATACGAGTTTTGCGTTAAACTGATTCGTGTTTCCTTTGACGTCACGATGAATACTTTAATGAGTAAAGATTGAATCTTTAAAAGAAATTACCTGAATCAAGATACCTATTATATCACTTGGCCTTTTTAATTTATAAAGATTACATCTTTGAAAGAAAATATGAGTTTTGTATTTAACTTATTTGAGTTCCCTTTGCAGTCGCGAAGAGTATTTTAATGACTAAAGATTGAATCTTTGAACGAAAATACCTCAATCAAAGTACCGATTAGGTCACAAGACCATTTTAATGTATAAAGATCAAATCTCTGAAAGAAAATGAGAGTTTTGAGTTAAACTTATTGGAGTTCCCTTTGACGTCACGAAGAGTGTTTTAATAAGTAAAGATTGAATTTTGGAATGAAATTACCTCAATACAGGTACCTATTAAGTCACTTGACATTTTTAATGTATAAAGATTGAGTCTTTTAAAGAAAATGAGAGTTTTGAGTTTAACTTATTCGAGTTACCTACGAAGTCACGTCGCGTGTTTTAATGGATAAAGATTGAGTCTTTGAATGAAAATACCTCAATTATGGTATGTATTATTTCACTAGACCTTTTTAACGCATAAAGATTAAATCTTTCAAATAAAATGAGAGTTTTAAGTTAAACTAATTCGAGTTATCTTTGACATTACAAAGAGTGTTTTAAGGAGTAAAGATGCAATCTTTGAGTGAAATCTCCTCAATAAAGGTACCGATTGTGTCAGTTGACCTTTTTAATGTATAAAGATTAAATCTTTGAAAGAAAATAAGAGTTTTGAGTTCAACTTATTCGAGTTCCCTTTGACGTCCCGAAGAGTATGCTAATGAGTAAGATTGAATCTTTGAATGAAATTAACTTAATAAAGGTACCTATTATGTCACTAGACCATTTTAATGTATAAAGATTAAATTTTTGAAAGAAAATGAGAGTTTTGAGTTAAACCTATTCGAGTTCCCTTTGACGTCACGATGAGTGTTTTAATGAGTAAAATATTGCATCTTTGAATGAAAAAACCTCAATCTAGGTACGCATTATGTCACTAGACCTTTTTTAAGGTATAAAGACAGAATCTTTGGAGGAAAATTAGTGTTTTGGATTCAACTTATTCGAGTTCCCTTTGACATCACGAAGAGTGTTTTAATGAGTAAAGATGAATCTTTGAATGAAATTGCCTCATTCACGGTACCTATTATGTCACTAGACCTTTTTAATGTTTAAAGTCTGAATCTACGAAAGAAAATGCGTGTTTTGAGTTTAACTTATGCCAGTTCCCTATGAAGTCCCGAAGAGTGCTTTAATGACTAAAGATTGAATCTTTGAATGAAAATAACTCAATCAAGGTACCCATTACATCAGTAGACGTTTTTAATGTATAAATATTGAATCTTTGAAAGAAAATAAGAGTTTTGCGTTAAACTGATTCGTGTTTCCTTTGACGTCACGATGAATACTTTAATGAGTAAAGATTGAATCTTTGAAAGAAATTACCTGAATCAAGATACCTATTATGTCACTTGGCCTTTTTTAATTTAAAGATTGCATCTTTGAAAGAAAATATGAGTTTTGTATTTAACTTATTTGAGTTCCCTATGCAGTCGCGAAGGGTATTTTAATTACTAAAGATTGAATCTTTGAACGAAAATACCTCAATCAAAGTACCGATTAGGTCACAAGACCATTTTAATATATAAAGATCAAATCTCTAAAAGAAAATGAAAGTTTTGAGTTAAACTTATTGGAGTTCCCTTTGACGTCACGAAGAGTGTTTTAATAAGTAAAGATTGAATTTTGGAATGAAATTACCTCAATCCAAGTACCTATTAAGTCACTTGACCTTTTTAATGTATCAAGATTGAATCTTTTAAAGAAAATGAAAGTTTTGAGTTTAACTTATTCGAGTTCCCTATGAAGTCGCGTCGCGTGTTTTAATGGATAAAGATTGAATCTTTGAATGAAAGTACCTCAATCATGGTATGTATTATTTCACTAGACCTTTTTAACGTATAAAGATTAAATCTTTCAAATAAAATGAGAGTTTTAAGTTAAACTCATTCGAGTTGTCTTTGACATTACGAAGAGTGTTTTAGGGAGTAAAAATACAATCTTTGAGTGAAATCTCCTCAATAAAGGTACCGATTGTGTCAGTTGGCCTTTTTAATGTATAAAGATTAAATCTTTGAAAGAAAATAAGAGTGTTGAGTTCAACTTATTCGAGTTCCCTTTGGCGTCCCGAAGAGTATGCTAATGAGTAAGATTGAATCTTTGAATGAAATTAACTTAATAAAGGTACCTATTATGTCACTAGACCATTTTAATGTATAAAGATTAAATTTTTGAAAGAAAATGAGCGTTTTGAGTTAAACCTATTCGAGTTCCCTTTGACGTTACGATGAGTGTTTTAATGAGTAAAATATTACATCTTTGAATGAAAAGACCTCAATCTAGGTACGCATTATGTCACTAGACCTTTTTTAAGGTATAAAGACAAAATCTTTGGAGGAAAATTAGTGTTTTGGATTCAATTTATTCGAGTTCCCTTTGACATCACGAAGAGTGTTTTAATGAGTAAAGATAAATCTTTGAATGAAATTACCTCATTCACGGTACCTATTATGTCACTAGACCTTTTTAATGTTTAAAGTCTGAATCTACGAAAGAAAATGAGTGTTTTGAGTTTAACTTATGCCAGTTCCCTATGATGTCCCGAAGAGTCTTTTAATGACTAAAAATTGAATTTTTGAATGAGAATAACTCAAACACGGCACCCATTACATTAGTAGACGTTTTTAATGTATAAATATTGAATCTTTGAAAGAAAATAAGAGTTTTGCGTTAAACTGATTCGTGTTTCCTTTGACGTCACGATGAATACTTTAATGAGTAAAGATTGAATCTTTGAAAGAAATTACATGAATCAAGATACCTATTATGTCATTTGGCTTTTTTTCATTTATACATATTGCATCTTTGAAAGAAAATATGATTTTTGTACATATTGAATCTTTGAATGAAAATACCTCAATCATGATATCTATTATGTCACTAGACCTTTTAAACATATAAAGATTTAAGCTTTAAAATAAAATGAGAGTTTTGAGTTAAACTTATTCGAGTTACCTTTCACATCACGAAGAGTGTTTTAAGGAGTAAAGATAGAATCCTTGAATAAAATCTCCTCAATAAAGGTATCGAATGTGTCACTAGACCTTTTTAATGTATAAAGATTGAATCTTTGAAAGAAAATGAGAGTTTTGAGTTAAACTTATTCGAGTTCCCTTTGACGTCCCGAAGAGTATGTTAATGAGTAAGATTGAATCTTTGAATGAAATTAACTCAATAAAGGTACCTATTGTGTCACTAGACCATTTTAATGTATAAAGATTAAATCTTTGAAATAAAATGAGTGTTTTGAGTTAAACTTATTCGAGTTCCCTTAAACATCACGATGAGTGTTCTAATGAGTAAAGATTGAATCTTTGAATGAAATTACCTCAATCAATGTACCTATTATGTTAAAAAACCTTTTTAATGTAAAAAGATTGAATCTTTGGAAGAAAATAAGAGTTTTAAGTTTAACTTATTCGAGTTCCTAATGAAGTGTCGAAGTGTGTTTTAATGACTAAGGATTGAATCTTTGAATGAAAATACTTCAATCAAGGTACCCATTATGTCACTATACGTTTTTTATGTATAAAGATTGAATCTTTGAAATAAAATGAGAGTTTCGACTTAAACTTATTCAAGTTCCATTTGACAACCCGAAGGGTGTTTTAATGAGTAAAGATTGAATCATTGGATGAAAATGTCTCAATTAAGGTACCTATTTTGTCACTAGAGCATTTTACTGTAAAAAGATTAAATCTTTGATAGAAATTGAGAATTTTGAGTTAAACTTATTCGAGTTCCCATTGATGTCACGAAGAGTGTTTCAGTTAGTAAAATTGAATCTTTGAATGAAATTATCTTAATCAAGGTACCTACTATGTCAGTAGACCGTTTTAATATATAAAGATTAAATCTTTGAAAGAAAATGATAGTTTTAAGTTTAACCTATTCGAATTCCCTATGAAGTCGCGTAGAGTGTTTTAATGACTAAAGATTGAATATTTGAATGAAATTAACTTAATAAAGGTACCTATTATGTCACTTGACCATTTTAATGTATAAAGATTAAATCTTTGAAAGAAAATGAGCGTTTTGAGTTAAACTTATTCGAGTTCCATTGGACATCACGACGAGTGTTTTAATGAGTAAAGATTGAATCTTTGAATGAAATTACCTCAATCAAGGTACCTATTGTATGTCAATAGACTTTTCTAAAGTTTAAAGATTGAATCTTTGAAAGAAAATGTGAGTTTTAAGTTTAACTTATCCGACTTCCCAATGAAGTGTCGAAGAGTGTTTTAATGACTAAGGATTGAATCTTTGAAAGAATATGAGAGTTTTTAGGTAAACTTATTAGAGTTCCCTTTGACGTCCCGAAGAGTATATTAATGAGTAAGATAGAATCTTTGAATGAAATTAACTTAATAAGGGTACCTATTATGTCACTAGACCATTTTAATGTATAAAGATTAAATCTTTGAAAGAAAATGAGTGTTTTGAGTTAAACTTATTCGAGTTCCCTTGAACATCACGATGAGTGTTTTAATGAGTAAAGATTGAATCTTTGAATGAAATTATCTCAATCAATGTACATATTATGTTAATTGACCTTTTTAATCTATAAAGATTGAATCTTTGAAAGAAAATGAGAGTTTTTGAGTTTAATTTATTCGAGTTCCCAATGAAGTGCCGAAGAGTGCTTTCACAACTAAAGATTGAATTTTTGAATGAAAATACTTCAATCAAGTTACCCATTATGTCACTAGACGTTTTTAATGTATAAAGATTGAATCTTTGAAATAAAATGAGAGTTTCGACTTATACTTATTCAAGTTCCCTTTGACGTCCCGAAGGGTGTTTTAATGAGTAAAGATTGAATCCTTGGATGAAAATGCCTCAATTAAGGTACCTATTTTGTCACTAGAGCATTTTAATGTATAAAGATTAAATCTTTGATAGAAAATGAGAGTTTTTAGTTAAACTTATTCGAGTTCGCCCTGACGTCACGGGGAGCGTTTCAATGAGTAAAATTGAATCTTTGAATGAAATTATCTCAATAAAGGTACCTACTATGTTACTAGACCGTTTTAATATATAAAGATTAAATCTTTGAAAGAAAATGATAGTTTTGAGTTTAACCTATTCGAGTTCCCTATGAAGTCGCGTAGAGTGTTTTAATGACTAAAGATTGAATCTTTGAATGAAAATACCTCAATCAAGGTAATGTATATAGATTAAATCTTTGAAAGATAATGAGAGTCTTGAGTTAAACTTATTCGAATTCACTTTAAAGTAACAAAGAGTGTTCTAAGGAGTAAAGATTGAATCTTTGAATGAAATTAGCACAATAAAGGTATCTATTATGTCAGTAGATCTTTTTAAAAGTTTTAGTTAAACTTATTTGAGTTCCCTTTGACGTTACGAAGAGTGTTTTAAAGAGTAACGATTGAAAATTTGAATAACAATACCTCAATAAAGGTGCCCATTATGTCACTAGACCATTTTCACGCATAAAGATTAATCTTTGAAAGAAAATGAGAGTTTTGAGTTAAACCAATTCGAGTACCATTTGACATCACTATGAATGTTTTAAAGAGTAAAATATTGAATCTTTGAATGAAAATACATCAATCAAGGTACCTATTATGTCACTAGACCATTTTCATGTATAAAGATTAAATCTTTGAAAGAAAATACGAGTTTTGAGTTAAATCTATTCGAGTTCCCTTTGACGTCACAATGAGTATTTTAATGAGTAAAATATTGCATCTTTGAATGAAAATACCTCAATCTAGGTACGCATTATGTCACTAGACCTTTTTAAAGGTATAAAGACTGAATCTTTGAAGGAAAATTAGTGTTTTGGGTTCAACTTATTCGACTTCCCTTTGACATCACGAACAGTGTTTTAATGAGTAAAGATGAATCTTTGAATGAAATTACCTCATTCACGGTACCTATTATGTCACTAGACCTTTTTAATGTTTAAAGTTTGAATCTACGAAAGAAAATGAGTGTTTTGAGTTTAACTTATGCCAATTCCCTATGAAGTCCCGAAGAGTGTTTTAATGACTAAAGATTAAATCTTTGAATGAAAATACCTCAATCAAGGTACCCATTACATCAGTAGACGTTTTTAATGTATAAATATTGAATCCTTGAAAGAAAATAAGAGTTTTGCGCTAAACTGGTTCGTGTTTCCTTTGACGTCACGATGAATACTTTAATGAGTAAAGATTGAATCTTTAAAAGAAATTACCTGAATCAAGATACCTATTATATCACTTGGCCTTTTTTAATTTAAAAAGATTACATCTTTGAAAGAAAATATGAGTTTTGTATATAACTTATTTGAGTTCCCTTTGCAGTCGCGAAGAGTATTTTAATGACTACAGATTGAATCTTTGAACGAAAATACCTCAATCAAAGTACCGATTAGGTCACAAGACCATTTTAATGTATAAAGATCAAATCTCTGAAAGAAAATGAGAGTTTTGAGTTAAACTTATTGGAGTTCCCTTTGACGTCACGAAGAGTGTTTTAATAAGTAAAGATTGAATTTTGGAATGAAATTACCTCAATACAGGTACCTATTAAGTCACTTGACATTTTTAATGTATAAAGATTGAGTCTTTTAAAGAAAATGAGAGTTTTGAGTTTAACTTATTCGAGTTCCCTACGAAGTCACGTCGCGTGTTTTAATGGATAAAGATTGAGTCTTTGAATGAAAATACCTCAATTATGGTATGTATTATTTCACTAGACCTTTTTAACGCATAAAGATTAAATCTTTCAAATAAAATGAGAGTTTTAAGTTAAACTAATTCGAGTTATCTTTGACATTACGAAGAGTGTTTTAAGGAGTAAAGATGCAATCTTTGAGTGAAATCTCCTCAATAAAGGTACCGATTGTGTCAGTTGACCTTTTTAATGTATAAAGATTAAATCTTTGAAAGAAAATAAGTGTTTTGAGTTCAACTTATTCGAGTTCCCTTTGACGTCCCGAAGAGTATGCTAATGAGTAAGATTGAATCTTTGAATGAAATTAACTTAATAAAGGTACCTATTATGTCACTAGACCATTTTAATGTATAAAGATTAAATTTTTGAAAGAAAATGAGAGTTTTGAGTTAAACCTATTCGAGTTCCCTTTGACGTCACGATGAGTGTTTTAATGAGTAAAATATTGCATCTTTGAATGAAAAAACCTCAATCTAGGTACGCATTATGTCACTAGACCTTTTTTAAGGTATAAAGACAGAATCTTTGGAGGAAAATTAGTGTTTTGGATTCAACTTATTCGAGTTCCCTTTGACATCACGAAGAGTGTTTTAATGAGTAAAGATGAATCTTTGAATGAAATTGCCTCATTCACGGTACCTATTATGTCACTAGACCTTTTTAATGTTTAAAGTCTGAATCTACGAAAGAAAATGAGTGTTTTGAGTTTAACTTATGCCAGTTCCCTATAAAGTCCCGAAGAGTGCTTTGATGACTAAAGATTGAATCTTTGAATGAAAATAACTCAATCACGGTACCCATTACATCAGTAGACATTTTTAATGTATAAATATTGAATCTTTGAAAGAAAATAAGAGTTTTACGTTAAACTGATTCGTCTATCCTTTGACGTCATGATGAATACTTTAATGAGTAAAGATTGAATCTTTGAAAGAAATTACCTGAATCAAGATACCTATTATGTCACTTGGCCTTTTTTAATCTATAAAGATTGCATCTTTGAAAGAAAATATGAGTTTTGTATTTAACTTATTTGAGTTCCCTATGCAGTCGCGAAGAGTATTTTAATGACTAAAGATTGAATCTTTGAACGAAAATACCTCAATCAAAGTACCGATTAGGTCACAAGACCATTTTAATGTATAAAGATCAAATCTCTGAAAGAAAATAAGAGTTTTGAGTTAAACTTATTGGAGTTCCCTTTGACGTCACGAAGAGTGTTTTAATAAGTAAAGATTGAATTTTGGAATGAAATTACCCTAATCCAGGTACCTATTACGTCACTTGACCTTTTTAATGTATTAGGATTGAGTCTTTTAAAGAAAATGAGAGTTTTGAGTTTAACTTATTCGAGTTCCCTACGAAGTCGCGTCGCGTGTTTTAATGGATAAAGATTGAATCTTTGAATGAAAATACCTCAATCATGGTATGTATTATTTCACTAGACCTTTTTAACGTACAAAGATTAAATTTTTCAAATAAAATGAGAGTTTTAAGTTAAACTAATTCGAGTTATCTTTAACATCACGAAGAGTGTTTTAAGGAGTAAAGATACAATCTTTGAGTGAAATCTCCTCAATAAAGGTACTGATTGTGTCAGTTGGCCTTTTTAATGTATAATGATTAAATCTTTGAAAGAAAATAATTGTTTTGAGTTCAACTTATTCCATTTCCTTTGACGTCCCGAAGAGTATGCTAATGAGTAAGATTGAATCTTTGAATGAAATTAACTTAATAAAGGTACTTATTATGTCACTAGACCATTTTGACGTCACGATGAGTGTTTTAATGAGTAAAATATTGCATCTTTGAATGAAAGTACCTCAATCTAGGTAAGCATTATGTCACTAGACCTTTTTTAATGTATAAAGATTGAATCTTTGGAGGAAAATTAGTGTTTTGGGTTCAACTTATTCGAGTTCCCTTTGACATCACGAAGAGTGTTTTAATGAGTAAAGATGAATCTTTGAATGAAATTACCTCATTCACGGTACCTATTATGTCACTAGACATTTTTAATGTTTAAAGTTTGAATCTAAGAAAGAAAATGCGTGTTTTGAGTTTAACTTATGCCAGTTCCCTATGAAGTCCCGAAGAGTGTTTTAATGACTAAAGATTGAATCTTTGAATGAAAATACCTCAATCAAGGTACCCATTACATCAGTAGACGTTTTTAATGTATAAATATTGAATCTTTGAAAGAAAATACGAGTTTTGCGTTAAACTGATTCGTGTTTCCTTTGACGTCACGATGAATACTTTAATGAGTAAAGATTGAATCTTTAAAAGAAATTACCTGAATCAAGATACCTATTATATCACTTGGCCTTTTTAATTTATAAAGATTACATCTTTGAAAGAAAATATGAGTTTTGTATTTAACTTATTTGAGTTCCCTTTGCAGTCGCGAAGGGTATTTTAATGACTAAAGATTGAATCTTTGAACGAAAATACCTCAATCAAAGTACCGATTAGGTCACAAGACCATTTTAATGTATAAAGATCAAATCTCTGAAAGAAAATGAGAGTTTTGAGTTAAACTTATTGGAGTTCCCTTTGACGTCACGAAGAGTGTTTTAATAAGTAAAGATTGAATTTTGGAATGAAATTACCTCAATACAGGTACCTATTAAGTCACTTGACATTTTTAATGTATAAAGATTGAGTCTTTTAAAGAAAATGAGAGTTTTGAGTTTAACTTATTCGAGTTACCTACGAAGTCACGTCGCGTGTTTTAATGGATAAAGATTGAGTCTTTGAATGAAAATACCTCAATCATGGTATGTATTATTTCACTAGACCTTTTTAACGCATAAAGATTAAATCTTTCAAATAAAATGAGAGTTTTAAGTTAAACTAATTCGAGTTATCTTTGACATTACAAAGAGTGTTTTAAGGAGTAAAGATGCAATCTTTGAGTGAAATCTCCTCAATAAAGGTACCGATTGTGTCAGTTGACCTTTTTAATGTATAAAGATTAAATCTTTGAAAGAAAATAAGAGTTTTGAGTTCAACTTATTCGAGTTCCCTTTGACGTCCCGAAGAGTATGCTAATGAGTAAGATTGAATCTTTGAATGAAATTAACTTAATAAAGGTACCTATTATGTCACTAGACCATTTTAATGTATAAAGATTAAATTTTTGAAAGAAAATGAGAGTTTTGAGTTAAACCTATTCGAGTTCCCTTTGACGTCACGATGAGTGTTTTATTGAGTAAAATATTGCATCTTTGAATGAAAAAACCTCAATCTAGGTACGCATTATGTCACTAGACCTTTTTTAAGGTATAAAGACAGAATCTTTGGAGGAAAATTAGTGTTTTGGATTCAACTTATTCGAGTTCCCTTTGACATCACGAAGAGTGTTTTAATGAGTAAAGATGAATCTTTGAATGAAATTGCCTCATTCACGGTACCTATTATGTCACTAGACCTTTTTAATGTTTAAAGTCTGAATCTACGAAAGAAAATGCGTGTTTTGAGTTTAACTTATGCCAGTTCCCTATGAAGTCCCGAAGAGTGCTTTAATGACTAAAGATTGAATCTTTGAATGAAAATAACTCAATCAAGGTACCCATTACATCAGTAGACGTTTTTAATGTATAAATATTGAATCTTTGAAAGAAAATAAGAGTTTTGCGTTAAACTGATTCGTGTTTCCTTTGACGTCACGATGAATACTTTAATGAGTAAAGATTGAATCTTTGAAAGAAATTACCTGAATCAAGATACCTATTATGTCACTTGGCCTTTTTTAATTTAAAGATTGCATCTTTGAAAGAAAATATGAGTTTTGTATTTAACTTATTTGAGTTCCCTATGCAGTCGCGAAGGGTATTTTAATTACTAAAGATTGAATCTTTGAACGAAAATACCTCAATCAAAGTACCGATTAGGTCACAAGACCATTTTAATATATAAAGATCAAATCTCTGAAAGAAAATGAAAGTTTTGAGTTAAACTTATTGGAGTTCCCTTTGACGTCACGAAGAGTGTTTTAATAAGTAAAGATTGAATTTTGGAATGAAATTACCTCAATCCAAGTACCTATTAAGTCACTTGACCTTTTTAATGTATCAAGATTGAATCTTTTAAAGAAAATGAAAGTTTTGAGTTTAACTTATCTGAGTTCCCTATGAAGTCGCGTCGCGTGTTTTAATGGATAAAGATTGAATCTTTGAATGAAAGTACCTCAATCATGGTATGTATTATTTCACTAGACCTTTTTAACGTATAAAGATTAAATCTTTCAAATAAAATGAGAGTTTTAAGTTAAACTCATTCGAGTTATCTTTGACATTACGAAGAGTGTTTTAGGGAGTAAAAATACAATCTTTGAGTGAAATCTCCTCAATAAAGGTACCGATTGTGTCAGTTGGCCTTTTTAATGTATAAAGATTAAATCTTTGAAAGAAAATAAGAGTGTTGAGTTCAACTTATTCGAGTTCCCTTTGGCGTCCCGAAGAGTATGCTAATGAGTAAGATTGAATCTTTGAATGAAATTAACTTAATAAAGGTACCTATTATGTCACTAGACCATTTTAATGTATAAAGATTAAATTTTTGAAAGAAAATGAGAGTTTTGAGTTAAACCTATTCGAGTTCCCTTTGACGTTACGATGAGTGTTTTAATGAGTAAAATATTACATCTTTGAATGAAAAGACCTCAATCTAGGTACGCATTATGTCACTGGACCTTTTTTAAGGTATAAAGACAAAATCTTTGGAGGAAAATTAGTGTTTTGGATTCAATTTATTCGAGTTCCCTTTGACATCACGAAGAGTGTTTTAATGAGTAAAGATAAATCTTTGAATGAAATTACCTCATTCACGGTACCTATTATGTCACTAGACCTTTTTAATGTTTAAAGTCTGAATCTACGAAAGAAAATGAGTGTTTTGAGTTTAACTTATGCCAGTTCCCTATGATGTCCCGAAGAGTCTTTTAATGACTAAAAATTGAATTTTTGAATGAGAATAACTCAAACACGGCACCCATTACATTAGTAGACGTTTTTAATGTATAAATATTGAATCTTTGAAAGAAAATAAGAGTTTTGCGTTAAACTGATTCGTGTTTCCTTTGACGTCACGATGAATACTTTAATGAGTAAAGATTGAATCTTTGAAAGAAATTACATGAATCAAGATACCTATTATGTCACTTGGCTTTTTTTCATTTATACATATTGCATCTTTGAAAGAAAATATGATTTTTGTACATATTGAATCTTTGAATGAAAATACCTCAATCATGATATCTATTATGTCACTAGACCTTTTAAACATATAAAGATTTAAGCTTTAAAATAAAATGAGAGTTTTGAGTTAAACTTATTCGAGTTACCTTTCACATCACGAAGAGTGTTTTAAGGAGTAAAGATAGAATCCTTGAATAAAATCTCCTCAATAAAGGTATCGAATGTGTCACTAGACCTTTTTAATGTATAAAGATTGAATCTTTGAAAGAAAATGAGAGTTTTGAGTTAAACTTATTCGAGTTCCCTTTGACGTCCCGAAGAGTATGTTAATGAGTAAGATTGAATCTTTGAATGAAATTAACTCAATAAAGGTACCTATTGTGTCACTAGACCATTTTAATGTATAAAGATTAAATCTTTGAAATAAAATGAGTGTTTTGAGTTAAACTTATTCGAGTTCCCTTAAACATCACGATGAGTGTTCTAATGAGTAAAGATTGAATCTTTGAATGAAATTACCTCAATCAAGGTACCTATTATGTTAAAAAACCTTTTTAATGTAAAAAGATTGAATCTTTGGAAGAAAATAAAAGTTTTAAGTTTAACTTATTCGAGTTCCTAATGAAGTGTCGAAGTGTGTTTTAATGACTAAGGATTGAATCTTTGAATGAAAATACTTCAATCAAGGTACCCATTATGTCACTATACGTTTTTAATGTATAAAGATTGAATCTTTGAAATAAAATGAGAGTTTCGACTTAAACTTATTCAAGTTCCATTTGACAACCCGAAGGGTGTTTTAATGAGTAAAGATTGAATCATTGGATGAAAATGTCTCAATTAAGGTACCTATTTTGTCACTAGAGCATTTTACTGTAAAAAGATTAAATCTTTGATAGAAATTGAGAATTTTGAGTTAAACTTATTCGAGTTCCCATTGATGTCACGAAGAGTGTTTCAGTTAGTAAAATTGAATCTTTGAATGAAATTATCTCAATAAAGGTACCTACTATGTTACTAGACCGTTTTAATATATAAAGATTAAATCTTTGAAAGAAAATGATAGTTTTGAGTTTAACCTATTTGAGTTCCCTATGAAGTCGCGTAGAGTGTTTTAATGACTAAAGATTGAATCTTTGAATGAAAATACCTCAATCAAGGTAATGTATATAGATTAAATCTTTGAAAGATAATGAGAGTCTTGAGTTAAACTTATTCGAATTCACTTTAAAGTAACAAAGAGTGTTCTAAGGAGTAAAGATTGAATCTTTGAATGAAATTAGCACAATAAAGGTATCTATTATGTCAGTAGATCTTTTTAAAAGTTTTAGTTAAACTTATTTGAGTTCCCTTTGACGTTACGAAGAGTGTTTTAAAGAGTAACGATTGAAAATTTGAATAACAATACCTCAATAAAGGTGCCCATTATGTCACTAGACCATTTTCACGCATAAAGATTAATCTTTGAAAGAAAATGAGAGTTTTGAGTTAAACCAATTCGAGTACCATTTGACATCACTATGAATGTTTTAAAGAGTAAAATATTGAATCTTTGAATGAAAATACATCAATCAAGGTACCTATTATGTCACTAGACCATTTTCATGTATAAAGATTAAATCTTTGAAAGAAAATACGAGTTTTGAGTTAAATCTATTCGAGTTCCCTTTGACGTCACAATGAGTATTTTAATGAGTAAAATATTGCATCTTTGAATGAAAATACCTCAATCTAGGTACGCATTATGTCACTAGACCTTTTTAAAGGTATAAAGACTGAATCTTTGAAGGAAAATTAGTGTTTTGGGTTCAACTTATTCGACTTCCCTTTGACATCACGAACAGTGTTTTAATGAGTAAAGATGAATCTTTGAATGAAATTACCTCATTCACGGTACCTATTATGTCACTAGACCTTTTTAATGTTTAAAGTTTGAATCTACGAAAGAAAATGAGTGTTTTGAGTTTAACTTATGCCAATTCCCTATGAAGTCCCGAAGAGTGTTTTAATGACTAAAGATTAAATCTTTGAATGAAAATACCTCAATCAAGGTACCCATTACATCAGTAGACGTTTTTAATGTATAAATATTGAATCCTTGAAAGAAAATAAGAGTTTTGCGCTAAACTGGTTCGTGTTTCCTTTGACGTCACGATGAATACTTTAATGAGTAAAGATTGAATCTTTAAAAGAAATTACCTGAATCAAGATACCTATTATATCACTTGGCCTTTTTTAATTTAAAAAGATTACATCTTTGAAAGAAAATATGAGTTTTGTATTTAACTTATTTGAGTTCCCTTTGCAGTCGCGAAGAGTATTTTAATGACTACAGATTGAATCTTTGAACGAAAATACCTCAATCAAAGTACCGATTAGGTCACAAGACCATTTTAATGTATAAAGATCAAATCTCTGAAAGAAAATGAGAGTTTTGAGTTAAACTTATTGGAGTTCCCTTTGACGTCACGAAGAGTGTTTTAATAAGTAAAGATTGAATTTTGGAATGAAATTACCTCAATACAGGTACCTATTAAGTCACTTGACATTTTTAATGTATAAAGATTGAGTCTTTTAAAGAAAATGAGAGTTTTGAGTTTAACTTATTCGAGTTCCCTACGAAGTCACGTCGCGTGTTTTAATGGATAAAGATTGAGTCTTTGAATGAAAATACCTCAATTATGGTATGTATTATTTCACTAGACCTTTTTAACGCATAAAGATTAAATCTTTCAAATAAAATGAGAGTTTTAAGTTAAACTAATTCGAGTTATCTTTGACATTACGAAGAGTGTTTTAAGGAGTAAAGATGCAATCTTTGAGTGAAATCTCCTCAATAAAGGTACCGATTGTGTCAGTTGACCTTTTTAATGTATAAAGATTAAATCTTTGAAAGAAAATAAGTGTTTTGAGTTCAACTTATTCGAGTTCCCTTTGACGTCCCGAAGAGTATGCTAATGAGTAAGATTGAATCTTTGAATGAAATTAACTTAATAAAGGTACCTATTATGTCACTAGACCATTTTAATGTATAAAGATTAAATTTTTGAAAGAAAATGAGAGTTTTGAGTTAAACCTATTCGAGTTCCCTTTGACGTCACGATGAGTGTTTTAATGAGTAAAATATTGCATCTTTGAATGAAAAAACCTCAATCTAGGTACGCATTATGTCACTAGACCTTTTTTAAGGTATAAAGACAGAATCTTTGGAGGAAAATTAGTGTTTTGGATTCAACTTATTCGAGTTCCCTTTGACATCACGAAGAGTGTTTTAATGAGTAAAGATGAATCTTTGAATGAAATTGCCTCATTCACGGTACCTATTATGTCACTAGACCTTTTTAATGTTTAAAGTCTGAATCTACGAAAGAAAATGAGTGTTTTGAGTTTAACTTATGCCAGTTCCCTATAAAGTCCCGAAGAGTGCTTTGATGACTAAAGATTGAATCTTTGAATGAAAATAACTCAATCACGGTACCCATTACATCAGTAGACATTTTTAATGTATAAATATTGAATCTTTGAAAGAAAATAAGAGTTTTACGTTAAACTGATTCGTCTATCCTTTGACGTCACGATGAATACTTTAATGAGTAAAGATTGAATCTTTGAAAGAAATTACCTGAATCAAGATACCTATTATGTCACTTGGCCTTTTTTAATTTATAAAGATTGCATCTTTGAAAGAAAATACGAGTTTTGTATTTAACTTATTTGAGTTCCCTATGCAGTCGCGAAGAGTATTTTAATGACTAAAGATTGAATCTTTGAACGAAAATACCTCAATCAAAGTACCGATTAGGTAACAAGACCATTTTAATGTATAAAGATCAAATCTCTGAAAGAAAATGAGAGTTTTGAGTTAAACTTATTCGAGTTCCCTTTGACGTCACGAAGAGTGTTTTAATAAGTAAAGATTGAATTTTGGAATGAAATTACCTCAATCCAGGTACCTATTTAGTCACTTGACTTTTTTAATGTATAAAGATTGAGTCTTTTCAAGAAAATGAGAGTTTTGAGTTTAACTTATTCGAGTTTCCTACGAAGTCGCGTCGCGTGTTTTAATGGATAAAGATTGAATCTTTGAATGAAAATACCTCAATCATGGTATGTATTATTTCACTAGACCTTTTTAACGTATAAAGACTAAAACTTTCAAATAAAATGAGTGTAAGTTAAACTAATTCGAGTTATCTTTAACATTACGAAGAGTGTTTTAGGGAGTAAATATACAATCTTTGAGTGAAATCTCCTCAATAAAGGTACCGATTATGTCAGTTGGCCATTTTAATGTATAAAGATTAAATCTTTGAAAGAAAATAAGAGTTTTGAGTTCAACTTATTCGAGTGTCCTTTGACGTCCCGAAGAGTATGCTAAGGAGTAAGATTGAATCTTTGAATGAAATTAACTTAATAAAGGTACCTATTATGTCACTAGACCATTTTAATGTATAAAGATTAAATTTTTGAAAGAAAATGAGAGTTTTGAGTTAAATCTATTCGAGTTCCCTTTGACGTCACGATGAGTGTTTTAACGAGTAAAATATTGCATCTTTGAATAAAAAGACCTCAATCTAGGTACGCATTATGTCACTATACCTTTTTTAAGGTATAAAGACAAAATCTTTGGATGAAAATTAGTGTTTTGGATTCAACTTATTCGAGTTCCCTTTGACATCACGAAGAGTGTTTTAATGAGTAAAAATGAATCTTTGAATGAAATTACCTCATTCACGGTACCTATTATGTCACTAGACCTTTTTAATGTTTAAAGTCTGAATCTACGAAAGAAAATGAGTGTTTTGAGTTTAACTTATGCCAGTTCCCTATGAAGTCCCGAAGAGTGTTTTAAAGACTAAAGATTGAATCTTTGAATGAAAATAACTCAATCACGGTACCCATTACATCAGTAGACGTTTTTAATGTACAAATATTGAATCTTTGAAAGAAAATAAGAGTTTCGCGTTAAACTGATTCGTGTTTCCTTTGACGTCACGATGAATACTTTAATGAGTAAAGATTGAATCTTTGAAAGAAATTACCTGAATCAAGATACCTATTATGTCACTTGGCCTTTTTTAATCTATAAAGATTGCATCTTTGAAAGGAAATATGAGTTTTGTATTTAACTTATTTGAGTTCCCTGTGCAGTCGCGAAGAGTATTTTAATGACTAAAGATTGAATCTTTGAACGAAAATACCTCAATCAAAGTACCGATTAAGTCACAAGACCATTTTAATGTATAAAGATCAAATCTCTGAAAGAAAATGAGAGTTTTGAGTTAAACTTATTCGAGTTCCCTTTGACGTCACGAAGAGTGTTTTAATAACTAAAGATTGAATTTTGGAATGAAATTACCTCAATCCAAGTACCTATTATGTCACTTGACCTTTTTAATGTATAAAGATTGAGTCTTTTAAAGAAAATGAAAGTTTTGAGTTTAACTTATTCGAGTTCCCTACGAAGTCGCGTCGCATGTTTTAATAGATAAAGATTGAATCTTTGAATGAAAATACCTCAATCATGGTATGTATTTTTTCACTAGACCTTTTTAACGTATAAAGATTAAATCTTTCAAATAAAATGAGAGTTTTAAGTTAAACTAATTCGAGTTATCTTTGACATCACGAAGAGTGTTTTAAGGAGTAAAGATACAATCTTTGAGTGAAATCTCCTAAATAAAGGTACCGATTGTGTCAGTTGGCTTTTTTAATGTATAAAGATTAAATCTTTGAAAGAAAATAATTGTTTTGAGTTCAACTTATTCCATTTCCTTTGACGTCCCGAAGAGTATGCTAATGAGTAAGATTGAATCTTTGAATGAAATTAACTTAATAAAGGTAGTTATTATGTCACTAGACCATTTTAACGTATAAAGATTAAATTTTTGAAGGAAAATGAGAGTTTTCAGTTAAACTTATTCGAGTTCCCTTTGTCGTCACGATGAGTGTTTTAATGAGTAAAATATTGCATCTTTGAATGAAAATACCTCAATCTAGGTAAGCATTATGTCACTAGACCTTTTTTAATGTATAAAGATTGAATCTTTGGAGGAAAATTAGTGTTTTGGGTTCAACTTAGTCGAGTTCCCTTTGACATCACGAAGAGTGTTTTAATGAGTAAAGATGAATCTTTGAATGAAATTTCCTCATTCACGGTACCTATTATGTCACTAGACATTTGTAATGTTTAAAGTTTGAATCTACGAAAGAAAATGGGTGTTTTGAGTTTAACTTATGCCAGTTCCCTATGAAGTCCCGAAGAGTGTTTTAATGACTAAAGATTGAATCTTTGAATGAAAATACCTCAATCAAGGTACCCATTACATCAGTAGACGTTTTCAATGTATAAATATTGAATCCTTGAAAGAAAATAAGAGTTTTGCGTTGAACTGATTCGTGTTTCCTTTGACGTCACGATGAATACTTTAATGAGTTAAGATTGAATCTTTGAAAGAAATTACCTGAATCAAAATACCTATTATGTCACTTGGCCTCTTTTAATTTATAAAGATTGCATCTTTGAAAGAAAATATGAGTTTTGTATTTAACTTGTTTGAGTTCCCTATGCAGTCGCGAAGAGTATTTTAATGACTAAAGATTGAATCTTTGAACGAAAATACCTCAATCAAAGTACCGATTAGGTCACAAGACCATTTTAATATATAAAGATCAAATCTCTGAAAGAAAATGAGAGTTTTGAGTTAAACTTATTCGAGTTCCCTTTGACGTCACGAAGAGTGTTTTAAAAAGTAAAGATTGAATTTTGGAATGAAATTACCTCAATCCAAGTACCTATTAAGTCACTTGACCTTTTTAATGTATAAAGATTGAGTCTTTTAAAGAAAATGAGAGTTTTGAGTTTAACTTATTCGAGTTCCCTACGAAGTCGCGTCGCGTGTTTTAGTGGATAAAAATTGAATCTTTGAATGAAAATACCTCAATCATGGTATGTATTATTTCACTAGACTTTTTTAACGTATAAAGATTAAATCTTTCAAATAAAATGAGAGTTTTAAGTTAAACTAATTCGAGTTATCTTTGACATTACGAAGAGTGTTTTAGGGAGTAAAGATACAATCTTTGAGTGAAATCTCCTCAATAAAGGTACCGATTATGTCAGTTGGCCTTTTTAATGTATAAAGATTAAATTTTTGAAAGAAAATAATAGTTTTGAGTTCAACTTATTCGAGTTCCTTTTGACGTCCCGAAGAGTATGCTAATGAGTAAGATTGAATCTTTGAATGAAATTAACTTAATAAAGGTACCTATTATGTCACTAGACCATTTTAATGTATAAAGATTAAATTTTTGAAAGAAAATGAGAGTTTTGAGTTAAACCTATTCGAGTTCCCTTTGACGTCACGATGAGTGTTTTAATGAGTAAAATATTGCATCTTTGAATGAAAAGACCTCAATCTAGGTACGCATTATGTCACTAGACCTTTTTTAAGGTATAAAGATTGAATCTTTGGAGGAAAATTAGTGTTTTGGATTCAACTTATTCAAGTTCCCTTTGGCATCACGAAGAGTGTTTTAATGAGTGAAGATGAATCTTTGAATGAAATTACCTCATTCACGGTACCTATTATGTCACTAGACCTATTTGTTGTTTAAAGTTTGAATCTACGAAAGAAAATGAGTGTTTTGAGTTTAACTTATGCCAGGTCCCTATGAAGTCCCGAAGAGTTTTTTAATGACTAAAGATTGAATCTTTGAACGAAAAAATCTCAATCAAGTTACCCATTACATCAGTAGACGTTTTTAATGTATAAATATTTAATCATTGAAAGAAAATAAGAGTTTTGCGTTAAACGGATTCGTGTTTCCTTTGACGTCACGATGAATACTTTAATGAGTAAAGATTGAATCTTTGAAAGAAATTACTTGAATCATGATACCTATTATGTCACTTGGCCTTTTTTAATTTATAATGATTGCATCTTTGAAAGAAAATATGAGTTTTGTATTTAACTTATTTGAGTTCCCTTTGAAGTCGCGAAGAGTATTTTAATGACTAAAGAATGAATCTTTGAACGAAAATACCTCAATCAAAGTACCGATTAGGTCACAAGACCATTTTAATGTATAAAGATCAAATCTCTGAAAGAAAATGATAGTTTTGAGATAAACTTATTCGAGTTCCCTTTGACGTCACGAAGAGTGTTTTAATAAGTAAATATTAAATTTTGGAATGAAATTACCTCAATCCAGGTACCTATTAAGTCACTTGACCTTTTTAACGTATAAAGATTGAGTCTTTTAAAGAAAATGAGAGTTTTGAGTTTAACTTATTCGAGTTCGCTACGAAGTCGCGTAGCGTGTTTTAACGGATAAAGATTGAATCTTTGAATGAAAATACCTCAATCATGGCATGTATTATTTAACTAGACCTTTTTAACGTATAAAGATTAAATCTTTCAAATAAAATGAGAGTTTTAAGTTAAACTAATTCGAGTTATCTTTGACATTACGAAGAGTGTTTTAAGGAGTAAAGATACAATCTTTGAGTGAAATCTCTTCAATAAAGGTACCGATTGTGTCAGTTGGCCTTTTTAATGTATAAAGATTAAATCTTTGAAAGAAAATAAGAGTTTTGACTTCAACTTATTCGAGTTCCCTTTGACGTCCCGAAGAGTATGCTAATGAGTAAGATTGAATCTTCGAATGAAATTAACTTAATAAAGGTACTTATTATGTCACTAGACCTTTTTAACGTATAAAGATTAAATTTTTGAAAGAAAATAAGAGTTTTGAGTTAAACCTATTCGAGTTCCCTTTGACGTCACGATGAGTGTTTTAATGAGTAAAATATTGCATCTTTGAATGAAAAGACCTCAATCTAGGTACGCATTATACCCAAGACCTTTTTTAAGGTATAAAGACTGAACCTTTGGAGGAAAATTAGTGTTTTGGATTCAACTTATTCGAGTTCCCTTTAACATCACGAAGAGTGTTTTAATGAGTAAAGATGAATCTTTGAATGAAATTATCTCATTCACGGTACCTATTATGTCACTAGACCTTTTTAATGTTTAAAGTCTGAATCTACGAAAGAAAATGAGTGTTTTGAGTTTACCTTATGCCAGTTCCCTATGAAGTCCCGAAGAGTGTTTTAATGACTAAAGATTGAATCTTTGAATGAAAATAACTCAATCAAGGTACCCATTACATCAGTAGACGTTTTTAATGTATAAATATTGAATCTTTGAAAGAAAATAAGAGTTTTGCGTTAAACTGATTCGTGTTTCCTTTGACGTCTCGATTAATACTTTAATGATTAAAGATTGAATCTTTGAAAGAAATTACCTGAATCAAGATACCTATTATGTCACTTGGCCTTTTTTAATTTATAAAGATTGCATCTTTGAAAGAAAATATGAGTTTTGTATTTAACTTATTTGAGTTCCCTATGCAGTCGCGAAGAGTATTTTAATGACTAAAGATTGAATCTTTGAACGAAAATACCTCAATTAAAGTACCGATTAGGTCACAAGACCATTTTAATGTATAAAGATCAAATCTCTGAAAGAAAATAAGAGTTTTGAGTTAAACTTATTCGAGTTCCCTTTGACGTCACGAAGAGTGTTTTAATAAGTAAAGATTGAATTTTGGAATGAAATTACCTCAATCCAGGTACCTATTATGTCACTTGACCTTTTTAATGTATAAAGATTGAGTCTCTTAAAGAAAATGAGAGTTTTGAGTTTAACTTATTCGAGTTCCCTACGAAGTCGCGTCGCGTGTTTTAATGGATAAAGATTAAATCTTTGAATGAAAATACCTCAATCATGGTATGTATTATTTCACTAGACCTTTTTAACGTATAAAGATTAAATCTTTAAAATAAAATGGTAGTTTTAAGTTAAACTAATTCGAGTTATCTTTGACATTACGAAGAGTATTTTAAGGAGTAAAGATACAATCTTTGAGTGAAATCTCCTCAATAAAGGTACTGATTGTGTCGGTTGGCCTTTTTAATGTATAAAGATTAAATCTTTGAAAGAAAATAATAGTTTTGAGTTCAACTTATTCCATTTCCTTTGACGTCCCGAAGAGTATGCTAATGTGTAAGATTGAATCTTTGAACGAAATTAACTTAATAATGGTACTTATTTTGTCACTAGACCATTTTAACGTATAAAGATTAAATTTTTGAAAGAAAATGAGAGTTTTGAGTTAAACCTATTCGAGTTCCCTTTGACGTCACGATGTGTGTTTTAATGAGTAAAATATTGCATCTTTGAATGAAAAGACCTCAATCTAGGTACGCATTATGTCACTAGACCTTTTTTAAGGTATAAAGACTGAATCTTTGGAGGAAAATTAGTGTTTTGGATTCAACTTATTCTAGTTCCCTTTGATATCACGAAGAGTGTTTTAAAGAGTAAAGATGAATCTTTGAATGAAATTACCTCATTCACGGTACCTATTATGTCACTAGACCTTTTTAATGTTTAAAGTCTGAATCTACGAAAGAAAATGAGTGTTTTGAGTTTAACTTATGCAAGTTCCCTATGAAGTCACGAAGAGTGTTTTAATGACTAAAGATTGAATCTTTGAATGAAAATAACTCAATCACGGTACCCATTACATCAGTAGACGTTTTTATTGTATAAATATTGAATCTTTGAAAGAAAATAAGAGTATTGCGTTAAACTGATTCGTGTTTCCTTTGACGTCACGATGAATACTTTAATGAGTAAAGATTGAATCTTTGAAAGAAATTACCTGAATCAACATACCTATTATGTCACTTGGCCATTTTTAATTTAGAAAGATTGCATCTTTGAAAGAAAATATGAGTTTTGTATTTAACTTATTTGAGTTCCCTATGTAGTCGTGAAGAGTATTTTAATGACTAAAGATTGAATCTTTGAACGAAAAGACCTCAATCAAAGTACCGATTAGGCCACAAGACCATTTTAATGTATAAAGATCAAATCTCTGAAAGAAAATGAGAGTTTTGAGTTAAACTTATTCGAGTTCCCTTTGACGTCACGAAGAGTATTTTAATAAGTAAAGATTGAATTTTGGAATGAAATTACCTCAATCCAGGTACCTATTATGTCACTTGACCTTTTTAATGTATAAAGATTGAGTCTTTTAAAGAAAATGAGAGTTTTGAGTTTAACTTATTCGAGTTCCCTACGAAGTCGCGTCGCGTGTTTTAATGGATAAAGATTGAATCTTTGAATGAAAATTCCGCAATCATGGTATGTATTATTTCACTAGACCTTTTTAACGTATAAAGATTAAATCTTTCAAATAAAATGAGAGTTTTAAGTTAAACTAATTCGAGTAATCTTTGACATCACGAAGAGTATTTTAAGCAGTAAAGATACAATCTTTGAGTGAAATCTCCTCAATAAAGGTACTGATTGTGTCGGTTGGCCTTTTTAATGTATAAAGATTAAATATTTGAAAGAAAATAATAGTTTTGAGTTCAACTTATTCCTTTTCCTTTGACGTCCCGAAGAGTATGCTAATGTGTAAGATTAAATCTTTGAACGAAATTAACTTAATAAAGGTACTTATTTTGTCACTAGACCATTTTAACGTATAAAGATTAAATTTTTGAAAGAAAATGAGAGTTTTGTGTTAAACTTATTCAAGTTCCCTTCGACGTCACGATGAGTGTTTTAATGAATAAAATATTGCATCTTTGAATGAAAAGACCTCAATCTAGGTACGCATTATGTCACTAGACCTTTTTTAAGGTATAAAGACTGAATCTTTGGAGGAAAATTAGTGTTTTGGATTCAACTTATTCGAGTTCCCTTTGATATCACGAAGAGTGTTTTAATGAGTAAAGATGAATCTATGAATGAAATTACCTCATTCACGGTACCTATTATGTCACTAGACCTTTTTAATGTTTAAAGTCTGAATCTACGAAAGAAAATGAGTGTTTTGAGTTTAACTTATGCAAGTTCCCTATGAAGTCCCGAAGAGTATTTTAATGACTAAAGATTGAATCTTTGAATGAAAATAACTCAATCACGGTACCCATTACATCAGTAGACGTTTTTATTGTATAAATATTGAATCTTTGAAAGAAAATAAGAGTTTTGCGTTAAACTGATTCGTGTTTCCTTTAACGTCACGATGAATACTTTAATGAGTAAAGATTGAATCTTTGAAACAAATTACCTGAATCAAGATACCTATTATGTCACTTGGCCATTTTTAATTTATAAAGATTGCATCTTAGAAAGAAAATATGAGTTTTGTATTTAACTTATTTGAGTTCCCTATGTAGTCGTGAAGAGTATTTTAATGACTAAAATTGAATCTTTGAACGAAAAGACCTCAATCAAAGTACCGATTAGGTCACAAGACCATTTTAATGTATAAAGATCAAATCTCTAAAAGAAAATGAGAGTTTTGAGTTAAACTTATTCCGGTTCCCTTTGACGTCACGAAGAGTGTTTTAATAAGTAAAGATTGAATTTTTGAATGAAATTACCTCAATCCAGGTACCTATTATGTCACTTGACCTTTTTAATGTATAAAGATTGAGTCTTTTAAAGAAAATGAGAGTTTTGAGTTTAACTTATTCGAGTTCCCTTCGAAGTCGCGTCGCGTGTTTTAATGGATAAAGATTAAATCTTTGAATGAAAATACCTCAATCATGGTATGTATTATTTCACTAGACCTTTTTAATGTATAAAGATTAAATCTTTCAAATAAAATGAGAGTTTTAAGTTAGACTAATTCGAGTTATCTTTGACATCACGAAGAGTGTTTTAAGGAGTAAAGATACAATCTTTGAGTGAAATCTCCTCAATAAAGGTACTGATTGTGTCGGTTGGCCTTTTAAATGTATAAAGATTAAATCTTTGAAAGAAAATAATAGTTTTGAGTTCAACTTATTCCATTTCCTTTGACGTTCCGAAGAGTATGCTAATGTGTAAGATTGAATCTTTGAACGAAATTAACTTAATAAAGGTACTTATTTTGTCACTAGACCATTTTAACGTATAAAGATTAAATTTTTGAAAGAAAATGAGAGTTTTGAGTTAAACCTATTCGAGTTCCCTTTGACGTCACGATGAGTGTTTTAATGAGTAAAATATTGCATCTTTGAATGAAAAGACCTCAATCTAGGTACGCATTATGTCACTAGACCTTTTTTAAGGTATAAAGACAGAATCTTTGGAGGAAAATTAGTGTTTTGGATTCAACTTATTCGAGTTCCCTTTGATATCAGAAAGAGTGTTTTAATGAGTAAAGATGAATCTTTGAATGAAATTACCTCATTCACGGTACCTATTATGTCACTAGACCTTTTTAATGTTTAAAGTCTGAATCTACGAAAGAAAATGAGTGTTTTGAGTTTAACTTATGCCAGTTCCCTATGAAGTCCCGAAGAGTGTTTTAATGACTAAAGATTGAATCTTTGAGTGAAAATAACTCAATCACAGTACCCATTACATCAGTAGACATTTTTAATGTATAAATATTGAATCTTTGAAAGAAAATAAGAGTTTTGCGTTAAACTGATTCGTGTTTCCTTTGACGTCACGATGAATACTTTAATGAGTAAAGATTGAATCTTTGAAAGAAATTACCTGAATCAAGATACCTATTATGTCACTTGGCCTTTTTTAATTTATAAAGATTGCATCTTTGAAAGAAAATATGAGTTTTGTATTTAACTTATTCGAGTTTCCTATGCAGTCGCGAAGAGTATTTTAACGACTAAAGATTGAATCTTTGAACGAAAATACCTCAATCAAAGTACCGATTAGGTCACAAGACCATTTTAATGTATAAAGATCAAATCTCTGAAAGAAAATGAGAGTTTTGAGTAAAACTTATTCGAGTTCCCTTTGACGTCATGAAGAGTGTTTTAATAAGTAAAGATTGAATTTTGGAATGAAATTACCTCAATCCAGGTACCTATTATGTCACTTGACCTTTTTAATGTATAAAGATTGAGTCTTTCAAAGAAAATGAGAGTTTTGAGTTTAACTTATTCGAGCTCCCTACGAAGTCGCGTCGTGTGTTTCAATGGATAAAGATTGAATCTTTGAATGAAAATACCTCAATCATGGTATGTATTATTTCACTAGACCTTTTTAACGTATAAAGATTAAATCTTTCAAATAAAATGAGAGTTTTAAGTTAAACTAATTTGAGTTGTCTTTGACATCACGAAGAGTGTTTTAAGTAGCAAAGATACTGATTGTTGATTAAATCTTTGAAAGAAAATAATTGTTTTGAGTTCAACTTATTCCATTTCCTTTGACGTCCCGAAGAGATTGCTAATGAGTAAGATTGAATCTTTGAATGCAATTAACTTAATAAAGGTACTTATTATGTCACTAGACCATTTTAACGTATAAAGATTAAATTTTTGAAAGAAAATGAGAGTTTTGAGTGAAACCTATTCGAGTTCCCTTTGACGTCACGATGAGTGTTTTAATGAGTAAAATATTGCATCTTTGAACGAAAATACCTCATTCTAGGTAAGCATTATGTCACTAGACCTTTTTTAATGTATAAAGATTGAATCTTTGGAGGAAAATTTGTGTTTTGGGTTCAACTTATTCGAGTTCCCTTTGACATCACGAAGAGTGTTTTAATGAGTAAAGATGAATCTTTGAATGAAATTTCCTTATTCACGGTACCTATTATGTCACTAGACCTTTTTAATGTTTAAAGTCTGAATCTACGAAAGAAAATGAGTGTTTTAAGTTTAACTTATGCCAGTTCCCAATGAAGTCCCGAATAGTGTTTTAATGACTAAAGATTGAATCTTTGAATGAAAATACCTCAATCATGGAACCCATTACATCAGTAGAAGTTTTTAATGTATAAATATTGAATCTTTGAAAGAAAATAAGAGTTTTGCGTTAAACTGATTCATGTTTCCTTTGACATCACGATGAATACTTTAATGAGTAAAGATTGAATCTTTAAAAGAAATTACCTGAATCAAGATACCTATTATGTCACTTGGCCTTTTTTAATTTATAAAGATTGTATCTGTGAAAGAAAATATGAGTTTTGTATTTCACTTATTTGAGTTCCCTATGCAGTCGCGAAGAGTAATTTAATGACTAAAGATTGAATCTTTGAACGAAAATACCTCAATCAAAGTACCGATTAGGTCACGAGACCATTTTAATGTATAAAGATCAAATCACTGAAAGAAAATGAGAGTTTTGAGTTAAACTTATTCGAGTTCCCTTTGACGTCACGAAGAGTGTTTTAATAAGTAAAGAATGACTTTTGGAATGAAATTACCTCAATCCAGGTACCTATTAAGTCACTTGACCTTTTTAATGTGTAAAGATTGAGTCTTTTAAAGAAAATGAGAGTTTTGAGTTTAACTTATTCGAGTTCCCTACGAAGTCGCGTAGCGTGTTTTAATGGATAAAGATTGAATCTTTGAATGAAAATACCTCAATCATGGTATGTATTATTTCACTAGACCTTTTTAACGTATAAAGATTAAATCTTTCAAGTAAAATGAGAGTTTTGAGTTAAACTAATTCGAGTTATCTTTGACATTACGAAGAGCATTTTAAGGAGTAAAGATACAGTCTTTGAGTGAAATCTCCTCAATAAAGGTACCGATTGTGTGAGTTGGCCTTTTTAATGTATAAAGATTAAATCTTTGAAAGAAAATAAGAGTTTTGACTTCAACTTATTCGAGTTCTCATTGACGTCCCGAAGAGTATGCTAAAGAGTAAGATTGAATCTTTGAATGAAATTAACTTAATAAAGGGACCTATTATGTCACTAGACCATTTTAATGTATAAAGATTAAATTTTTGAAAGAAAATGAGAGTTTTGAGTTAAACCTATTCGAGTTCCCTTTGACGTCACGATGAGTGTTTGAATGCGTAAAATATTGCATCTTTGATTAAAGATACCTCAATCTAGGTAAGTATTATGTCACTAGACCATTTTTAATGTATAAAGATTGAATCTTTGGAGGAAAATTAGTGTTTTGGGTTCAACTTATTCGAGTTTCCCCACGAAGAGTGTTTTAATGAGTAAGGATGAATCTTTGAATGAAATTACCTCATTCACGGTACCTATTATGTCACTAGACCTTTTTAATGTTTAAAGTTTGAATCTACGAAAGAAAATGAGTGTTTTTAGTTTAACTTTTGCCAGTTCCCTATGAAGTCCCGAAGATTGTTTTAATGACTAAAGATTGAATCTATGAATGAAAATACCTCAATCAAGGTACCCATTACATCAGTAGATGTTTTTAATGTATGAATATTGAATCTTTGAAAGAAAATAAGAGTTTTGCGTTAAACTGATTCGTGTTTCCTTTGACGTCACGATGAATACTTTAATGAGTAAAGATTAAATCCTTGAAAGAAATTACCTGAATCAAGATACCTATTATGTCACTTGGCGTTTTTTAATTTATAAAGATTGCATCTTTGAAAGAAAATATGAGTTTTGTATTTAACTTATTTGAGTTCCCTATGCAGTCGTGAAGAGTATTTTAATGACTAAAGATTCAATCTTTGAACGAACATACCTCAATCAAAGTACCGATTTGGTCACAAGACCATTTTAATGTATAAAGATCAAATCTCTGAAAGAAAATGAGAGTTTTGAGATAAACTTATTCGAGTTCCCTTTGACGTCACGAAGAGTGTTTTAATGGTAAAGATTGAATTTTGGAATGAAATTACCTCAATCCAGGTACCTATTATGTCACTTGACCTTTTTAATGTATAAAGATTGAGTCTTTTAAAGAAAATGAGAGTTTTGAGTTTAACTTATTCGAGTTCCTTACAAAGTCGCGTAGCGTGTTTTAATGGAGAAAGATTGAATCTTTGAAAGAAAATACCTCAATCATGGTATGTATTATTTCACTAAACCTTTTTAACGTATAAAAATTAAATCTTTCGAATAAAATGAGAGTTTTAAGTTAAACAAATTCGAGTTATCTTTGACATTACGAAGAGTGTTTTAAGGAGTAAAGATATAATCTTTGAGTGAAATCTCCTCAGTAAAGGTACCGATTGTGTCAGTTGGCCTTTTTAATGTATAAAGATTAAATCTTTGAAAGAAAATAAGAGTTTTGAGTTCAACTTATTCGAGTTCCCTTTGACGTCCCGAAGAGTATTTCAATGAGTAAGATTGAATATTTGAATCAAATTAACTTAATAAAGGTACCTATTATGTCACTAGACCATTTTAATGTATAAAGATTAAATTTTTGAAAGAAAATGAGTGTTTTGAGTTAAACCTATTCGAGTTCCTTTTGACGTCACGATGAGTGTTTTAATGAGTAAAATATTGCATCTTTGAATGAAAAGACCTCAATCTAGGTACGCAGTATGTCATTAGACCTTTTTTAAGGTATAAAGACTGAATCTTTGGTGGAAAATTAGTGTTTTGGATTCAACTTATTCGAGTTCCCTTTGACATCACGAAGAGTGTTTTAATGAGTAAAGATGAATCTTTGAATGAAATTACCTCATTCACGGTACCTATTATGTCACTAGACCTTTTTAATGTTTAAAGTCTGAATCTACGAAAGAAAATGAGTGTTTTGAGTTTAACTTATGCCAGTTCCCTATGAAGTCCCGAAGAGTGTTTTAATGACAAAAGATTGAATCTTTGAATGAAAATACCTTAATCAACGTACCCATTACATCAGTAGACGTTTTTAAGGTATAAATATTGAATCTTTGAAAGAAAATAAGAGTTTTGCGTTAAATGGATTCGTGTTTCCTTTGACGTCACGATGAATACTTTAATGAGTAAAGATTGAATCTTTGAAAGAAATTACCTAAATCAGAATACCTATTATGTCACTTGGCCTTTTTTAATTTATAAAGATTGCATCTTTGAAAGAAAATATGAGTTTTGTATTTAACTTATTTGTGTTCCCTATGCAGTCGCGAAGAGTATTTTAATGACTAAAGATTGAATCTTTGAACGAAAATACCTCAATCAAAGTACCGATTAGGTCACAAGACCATTTTAATGTATAAAGATCAAATCTTTGAAAAAAAATGAGAGTTTTGAGTTAAACTTATTCGAGTTCCCTTTGACATCACGAAGAGTGTTTTAATAAGTAAAGATTGAATTTTGGAATGAAATTAGCTCAATCCAGGTACCTATTAAGTCACCTGACCATTTTAATGTATAAAGATTGAGTCTTTTAAAGAAAATGAGAGTTTTGAGTTTAACTTATTCGAGTTCCTTACAAAGTCGCGTAGCGTGTTTTAATGGAGAAAGATTGAATCTTTGAAAGAAAATACCTCAATCATGGTATGTATTATTTCACTAAACCTTTTTAACGTATAAAAATTAAATCTTTCGAATAAAATGAGAGTTTTAAGTTAAACAAATTCGAGTTATCTTTGACATTACGAAGAGTGTTTTAAGGAGTAAAGATATAATCTTTGAGTGAAATCTCCTCAGTAAAGGTACCGATTGTGTCAGTTGGCCTTTTTAATGTATAAAGATTAAATCTTTGAAAGAAAATAAGAGTTTTGAGTTCAACTTATTCGAGTTCCCTTTGACGTCCCGAAGAGTATTTCAATGAGTAAGATTGAATATTTGAATCAAATTAACTTAATAAAGGTACCTATTATGTCACTAGACCATTTTAATGTATAAAGATTAAATTTTTGAAAGAAAATGAGTGTTTTGAGTTAAACCTATTCGAGTTCCTTTTGACGTCACGATGAGTGTTTTAATGAGTAAAATATTGCATCTTTGAATGAAAAGACCTCAATCTAGGTACGCAGTATGTCATTAGACCTTTTTTAAGGTATAAAGACTGAATCTTTGGTGGAAAATTAGTGTTTTGGATTCAACTTATTCAAGTTCCCTTTGACATCACGAAGAGTGTTTTAATGAGTAAAGATGAATCTTTGAATGAAATTACCTCATTCACGGTACCTATTATGTCACTAGACCTTTTTAATGTTTAAAGTCTGAATCTACGAAAGAAAATGTGTGTTTTGAGTGTTACTTATGCCAGTTCCCTATGAAGTCCCGAAGAGTGTTTTAATGACTAAAGATTGAATCTTTGAATGAAAATAATTCAATCACGGTACCCATTACATCAGTAGACGTTTTTAATGTATAAATATTCAATCTTTGAAAGAAAATAAGAGTTCTGCGCTAAACTGATTCGTGTTTCCATTGACGTCATAATGAATACTTTAATGAGTAAAGATTGAATCTTTGAAAGAAATAACCTGAATCAAGATACCTATTATGTCACTTGGCCTTTTTTAATTTATAAAGATTGCATCTTTGAAAGAAAATATGAGTTTTGTATTTAACTTATTTGAGTTCCCTATGCAGTCGCGAAGAGTATTTTAATGACTAAAGATTGAATCTTTGAAAGAAAATACCTCAATCAAAGTACCGATTAGGTCACAAGACCATTTTAATGTATAAAGATCAAATCTCTGAAAGAAAATGAGAGTTTTGAGTTAAACTTATTCGAGTTCCCTTTGACGTCATGAAGAGTGTTTTAATAAGTAAAGATTGAATTTTGGAATGAAATAACCTCAATCCAGGTACCTATTATGTCACTTGACCTTTTTAATGTATAAAGATTGAGTCTTTTAAAGAAAATGAGAGTTTTGAGTTTAACTTATTTGAGTTCCCTACGAAGTCGCGTCGCGTGTTTTAATGGATAAAGATTAAATCTTTGAATGAAAATACCTCAATCATGGTATGTATTATTTCACTAGACCTTTTTAATGTATAAAGATTAAATCTTTCAAATAAAATGAGAGTTTTAAGTTAGACTAATTCGAGTTATCTTTGACATCACGAAGAGTGTTTTAAGGAGTAAAGATACAATGTTTGAGTGAAATCTCCTCAATAAAGGTACTGATTGTGTCAGTTGGCCTTTTAAATGTATAAAGACTAAATCTTTGAAAGAAAATAATAGTTTTGAGTTCAACTTATTCCATTTCCTTTGACGTCCCGAAGAGTATGCTAATGAGTAAGATTGAATCTTTGAATGAAATTAACTTAATAAAGGTACTTATTATGTCACTAGACCGTTTTAACGTATAAAGATCAAATTTTTGAAAGAAAATGAGAGTTTTGAGTTAAACCTATTCGAGTTCCCTTTGACGTCACGATGAGTGTTTTAATGAGTAAAATATTGCATCTTTGAATGAAAATACCTCAATTTAGGTAAACATTATGTCACTAGACCCTTTTTAATGTATAAAGATTGAATCTTTGGAGGAAAATTAGTGTTTTGCGTTCAACTTATTCGAGTTCCCTTTGACATCACGAAGAGTGTTTTAATGAGTAAAGATGAATCTTTGAATGAAATTACCTGATTCACGGTACCTATTATGTCACTAGACCTTTTTAATGTTTAAAGTTTGAATCTACGAAAGAAAATGAGTGTTTTGAGTTTAACTTATGCCAGTTCCCTATGAAGTCCTGAAGAGTGTTTTAATGACTAAAGATTGAATCTTTGAATGAAAATACCTCAATCAAGGTACCCATTACATCAGTAGACGTTTTTAATGTATAAATATTGAATCTTTGAAAGAAAATAAGAGTTTTGCATTAAACTGATTCGTGTTTCCTTTGATGTCACGATGAATACTTTAATGAGTAAAGATTGAATCTTTGAAAGAAATTACCTGAATCAAGATACCTATTATGTCACTTGGCCTTTTTTAATTTATAAAGATTGCATCTTTAAAAGAAAATATGAGTTTTGCATTTAACTTATTTGAGTTCCCTATGCAGTCGCGAAGAGTATTTTAATGACTAAAGATTGAATCTTTGAACGAAAATACCTCAATCAAAGTACCGATTAGGTCACAAGACCATTTTAATGTATAAAGATCAAATCTATGAAAGAAAATGAGAGTTTTGAGTTAAACTTATTCGAGTTCACTTTGACGTCACGAAGAGTGTTTTAATAAGTAAAGATTGAATTTTGGAATGAAATTATCTCAGTCCAGGTACCTATTAAGTCATTTGACCTTTTTAATGTATAAAGATTGAGTCTTTTAAAGAAAATGAGAGTTTTGAGTTTAACTTGTTCGAGTTCCCTACGAACTCGCGTCGCGTGTTTTAATGGATAAAGATTGAATCTTTGAATGAAAATACCTCAATCATGGTATGTATTATTTCACTAGACCTTTTTAACGTATAAAGATTAAATCTTTCAAATAAAATGAGAGTTTTAAGTTAAACTAATTCGAGTTATCTTTGACATTACGAAGAGTGTTTTAAGGAATAAAGATACAATCTTTGAGTGAAATCTCCTCAATAAAGGTACCGATTGTGTCAGTTGGCCTTTTTAATGTATAAAGATTAAATCTTCGAAAGAAAATAAGAGTTTTGAGTTCAACTAATTCGAGTTCCCTTTGACGTCCCGAAGAGTATGCTAATAAGTAAGATTGAATATTTGAATGAAATTAACTTAATAAAGGTACCTATTATGTCACTGGACCATTTTAATGTATAAAGATTAAATTTTTGAAAGAAAATTAGAGTTTTGAGCTAAACCTATTCGAGTTCCCTTTGACATCACGATGAGTGTTTTAATGAGTAAAATATTGCATCTTTGAATGAAAAGACCTCAATCTAGGTACGCATTATGTCACTAGACCTTTTTTAAGGTATAAAGACTGAATTTTTGGAGGAAAATTAGTGTTTTGGATTCAACTTATTCGAGTTCCCTTTGACATCACGAAGAGTGTTTTAATGAGTAAAGATGAATCTTTGAATGAAATTACCTCATTCACGGTACCTATTATGTCACTTGACCTTTTCAATGTTTAAAGTCTGAATCTACGAGAGAAAATGAGTGTTTTGAGTTTAACTTATGCCAGTTCCCTATGAAGTCCCGAAGAGTGTTTTAGTGACAAAAGATTGAATCTTTGAATGAAAATACCTCCATCAAGGTACCCATTACATCAGTAGACGTTTTTAATGTATAAATATTGAATCTTTGAAAAAAAAAATAGGAGTTTTGTGCTAAACTGATTCGTGTTTCCTTTATCGTCACGATGAATACTTTAATGAGTAAACACTGAATCTTTGAAAGAAATTACCTGAATCAAGATACCTATTACGTCACTTGGCCTTTTTTAATTTATAAAGATTGCATCTTTGAAATAAAATATGAGTTTTGTATTTAACTTTTTTGAGTTCCCTATGCAGTCGCGAAGAGTATTTTAATGACTAAAGATTGAATCTTTGAACGAAAATACCTCAATCAAAATACCGATTAGGTCACAAGACCATTTTAATGTATAAAGATCAAATCTTTGAAAGAAAATGAGAGTTTTGAGTTAAACTTATTCGAGTTCCCTTTGACGTCACGAAGAGTGTTTTAATAAGTAAAGATTGAATTTTGGAACGAAATTACCTCAATCCAGGTACCTACTAAGTCACTTGACCTTTTTAATGTATAAAGATTGAGTCTTTTAAAGAAAACGAGAGTTTTGAGTTTAACTTATTCGAGTTCCCTACGAAGTCGCGTAGCGAGTTTTAATGGATAAAGATTGAATATTTGAATGAAAATACCTCAATCATGGTATGTATTATTTCACTAGACCTTTTTAACGTATAAAGATTAAATCTTTCAAATAAAATGAGAGTTTTAAGTTAAACTAATTCGAGTTATCTTTGACATTACGAAGAGTGTTTTAAGGAGTAAAGATACAATCTTTGTGTGAAATCTCCTCAGTAAAGGTACCGATTGTGTCAGTTGGCCTTTTTAATGTATAAAGATTAAATCTTTGAAAGAAAATAAGAGTTTTGAGTTCAACTTATTCGAGTTCCCTTTGACGTCCCGAGGAGTATGCCAATGAGTAAGATTGAATCTTTGAATCAAATTAACTTAATAAAGGTACCTATTATGTCACTAGACCATTTTAATGTATAAAGATTAAATTTTTGAAAGAAAATGAGAGTTTTGAGTTAAACCTATTCGAGTTCCTTTTGACGTCACGATGAGTGTTTTAATGAGTAAAATATTGCATCTTAGAATGAAAAGACCTCAATCTAGGTACGCATTATGTCATTAGACCTTTTTTAAGGTATAAAGACTGAATCTTTGGAGGAAAATTAGTGTTTTGGATTCAACTTATTCGAGTTCCCTTTGACATCACGAAGACTATTTTAATGAGTAAAGATGAATCTTTGAATGAAATTACCTCATTCACGGCACCTATTATGTCACAAGACCATTTTAATGTTCAAAGTCTTAATCTACGAAAGAAAATAAGTGTTTTGAGTTTAACTTATGCCAGTTACCTATGAAGTTCCGAAGAGTGTTTTAATGACTAAAGATTGAATCTTTGAATGAAAATACCTTAATCAAGGTACCCATTACATCCGTAGACGTTTTTAATGTATAAATATTGAATCTTTGAAAGAAAATAAGAGTTTTGCGTTAAACTGATTCGTGTTTCCTTTGACGTCACGAAGAATACTTTAATGAGTGAAGATTGAATCTTTGAAAGAAATTACCTGAATCAAGATACCGATTATGTCACTTGGCCTTTTTTAATTTATAAAGATTGTATCTTTGAAAGAAAATATGAGTTTTGTATTTAACTTATTTGAGTTCCCTATGCAGTCGCGAAGAGTATTTTAATGACTAAAGATTGAATCTTTGAACGAAAATACCTCAATCAAAGTACCGATTAGGTCACAAGACCAGTTTAATGTATAAAGATCAAATCTTTGAAAGAAAATGAGAGTTTTGAGTTAAACTTATTCGAGTTCCCTTTGACGTCACGAAGAGTGTTTTAATAAGTAAAGATTGAATTTTGGAACGAAATTAGCTCAATCCAGGTACCTATTAAGTCACTTGACCTTTTTAATGTATAAAGATTGAGTCTTTTAAAGAAAATGAGAGTTTTGAGTTTAACTTATTCGAGTTCCCTACAAAGTCGCGTAGCGTGTTTTAATGGATAAAGATTGAATCTTTGAATCAAAATACCTCAATCATGGTATGTATTATTTCACTGAACCTTTTTAACGTATAAAGATTAAATCTTTCAAATAAAATGAGAGTTTTAAGTTAAACTAATTCGAGTTATCTTTGACATTACGAAATGTGTTTTAAGGAGTAAAGATACAATCTTTGAGTGAAATCTCCTCAGTAAAGGTATCGATTGTGTCAGTTGGCCTTTTTAATGTATAAAGATTAAATCTTTGAAAGAAAATAAGAGTTTTGAGTTCAACTTATCCGAGTTCCCTTTGACGTACCGAAGAGTATGCCAATGAGTAAGATTGAATTTTTGAATCAAATTAACTTAATAAAGGTACCTATTATGTCACTAGACCATTTTAATGTATAAAGATTAAATTTTTGAAAGAAAATGAGAGTTTTGAGTTAAACCTATTCGAGTTCCTTTTGACGTCACGATGAGTGTTTTAATGAGTAAAATATTGCATCTTTGAATGAAAAGACCTCAATCTAGGTACGCATTATGTCATTAGGCCTTTTTTAAGGTATAAAGACTGAATCTTTGGAGGAAAATTAGTGTTTTGGATTCAACTTATTCGAGTTCCCTTTGACATCACGAAGAGTGTTTTAATGAGTAAAGATGAATCTTTGAACAAAATTACCTCATTCACGGTACCTATTATGTCACTAAACCTTTTTAATATTTAAAGTCTGAATCTACGAAAGAAAATGAGTGTTTTGAGTGTAACTTATGCCAGTTCCCTATGATGTCCCGAAGAGTGTTTTAATGACTAAAGATTGAATCTTTGAATGAAAATAACTCAATCACGGTACCCATTACATCAGTAGACGTTTTTAATGTATAAATATTCAATCTTTGAAAGAAAATAAGAGTTCTGCGCTAAACTGATTCGTGTTTCCTTTGACGTCACGATGAATACTTTAATGAGTAAAGATTGAATCTTTGAAAGAAATTACCGGAATCAAGATACCTATTAGGTCACTTGGCCTTTTTTAATTTATAAAGATTGCATCTTTGAAAGAAAATATGAGTTTTGTATTTAACTTATTTGAGTTCCCTATGCAGTTGCGAAGAGTATTTTAATGACTAAAGATTGAATCTTTGAACGAAAATACCTCAATCAAAGTACCGATGAGGTCACAACACTATTTTAATGTATAAAGATCAAATCTCTGAAAGAAAATGAGAGTTTTGAGTTAAACTTATTCGAGTTTCCTTTGACGTCACGAAGAGTGTTTTAATAAGTAAGGATTGAATTTTGGAATGAAATTACCTCAATCCAGGTACCTATTAAGTCACTTGACCTTTTTAATGTATAAAGATTGAGTCTTTTAAAGAAAATGAGAGTTTTGAGTTTAACTTATTCGAGTTCCCTACGAAGTGGCGTAGCGTGTTTTAATGGATAAAGATTGAATCTTTGAATGAAAATACCTCGATCATGGTATGTATTATTTCACTAGACCTTTTTAACGTATAAAGATTAAATCTTTCAAGTAAAATGGGAGTTTTAAGTTAAACAAATTCGAGTTATCCTTGATATTACGAAGAGTGTTTTAAGGAGTAAAGATACAATCTTTGAGTGAAATCTCCTCAGTAAAGGTACCGATTGTGTCAGTTGGCCTTTTTAATGTATAAAGATTAAATCTTTGAATGAAAATAATAGTTTTGAGTTCAACTTATTCGAGTTACCTTTGACGTCCCGAAGAGTATGCTAATGAGTAAGATTGAATCTTTGAATGAAATTAACTTAATAAGGGCACCTATTATGTCACTAGACCATTTTAATGTATAAAGATTAAATTTTTGAAAAAAAATGAGAGTTTTGAGTTAAACCTATTCGAGTTCCCTTTGACGTCACGATGAGTGTTTTAATGAGTAAAATATTGCATCTTTGAATGAAAAGACCTCAATCTAGGTACGCATTATGTCACTAGACCTTTTTTAAGGTATAAAGACAGAATCTTTGGAGGAAAATTAGTGTTTTGGATTCAACTTATTCAAGTTCCCTTTGACATCACGAAGAGTGTTTTAATGAGTAAAGATGAATCTTTGAATGAAATTACCTCATTCATGGTACCTATTATGTCACTAGACCTTTTTAATGTTTAAAGTCTGAATCTACGAAAGAAAATGAGTGTTTTGAGTTTAACTTATGCCAGTTCCCTATGAAGTCCCGAAGGGTGTTTTAATGACTAAAGATTGAATCTTTGAATGAAAATAACTCAATCACGGTACCCATTACATCAGTAGATGTTTTTAATGTATAAATATTGAATCTTTGAAAGAAAATAAGAGTTTCGCGTTAAACTGATTCGTGTTTCCTTTGACGTCCTGATGAATACTTTAATGAGTAAAGATTGAATCTTTGAAAGAAATTACCTGAATCAAGATACCAATTATGTCACTTGGCTTTTTTTAATTTATAAAGATTGCATCTTTGAAAGAAAATATGAGTTTTGTATTTAACTTATTTGAGTTCCCTATGCAGTCCCGAAGAGTATTTTAATGACTAAAGATTGAATCTTTGAACGAAAATACCTCAATCAAAGTACCGATTAGGTCACAAGACCATTTTAATATATAAAGATCAAATCTCTGTAAGAAAATGAGAGTTTTGAGTTAAACTTATTCGAATTCCCTTTGACGTCACGAAGAATGTTTTAATAAGTAAAGATTGAATTTTGGAATGAAATTACCTCAATCCAGGTACCTATTATGTCACTTGACCTTTTCAATGTATAAAGATGGAATATTTTAAAGATAATGGGAGTTTTGAGTTCAACTTATTCGAGTTCCCTACGAAGTCGCTTCGCGTGTTTTAATAGATAAAGATTAAATCTTTGAATGAAAATACCTCAATAATGGTATGTATTATTTCACTAGACGTTTTTAACGTATAAAGATTAAATCTTTCAAATAAAATGAGAGTTTTAAGTTAAACTAATTCGAGTTATCTTTGACATCACGAAGAGTGTTTTAAGGAGTAAAGATACAATCTTTGAGTGAAATCTCCATAATAAAGGTACAGATTTTGTCAGTTGGCCTTTTTAATGTATAAAGATTAAATCTTTGAAAGAAAATAATAGTTTTGAGTTCAACTTATTCCATTTCCTTTGACGTCCCGAAGAGTATGCTAATGAGTAAGATTGAATCTTTGAATGAAATTAACTTAATAAAGGTAATTATTATGTCATAAGACCATTTTAACGTATAAATATTAAGTTTTTGAAAGAAAATGAGAGTTTTGAGTTAAACCTATTCGAGTTCCCTTTGACATCACGATGAGTGTTTTAATGAGTAAAATATTGCATCTTTGAATGAAAATACCTCAATCTAGGTAAGCATTATGTCACTAGACCTTTTTTAATGTATAAAGATTAAATCTTTGGAGGAAAATTAGTGTTTTGGGTTCAACTTATTCGAGTTCCCTTAGACATCACGAAGAGTGTTTTAATGAGTAAAGATGAATCTTTGAATGAAATTACCTCATTCACGGTACCTATTGTGTCACTAGACCTTTTTAATGTTTAAAGTTTGAATCTACGAAAGAAAATGAGTGTTTTGAGTTTAACTTATGCCAGTTCTCTATGATGTCCCGAAGGGTGTTTTAATGACTAAAGATTGAATCTTTGAATGAAAATAACTCAATCACGTTACCTATTACATCAGTAGACGTTTTTAATGTATAAATATTGAATCTTTGAAAGAAAATAAGAGTTTCGCGTTAAACTGATTCGTGTTTCCTTTGACGTCATGATGAATACTTTAATGAGTAAAGATTGAATCTTTGAAAGAAATTACCTGAATTAAGATACCTATTATGTCACTTGGCTTTTTTTAATTTATAAAGATTGCATCTTTGAAAGAAAATATGAGTTTTGTATTTAACTTATTTGAGTTCCCTATGCAGTCGCGAAGAGTATTTTAATGACTAAAGATTGAATCTTTGAACGAAAATACCTCAATCAAAGTACCGATTAGGTCACAAGACCATTTTAATATATAAAGATCAAATCTCTGTAAGAAAATGAGTGTTTTGAGTTAAACTTATTCGAGTTCCCTTTGACGTCACGAAGAGTGTTTTAATAAGTAAAGATCGAATTTTGGAATGAAATTACCTCAATCCAGGTACCTATTATGTCACTTGACCTTTTTAATGTATAAAGATTGAATCTTTTAAAGAAAATGAGAGTTTTGAGTTTAACTTATTCGAGTTCCCTACGAAGTCGCTTCGCGTGTTTTAATGGATAAAGATTAAATATTTGAATGAAAATACCTTAATAATGGTATGTATTATTTCACTAGACCTTTTTAACGTATAAAGATTAAATCTTTCAAATAAAATGAGAGTTTTAAGGTAAACTAATTCGAGTTATCTTTGACATCACGAAGAGTGTTTTAAGGAGTAAAGATACAATCTTTGAGTGAAATCTCCACAATAAAGGTACTGATTGTGTCAGTTGGCCTTTTTAATGTATAAAGATTAAATCTTTGAAAGAAAATAATAGTTTTGAGTTCAACTTATTCCATTTCCTTTGACGTCCCGAAGAGTATGCTATTGAGTAAGACTGAATCTTTGAATGAAATTAACTTAATAAAGGTAATTATTATGTCATTAGACCATTTTAACGTATAAATGTTAAGTTTTTGAAAGAAAATGAGAGTTTTGAGTTAAACCTATTCGTGTTCCCTTTGACATCACGATGAATGTTTTAATGAGTAAAATATTGCATCTTTGAATGAAAATACCTCAATCTAGGTAAGCATTATGTCACTAGACCTTTTTTAATGTATAAAGATTGAATCTTTGGAGGAAAATTAGTGTTTTGGGTTACACTTATTCGAGTTCCCTTTGACATCACGAAGAGTGTTTTAATGAGTAAAGATGAATCATTGAATGAAATTACCTCATTCACGGTACCTATTATGTCACTAGACCTTTTTAATGTTTAAAGTTAGAATCTACGAAAGAAAATGAGTGTTTTGAGTTTAACTTATGCCAGTTCCCTATGAAGTCCCGAAGAGTGTTTTAATGACTAAAGATTGAATCTTTGAATGAAAATACCTCAACCTTGGTACCCATTACATCAGTAGACGTTTTTAATGTATAAATATTGAATCTTTGAAAGAAAATAAGAGTTTTGCTCTAAACTGCTTCGTGTTTCCTTTGACGTCACGATGAATACTTTAATGAGTAAAGATTGAATCTTTGAAAGAAATTACCTGAATGAAGATACCTATTATTTCACTTGGCCTTTTTTAATTTATAAAGATTGCATCTTTGAAAGAAAATATGAGTTTTGTATTTAACTTATTTGAGTTCCCTATGCAGTCACGAAGAGTATTTTAATGACTAAAGATTGAATCTTTGAACGAAAATACCTCAATCAAAGTACCGATTAGGTCACAAGACCATTTTAATGTATAAAGATCAAATCTCTGAAAGAAAATGAGAGTTTTGAGTTAAACTTATTCGAGTTCCCTTTGACGTCCCAAGGAGTGTTTTAATAAGTAAAGATTGAATTTTAGAATGAAATTACCTCAATCCAGGTACCTACTATGTCACTTGACCTTTTTAATGTATAAAGATTGAGTCTTTTAAGTAAAATGAGAGTTTTGACTTTAACTTATTCGAGTTCCCTACGAAGTCGCGTCGCGTGTTTTAATGGATAAAGATTGAATCTTTGAATGAAAATACCTCAATCATGGTATGTATTATTTCACTGGACGTTTTTAACGTATAAAGATTAAATCTTTCAAATAAAATGAGAGTTTTAAGTTAAACTAATTCGAGTTATCTTTGACATCACGAAGAGTATTTTAAGGAATAAAGATACAATCTTTGAGAGAAATCTCCTCAATAAAGGTACTGATTCTGTCAGTTGGCCTTTTTAAAGTATAAAGATTAAATCTTTGAAAGAAAATAATAGTTTTGAGTTCAACTTATTCCATTTCTTTTGACGTCCCGAAGAGTATGCTATTGAGTAAGATTGAATCTTTGAATGAAATTAACTTAATAAAGGTACTTATTATGTCACTAGCCCATTTTAACGTATAAAGATTAAATTTTTGAAAGAAAATGAGAGTTTTGAGTTAAACCTATTCGAGTTCCCTTTGACGTCACGAAGAGTGTTTTAATAAGTAAAGATTGAATTTTGGAATGAAATTACCTCAATCCAGGTACCTATTAAGTCACTTGACCTTTTTAATGTATAAAGATTGAGTCTTTTAAAGAAAATGAGAGTTTTGAGTTTAACTGATTTGAGTTCCCTACAAAGTCGCGTAGCGTGTTTTAATGGATAAAGATTGAATCTTTGAATGAAAATACCTCAATCATGGTATGTATTATTTCACTAGACCTTTTTAACGTATAAAGATTAAATCTTTCAAATAAAATGAGAGTTTTAAGTTAAACTAATTCGAGTTATCATTGACATTACGAAGAGTGTTTTAAGGAGTAAAGATACACTCTTTGAGTGAAATCTCCTCAGTAAAGGTACCGATTGTGTCAGTTGGCCTTTTTAATGTATAAAGATTAAATCTTTGAAAGAAAATAAGAGTTTTGAGTTCAACTTATTCGAGTTCCCTTTGACGTCCCGAAGAGTATGCTAATGAGTAAGATTGAATCTTTGAATGAAATTAACTTAATAAAGGTACGTATTATGTCACTAGACCATTTTAATTTATTTAGATTAAATTTTGAAAGAAAATGAGAGTTTTGAGTTAAACCTATTCGAGTTCCCTTTGACATCACGATGAGTGTTTTAATGAGTAAAATATTGCATCTTTGAATGAAAAGACCTCAATCTAGGTACGCATTATGTCATTAGAACTTTTTCAAGGTATAAAGACTGAATCTTTGGAGGAAAATTATTGTTTTGGATTCAACTTATTCGAGTTTCCTTCGATATCACGAAGAGTGTTTTAATGAGTAAAGATGAATCTTTGAATGAAATTACCTCATTCACGGTACCTATTATGTCACTAGAACTTTTTAATGTTTAAAGTCTGAATCTACGAAAGAAAATGAGTGTTTTGAGTTTAACTTATGCCAGTTCTCAATGAAGTCCCGAAGAGTGTTTTAATGACTAAAGATTGAATCTTTGAATGAAAATAACTCAATCACGGTACCCATTACATCAGTAGACGTTTTTAATGTATAGATATTGAATCTTTGAAAGAAAATAAGAGTTTCGCGTTAAACTGATTCGTGTTTCCTTTGACGTCATGATGAATACTTTAATGAGTAAAGATTGAATCTTTGAAAGAAATTACCTGAATCAAGATATCTATTATGTCACTTGGCCTTTTTTAATTTATAAAGATTGCATCTTTGAAAGAAAATAAGAGTTTTGTATTTAACTTATTTGAGTTCCCTATGCAGTCGCGAAGAGTATTTTAATGACTAAAGATTGAATCTTTGAACGAAAATACCTCAATCAAAGTACCGATTAGGTCACAAGACCATTTTAATGTATAAAGATCAAAGCTTTGAAAGAAAATGAGAGTTTTGAGTTAAACTTATTCGAGTTCCCTTTGACGTCACGAAGAGTGTTTTAATAAGTAAAGATTGAATTTTGGAATGAAATTTCCTCAATCCAGGTACCTATTATGTCACTTGACCTTTTTAATGTATAAAGATTGAGTCTTTTAAAGAAAATGAGAGTTTTGAGTTTAACTTATTCGAGTTCCCTACGAAGTCGCGCCGCGTGTTTTAATGGATAAAGATTAAATCTTTGAATGAAAATACCTCAATCATGGTTGTATTATTTTACTAGAACTTTTTAACGTATAAAGATTAAATCTTTCAAAGAAAATGAGAGTTTTAAGTTAAACTAATTCGAGTTATCTTTGACATAACGAAGAGTGTTTTAAGGAGTAAAGATACAGTTTTTGAGTGAAATCTCCTCAATAAAGGTACTGATTGTGTCAGTTGGCCTTTTTAATGTATAAAGATTAAATCTTTGAAAGAAAATAATAGTTTTGAGTTCAACTTATTCCATTTCCTTTGACGTCCCGAAGAGTATGCTAATGAGTAAGATTGAATCTTTGAATGAAATTAACTTAATAAAGGTAATTATTATGTCACTAGACCATTTTAACGTATAAAGATTAAATTTTTGAAAGAAAATGAGAGTTTTGAGTTAAACCTATTCGAGTTCCCTTTGACGTCACAATGAGTGTAATAATGAGTAAAATATTGCTTCTTTGAATGAAAATACCTCAATCTAGGTAAGCATTATGTCACTAGACCTTTTTTAATGTATAAAGATTGAATCTTTGGAGTAAAATTAGTGTTTTGGGTTCAACTTATTCGAGTTCCCTTTGACCTCACGAAGAGTGTTTTAATGATTAAAGATGAATATTTGAATGAAATTACTTCATTCACGGTACCTATTATGTCACTAGACCTTTTTAATGTTTAAAGTTTGAATCTACGAAAGAAAATGAGTGTTTTGAGTTTAACTTATGCCAGTTCCCTATGAAGTCCCGAAGAGTGTTTTAATGACTAAAGATTGAATCTTTGAATGAAAATACCTCAATCAAGGTACCCATTACATCAGTAGACGTTTTTAACGTATAAATATTGAATCTTTGAAAGAAAATAAGAGTTTTGCGTTAAACTGATTCATGTTTCCTTTGACGTCACGATGAATACTTTAGTGAGTAAAGATTGAATCTTCTAAAGAAATTACCTGAATCAAGATACCTATTATGTCACTTGGCCTTTTTTAATTTATGAAGATTGCATCTTCAAATGAAAATATGAGTTTTGTATTTAACTTATTTGAGTTCCCTATGCAGTCGCGAAGAGTATTTTAATGACTAAAGATTGAATCTTTGAACGAAAATACCTCAATCAAAGTACCGATTAGGTCACAAGACCATTTTAATGTATAAAGATCAAATCTCTGAAAGAAAATGAGAGTTTTGAGTTAAACTTATTCGAGTTCACTTTGACGTCACAAAGAGTGTTTTAATAAGTAAAGATTGAATTTTGGAATGAAATTACATCAATCTAGGTACCTATTAAGTCACTTGACCTTTTTAATGTATAAAGATTGAGTCTTTTCAAATAAAATGAGAGTTTTAAGTTAAACTAATTCGAGTTATCTTTGACATTACGAAGAGTATTTTAAGGAATAAAGATACAATCTTTGAGTGAAATCTCCTCAATAAAGGTACCGATTGTGTCAGTTGGCCTTTTTAATGTATAAAGATTAAATCTTTGAAAGAAAATAAGAGTTTTGAGTTCAACTTATTCGAGTTCCCTTTGACGTCCCGAAGAGTATGCTAATGAGTAAGATTGAATCTTTGAATGAAATTAACTTAATAAAGGTACCTATTATGTCAGTAGAACATTTTAATGTATAAAGATTAAATTTTTGAAAGAAAATGAGAGTTTTGAGTTAAACATATTCGAGTTCCCTTTGACGTCACGATGAGTGTTTTTATGAGTAAAATATTGCATCTTTGAATGAAAAGACCTCAATCTAGGTACACATTATGTCACTAGACCTTTTTTAAGGTATAAAAACTGAATCTTTTGGAGGAAAATTTGTGTTTTGGATTCAACTTATTCGAGTTCACTTTGACATCACGAAGAGTGTTTTAATGAGTAAAGATGAATCTTTGAATGAAATTACCTCATTCACGATACCTATTATGTCACTAGACCGTTTTAATGTTCAAAGTTTGAATCTACGAAAGAAAATGAGTGTTTTGAGTTTAACTTATGCCAGTTCCCTATGAAGTCCCGAAGAGTGTTTTAATGACTAAAGATTGAATCTTTGAATGAAAATACCTCAACCATGGTACCCATTACATCAGTAGACGTTTTTAATGTATAAATATTGTATCTTTGAAAGAAAATAAGAGTTTTGCGTTAAACTGATTCGTGTTTCCTTTGACGTCACGATCAATACTTTAATGAGTAAAGATTGAATCTTTGAAAGAAATTACCTGAATCAAGAAACCTATTTTGTCACTTGGCCTTTTTTAATTTATAAAGATTGCATCTTTGAAAGAAAATATGAGTTTTGTATTTAACTTATTTGAGTTCCCTATGCAGTCGCGAAGAGTATTTTAATGACTAAAGATTGAATCTTTGAACGAAAATACCTCAATCAAAGTACCGATTAGGTCACAAGACCATTCTAATGTATAAAGATCAAATCTTTGAAAGAAAATGTGAGTTTTGAGTTAAACTTATTCGAGTTCCCTTTGACGTCACGAAGAGTGTTTTAATAAGTAAAGATTGAATTTTGGAATGAAATTACCTCAATCCAGGTACCTATTAAGTCACTTGACCTTTTTAATGTATAAAGATTGAGTCTTTTAAAGAAAATGAGAGTTTTGAGTTTAACTTATTCGAGTTCCCTACGAAGTCGCGTAGCGTGTTTTAATGGATAAAGATTGAATCTTTGAATGAAAATACCTCAATCATGGTATGTATTATTTCACTAGACCTTTTTAACGTATAAAGATTAAATCTTTCAAATAAAATGAGAGTTTTAAGTTAAACTAATTCGAGTTATCTTTGACATTACGAAGAGTGTTTTAAGGAGTAAAGATACAATCTTTGAGTGAAATCTCCTCAGTAAAGGTACCGATTGTGTCAGTTGGCCTTTTTAATGTATAAAGATTAAATCTTTGAAAGAAAATAAGAGTTTTGAGTTCAACTTATTCGAGTTCCCTTTGACGTCCCGAAGAGTATGCTAATGAGCAAGATTGAATCTTTGAATGAAATTAACTTAATAAAAGTACCTATTATGTCACTAGACCATTTTAATGTATAAAGATAAAATTTTTGAAAGAAAATGTGAGTTCTGAGTTAAACCTATTCGAGTTCCCTTTGACGTCACGATGAGTGTTTTAATGAGTAAAATATTGCATCTTTGATTGAAAAGACCTCAATCTAGGTACGCATTATGTCATTAGACCTTTTTTAAGGAATAAAGACTGAATCTTTGGAGGAAAATTAGTGTTTTGGATTCAACTTATTCGAGTTCCCTTTGACATCACGAAGAGTGTTTTAATGAGTAAAGTTGAATCTTTGAATGAAATTACCTCATTCACGGTACCTATTATGTCACTAGAGCTTTTTAATGTTTAAAGTCTGAATCTACGAAAGAAAATGAGTGTTTTGAGTTTAACTTATGCCAGTTCCCTATGAAGTCCCGAAGAGTGTTTTAATGACTAAAGATTGAATCTTTGAATGAAAATAACTCAATTACGGTACCCATTACATCAGTAGACGTTTTTAATGTATAGATATTGAATCTTTGAAAGAAAATAAGAGTTTCGCGTTAAACTGATTCGTGTTTCCTTTGACGTCACGATGAATACTTTAATGAGTAAAGATTGAATCTTTGAAAGAAATTACCTGAATCAAGATACCTATTATGTCACTTGGCCATTTTAATGAGTAAAGATTAAATCTTTGAAAGAAAATAAGAGTTTTGAGTTCAACTTATTCGAGTTCCCTTTGACGTCCCGAAGAGTATGCTAATGAGTAAGATTGAATCTTTGAATGAAATTAACTTAATAAAGGTACGTATTATGTCAGTAGACCATTTTAATGTATTAAGATTAAATTTTTGAACGAAAATGAGAGTTTTGAGTTAAACCTATTCGAATTCCCATTGACGTCACGATTAGTGTTTTAATGAGTAAAATATTGCATCTTTGAATGAAAATACCTCAATCTAGGTACGCATTATTTCACTAGACCTTTTTTAATGTATAAAGATTGAATCTTTGGAGGAAAATTAGTGGTTTGGGTTCAACTTATTCGAGTTCTCTTTGACATCACGAAGAGTGTTTTAAAGATTTAATATGAATCTTTGAAAGAGATTACCTCATTCACGTTACCTATTATCTCCCTTGAACTTTTTAATATATAAAGATTTAATATACGAGAGAAAATTATGGTATTGAGTTTAACTTATTCGAGTTCCTTATGATGACCTGAAGAGTGTTGTAATGACTAAAGATTGAATCTTTGAATGAAAATACCTCAATCAAGGTACCCATTACATCAGTAGACGTTTGTAATGTATAAATATTGAATCTTTGAATGAAAATAAGAGTTCTGCGTTAAACTGATTCGTGTTTCCTTTGACGTCACGATGAATACTTTAATGAGTAAAGATTGAATCTTTGAAAGAAGTTACCTGTATCAAGATACCTATTATGTCACTTGGCTTTTTTTAATTTATAAAGATTGCATCTTTGAAAGAAAATATGAGTTTTGTATTTAACTTATTTGAGTTCCCCATGCAGTCGCGAAGAGTATGTTAATGACTAAAGATTGAATCTTTGAACGAAAATACCTCAATCAAAGTACCGATTAGGTCACAAGACCATTTTAATGTATAAAGATCAAATCTCTTAAAGAAAATGAGAGTTTTGAGTTAAACTTATTCGAGTTTCCTTTGACGTCACGAAGAGTGTTTTAATAAGTAAAGATTGAATTTTGGAATGGAATTACCTCAATCCAGGTACCTATTAAGTCACTTGACCTTTTTAATGTATAAAGATTGAGTCTTTTAAAGAAAATGAGAGTTTTGAGTTTAACTTATTCGAGTTCCCTACGAAGTCGCGTAACGTGTTTTAATGGATAAAGATTGAATCTTTGAATGAAAATACCTCAATCACGGTATGTATTATTTCACTAGACCTTTTTAACGTATAAAGATTAAATCTTTCAAATATAATGAGAGTTTTAAGTTAAACTAATTCGAGTTATCTTTGACATTACGAAGAGTGTTTTAAGGAGTAAAGATACAATCTTTGAGTGAAATCTCCTCAATAAAGGTACCGATTGTGTTAGTTGGGCTTTTAAATGTATAAAGATTAAATCTTTGAAAGAAAATAAAAGTTTTGAGTTCAACTTATTCGAGTTCCCTTTGACGTCCCTAAGAGTATGATAATGAGTAAGATTAAATCTTTGAATGAAATTAACTTAATAAAGTTACCTATTATGTCACTAGACTATTTTAATGTATAAAGATTAAATTTCTGAAAGAAAATGAGAGTTTTGAGTTAAACCTATTCGAGTTCCTTTTGACGTCACGATGAGTGTTTTAATGAGTAAAATATTGCATCTTTGAATGAAAATACCTCAATCTAGGTACGCATTATGTCGCTAAGCCTTTTTTAATGTATAAAGATTGAATCTTTGGAGAAATATTAGTGTTTTGGGTTCAACTTATCCGAGTTCCCTTTGACATCGCGAAGAGTGTTATAATGAGTAAAGATGAATCTTTGAATGAAATTACCTCATTCACGGTACCTATTATGTCACTAGACCTTTTTAATGTTTAAAGTCTGAATCTACGAAAGAAAATGAGTGTTTTGAGTTTAACTTATTCCAGTTCCCTATGAAGTCCCGAAGAGTGTTTTAATGACTAAAGATTGATTCTTTGAATGAAAATACCTCAATCAAGGTACCCATTACCTCAGTAGACATTTTTAATGTATAAATATTGAATCTTTGAAAGAAAATAAGAGTTTTGCGTTAAACTGATTCGTTTTTCCTTTGACGTCACGATGAATACTTTAATGAGTAGAGAATGAATCTTTGAAAGAAATTACCTGAATCAAGATACCTATTATGTCACTTGGCCTTTTTTAATTTATAAAGATTGCATCTTTGCAAGAAAATATGAGTTTTGTATTTAACTTATTTGAGTTCCCTATACAGTCGCGAAGAGTATTTTAATGACTAAAGATTGAAACTTTGAACGAAAATACCTCAATCAAAGTACCGATTAGGTCACAAGACCATTTTAATGTATAAAGATCAAATCTCTGAAAGAAAATGAGAGTTTTGAGTTAAACTTATTCGAGTTCCCTTTGACGTCCCGAAGAGTATGCTAATGAGTAAGATTGAATCTTTGAATGAAATTAACTTAATAAAGGTACATATTATGTCACTAGACCATTTTAATGTATAAAGATTAAATTTTTGAAAGAAAATGAGAGTTTTGAGTTAAACCTATTCGAGTTCCCTTTGACGTCAAGATGAGTGTTTTAATAAGTAAAATACTGCATCTTTGAATGAAAATACCTCAATCTTGGTACGCATTATGTCACTAGACCTTTTTTAATGTATAAAGATTGAATCTTTGGAGGAAAATTAGTGTTTTGGGTTCAACTTATTCGAGTTCTCTTTGACTTCACGAAGAGTGTTTTAAAGAGTAAAGATGAATCATTGAAAGAGATTACCTCATTCACGGTACCTATTATCTCCCTTGAACTTTTTAATGTATAAAGATTTAATCTACGAAAGAAAATGATGGTATTGAGTTCAACTTATTCGAGTTCCCTAAGATGACCCGAAGAGTGTTTTAATAACTAAAGATTGAATCTTTGAATGAAAATACCTCAATCAAGGTACCCATTACATCAGTAGACGTTTGTAATGTATAAATATTGAATCTTTGAAAGAAAATAAGAGTTTGCGTTAAACTGATTCGTGTTTCCTTTGACGTCACGATGAATACTTTAATGAGTTAAGATTGAATCTTTGAAAGAAGTTACCTGTATCAAGATACCTATTATGTCCCTTGGCCTTTTTTAATTTATAAAGATTGCATCTTTGAAAGAAAATATGAGTTTTGTATTTAACTTATTTGAGTTCCCTATGTAGTCGCGAAGAGTATTTTAATGACTAAAGATTGAATCTTTGAACGAAAAAACCTCAATCAAAGTACCGATTAGGGAACAAGACCATTTTAATGTATAAAGATCAAATCTCTGAAAGAAAATGAGCGTTTTGAGTTAAACTTATTCGAGTTCCCTTTGACGTCACGAAGAGTGTTTTAATAAGTAAAGATTGAATATTGGAATGAAATTACCTCAATCCAGGTACCTATTAAGTCACTTGACCTTTTTAATGTATAAAGATTGAGTCTTTTAAAGAAAATGAGAGTTTTGAGTTTAACTTATTCGAGTTCCCTACGAAGTCGCGTAGCGTGTTTTAATGGATAAAGATTGAATCTTTGAATGAAAATACCTCAATCATGGTATGTATTATTTCACTAAACCTTTTTAACGTATAAAAATTAAATCTTTCAAATAAAATGAGAGTGTTAAGTTAAACTAATTCGAGTTATCATTGACATCACGAAGAGTGTTTTAAGGAGTAAAGATACAATATTTGAGTGAAATCTCCTCAATAAAGGTACCGATTGTGTCAGTTGGCCTTTTTAATGTATAAAGATTAAATCTTTGAAAGAAAATAAGAGTTTTGAGTTCAACTTATTCGAGTTCCCTTTGACGTCCCGAAGAGTATGCTAATGAGTAAGATTGAATCTCAGAATGAAATTAACTTAATAAAGGTACCTATTATGTCACTATACCATTTTAATGTATAAAGATTAAATTTTTGAAAGAAAACGCGAGTTTTGAGTTAAACCAATTCGAGTTTCCTTTGACGTCACGATGAGTGTTTTAATGAGTAAAATATTGCATCTTTGAATGAAAATACCTCAATCTAGGTACGCATTATGTCACTGGACCTTTTTTAATGTATAAAGATTGAATCTTTGGAGGAAAATTAGTGTTTTGGGTTCAACTTATTCGAGTTTACTTTGACATCACGAAGAGTGTTTTAATGAGTAAAGATGAATCTTTGAATGAAATTACCTCATTCACGGTACCTATTATGTCACTAGACATTTTTAATGTTTAAAGTCTGAATCTACCAAAGTAAATGAGTGTTTTTAGTTTAACTTATGCCAGTTCCCTATGAAGTCCCGAAGAGTGTTTTAATGACTAAAGATTGAATCTTTGAATGAAAATACCTCAACCATGGTACCCATTACATCAGTAGACGTTTTTAATGTTTAAATATTGAATCTTTGAAAGAAAATAAGAGTTTTGCGCTAAACTGATTCGTGTTTCCTTTGACGTCACGATGAATACTTTAATGAGTAAAGATTGAATCTTTGAAAGAAATTACTTGAATCAAGATACCTACTATGTCACTTGGCCTTTTTTAATTTATAAAGATTGCATTTTTGAAAGAAAATATGAGTTTTGTATTTAACTTATTTGAGTTCCCTATGCAGTCGGAAAGAGTATTTTAATGACTAAAGATTGAATTTTTGAACGAAAATACCTCAATCAAAGTACCGATTAGGTCACAAGACCATCTTAATGTATAAAGATCAAATCTCTGAAAGAAAATGAGAGTTTTGAGTTAAACTTATTCGAGTTCCCTTTGACGTCACGAAGAGTGTTTTAATAAGTAAAGATTGAATTTTGGAATGAAATTACCTCAATCCAGGTACCTATTAAGTCACTTGACCTTTTTAAAGTATAAAGATTGAGTCTTTTAAAGAAAATGAGAGTTTTGAGTTTAACTTATTCGAGTTCCCTACGAAGTCGCGTAGCGTGTTTTAATGGATAAAGATTGAATCTTTGAATGAAAATACCTCAATCCTGGAATGTATTATTTCACTAGGCCTTTTTAACGTATAAAGATTAAATCTTTCAAATAAAATGAGAGTTTTAAGTTAAACTAATTCGAGTTATCTTTGACATCACGAAGAGTGTTTTAAGGAGTAAAGATACAATCTTTGAGTGAAATCTCCTCAATAAAGGTACCGATTGTGTCAGTTGGCCTTTTTAAGGTATAAAGATTAAATCTTTGAAAGAAAATAAGAGTTTTGAGTTCAACTTATTCGTGTTCCCTTTGACGTCTCGAAGGGTATGCTAATGAGTAAGATCGAATCTTTGAACGAAATTAACTTAATAAAGGTACCTGTTATGTGACTAGACCATTTTAATGTATACAGATTAAATTTTTCAAAGAAAATGAAAGTTTTGAGTTAAACCTATTCGAGTTCCCTTTGACGTCACGATGAGTGTTTTAATGAGTAAAATATTGCATCTTTGAATGAAAATACCTCAATCTAGGTGCGCATTATGTCACTAGACCTTTTTTAAGGTATAAAGATTGAATCTCTGGAGGAAAATTAGTGTTTTGGATTCAACTTATTCGAGTTCCCTTTGACATCACGAAGAGTGTTCAAATGAGTAAAGATGAATCTTTGAATGAAATTACCTCATTCACGGTACCTATTATGTCACTAGACCTTTTTAATGTTTAAAGTCTGAATCTACGAATGAAAATGAGTGTTTTGAGTTTAACTTATGCCAGTTCCCTCTGAAGTCCTGAAGAGTGTTTTAATGACTAAAGATTGAATCTTTGAATGAAAATACCTCAATCAAGGTACCCATTACATCAGTAGACGTTTTAAATGTATAAATATTGAATCTTTGAAAGAAAATAAGAGTTTTGCGTTAAACTGATTCGGGTTTCCTTTAACGTCACGATGAATACTTTAATGAGTAAAGATTGAATCTTTGAAAGAAATTACCTGAATCAAGATACCTATTATGTCACTTGGCCTTTTTTAATTTATAAAGATTGCATCTTTGAAAGAAAATATGAGTTTTGTATTTAACTTATTTGAGTTCCCTATGCAGTCGCGAAGAGTATTTTAATGACAAAAGATTGAATCTTTGAATGAAAATACCTCAACCATGGTACCCATTACATCAGTAGACGTTTTTAATGTTTAAATATTGAATCTTTGAAAGAAAATAAGCGTTTTGCGCTAAACTGATTCATGTTTCCTTTCACGTCACGATGAATACTTTAATGAGTAAAGATTGAATCTTTGAAAGAAATTACCTGAATCAAGATACCTATTATGTCACTTGGCCTTTTTTAATTTATAAAGATTGCATTTTTGAAAGAAAATATGAGTTTTGTATTTAACTTATTTGAGTTCCCTATGCAGTCGGAAAGAGTATTTTAATGACTAAAGATTGAATCTTTGAACGAAAATACCTCAATCAAAGTACCGATTAGGTCACAAGACCATCTTAATGTATAAAGATCAAATCTCTGAAAGAAAATGAGAGTTTTGAGTTAAACTTATTCGAGTTCCCTTTGACATCACGAAGAGTGTTTTAATAAGTAAAGATTGAATTTTGGAATGAAATTACCTCAATCCAGGTACCTATTAAGTCACTTGACCTTTTTAAAGTATAAAGATTGAGTCTTTTAAAGAAAATGAGAGTTTTGAGTTTAACTTATTCGAGTTCCCTACGAAGTCGCGTAGCGTGTTTTAATGGATAAAGATTGAATCTTTGAATGAAAATACCTCAATCCTGGAATGTATTATTTCACTAGGCCTTTTTAACGTATAAAGATTAAATCTTTCAAATAAAATGTGAGTTTTAAGTTAAACTAATTCGAGTTATCTTTGACATCACGAAGAGTGTTTTAAGGAGTAAAGATACAATCTTTGAGTGAAATCTCCTCAATAAAGGTACCGATTGTGTCAGTTGGCCTTTTTAAGGTATAAAGATTAAATCTTTGAAAGAAAATAAGAGTTTTGAGTTCAACTTATTCGTGTTCCCTTTGACGTCTCGAAGGGTATGCTAATGAGTAAGATCGAATCTTTGAACGAAATTAACTTAATAAAGGTACCTGTTATGTGACTAGACCATTTTAATGTATACAGATTAAATTTTTCAAAGAAAATGAAAGTTTTGAGTTAAACCTATTCGAGTTCCCTTTGACGTCACGATGAGTGTTTTAATGAGTAAAATATTGCATCTTTGAATGAAAATACCTCAATCTAGGTGCGCATTATGTCACTAGACCTTTTTTAAGGTATAAAGATTGAATCTCTGGAGGAAAATTAGTGTTTTGGATTCAACTTATTCGAGTTCCCTTTGACATCACGAAGAGTGTTCAAATGAGTAAAGATGAATCTTTGAATGAAATTACCTCATTCACGGTACCTATTATGTCACTAGACCTTTTTAATGTTTAAAGTCTGAATCTACGAATGAAAATGAGTGTTTTGAGTTTAACTTATGCCAGTTCCCTCTGAAGTCCTGAAGAGTGTTTTAATGACTAAAGATTGAATCTTTGAATGAAAATACCTCAATCAAGGTACCCATTACATCAGTAGACGTTTTAAATGTATAAATATTGAATCTTTGAAAGAAAATAAGAGTTTTGCGTTAAACTGATTCGGGTTTCCTTTGACGTCACGATGAATACTTTAATGAGTAAAGATTGAATCTTTGAAAGAAATTACCTGAATCAAGATACCTATTATGTCACTTGGACTTTTTTAATTTATAAAGATTGCATCTTTGAAAGAAAATATGAGTTTTGTATTTAACTTATTTGAGTTCCCTATGCAGTCGCGAAGAGTATTTTAATGACTAAAGATTGAATCTTTGAATGAAAATACCTCAACCATGGTACCCATTACATCAGTAGACGTTTTTAATGTTTAAATATTGAATCTTTGAAAGAAAATAAGTGTTTTGTGCTAAACTGATTCATGTTTCCTTTGACGTCACGATGAATACTTTAATGAGTAAAGATTGAATCTTTGAAAGAAATTACCTGAATCAAGATACCTATTATGTCACTTGGCCTTTTTTAATTTATAAAGATTGCATTTTTGAAAGAAAATATGAGTTTTGTATTTAACTTATTTGAGTTCCCTATGCAGTCGGAAAGAGTATTTTAATGACTAAAGATTGAATCTTTGAACGAAAATACCTCAATCAAAGTACCGATTAGGTCACAAGACCATCTTAATGTATAAAGATCAAATCTCTGAAAGAAAATGAGAGTTTTGAGTTAAACTTATTCGAGTTCCCTTTGACATCACGAAGAGTGTTTTAATAAGTAAAGATTGAATTTTGGAATGAAATTACCTCAATCCAGGTACCTATTAAGTCACTTGACCTTTTTAAAGTATAAAGATTGAGTCTTTTAAAGAAAATGAGAGTTTTGAGTTTAACTTATTCGAGTTCCCTACGAAGTCGCGTAGCGTGTTTTAATGGATAAAGATTGAATCTTTGAATGAAAATACCTCAATCCTGGAATGTATTATTTCACTAGGCCTTTTTAACGTATAAAGATTAAATCTTTCAAATAAAATGTGAGTTTTAAGTTAAACTAATTCGAGTTATCTTTGACATCACGAAGAGTGTTTTAAGGAGTAAAGATACAATCTTTGAGTGAAATCTCCTCAATAAAGGTACCGATTGTGTCAGTTGGCCTTTTTAAGGTATAAAGATTAAATCTTTGAAAGAAAATAAGAGTTTTGAGTTCAACTTATTCGTGTTCCCTTTGACGTCTCGAAGGGTATGCTAATGAGTAAGATCGAATCTTTGAACGAAATTAACTTAATAAAGGTACCTATTATGTGACTAGACCATTTTAATGTATACAGATTAAATTTTTCAAAGAAAATGAAAGTTTTGAGTTAAACCTATTCGAGTTCCCTTTGACGTCACGATGAGTGTTTTAATGAGTAAAATATTGCATCTTTGAATAAAAATACCTCAATCTAGGTGCGCATTATGTCACTAGACCTTTTTTAAGGTATAAAGATTGAATCTCTGGAGGAAAATTAGTGTTTTGGATTCAACTTATTCGAGTTCCCTTTGACATCACGAAGAGTGTTCAAATGAGTAAAGATGAATCTTTGAATGAAATTACCTCATTCACGGTACCTATTATGTCACTAGACCTTTTTAATGTTTAAAGTTTGAATCTACGAATGAAAATGAGTGTTTTGAGTTTAACTTATGCCAGTTCCCTCTGAAGTCCTGAAGAGTGTTTTAATGACTAAAGATTGAATCTTTGAATGAAAATACCTCAATCAAGGTACCCATTACATCAGTAGACGTTTTAAATGTATAAATATTGAATCTTTGAAAGAAAATAAGAGTTTTGCGTTAAACTGATTCGTGTTTCCTTTGACGTCACGATGAATACTTTAATGAGTAAAGATTGAATCTTTGAAAGAAATTACCTGAATCAAGATACCTATTATGTCACTTGGCCTTTTTTAATTTATAAAGATTGAATCTTTGAAAGAAAATATGAGTTTTGTATTTAACTTATTTGAGTTCCCTATGCAGTCGCGAAGAGTATTTTAATGACTAAAGATTGAATCTTTGACTGAAAATACCTCAATCAAAGTACCGATTAGGTCACAAGACCATTTTAATGTATAAAGACCAAATCTCTGAAAGAAAATGAGAGTTTTGAGTTAAACTTATTCGAGTTCCCTTTGACGTCACGAAGAGTGTTATAATAAGTAAAGATTGAATTTTGGAATGAAATTACCTCAATCCAGGTACCTATTAAGTCACTTGACCTTTTTAATGTATAAAGATTGAGTCTTTTAAAGAAAATGAGAGTTTTGAGTTTAACTTATTCGAGTTCCCTACGAAGTTGCGTAGCGTGTTTTAATGGATAAAGATTGAATCTTTGAATGAAAATACCTCAATCATGGTATGTATTATTTCACAAGATCTTTTTAACGTATAAAGATTAAATCTTTCAAATAAAATGAGAGTTTTAAGTTAAACTAATTCGAGTTATCTTTGACTTCACGAAGAGTGTTTTAAGGAGTAAAGATACAATCTTTGAGTGAAATCTCCTCAATAAAGGTACCGATTGTGTCAGTTGGCCTTTTTAATGTATAAAGATTAAATCTTTGAAAGAAAATAAGAGTTTTGAGTTCAACTTATTCGAGTTACCTTTGACGTCCCGAAGAGTATGCTAATGAGTAATATTGAATCTTTGAATGAAATTAAATTAATAAAGGTACATATTATGTCACAAGACCATTTTAATATATAAAGATTAAATTTTTGAAAGAAAATGAGAGTTTTGAGTTAAACCTATTCGAGTTCCCTTTGACGTCACGATGAGTGTTTTAATGAGTAAAATATTGCATCTTTGAATGAGAATACCTCAATCTAGGTACGCATTATGTCACTAGACCATTTTTAATGTATAAAGATTGTATCTTTGGAGGAAAATTAGTGTTTTGGGTTCAACTTATTCGAGTTCTCTTTGACTTCACGAAGAGTGTTTTAAAGAGTAAAGATGAATCTTTGAAAGAGATTACCTCATTCACGGTACCTATTATCTCCCTTGAACTTTTTAATGTATAAAGATTTAATCTACGAAAGAAAATGATGGTGTTGAGTTTAACTTATTCGAGTTCCCTAAGATGACCCGAAGAGTGTTTTAATAACTAAAGATTGAATCTTTGAATGGAAATACCTCAATCAAGGTACCTATTACATCAGTAGACGTTTGTAATGTATAAATATTGAATCTTTGAACGAAAATAAGAGTTTTGCGTTAAACTGATTCCTGTTTCTTTTGACGTCACGACGAATACTTTAATGAGTAAAGATTGAACCTTTGAAAGAAGTTACCTGAATCAAGATACCTATTATGTCACTTGGCCTTTTTTAATTTATAAAGATTGCATCCCTGAAAGAAAATATGAGTTTTGTATTTAACTTATTTGAGTTCCCTATGCAGTCGCGAAGAGTATTTTAATGACTAAAGACTGAATCTTTGAATGAAAATACCTCAATCAAAGTACCGATTAGGTCACAAGACCATTTTAATGTATAAAGATCAAATCTCTGAAAGAAAATGAGAGTTTTGAGTTAAACTTATTCGAGTTCCCTTTGACGTCACGAAGAGTGTTTAAATAAGTAAAGATTGAATTTTGGAATGAAATTACCTCAATCCAGGTACCTATTAAGTCACTTGACCTTTTTAATGTATAAAGATTGAGTCTTTTAAAGAAAATGAGAGTTTTGAGTTTAACTTATTCGAGTTCCCTAAAAAGTCGCGTAGCGTGTTTTAATGGATAAAGATTGAATCTTTGAATGAAAATACCTCAAACCTGGAATGTATTATTTCACTAGGCCTTTTTAACGTATAAAGATTAAATGTTTCAAATAAAATGAGAGTTTTAAGTTAAACTAATTCGAGTTATCTTTGACATCACGAAGAGTGTTTTAAGGAGTAAAGATACAATCTTTGAGTGAAATCTCCTCAATAAAGGTACCGATTGTGTCAGTTGGCCTTTTTAAGGTATAAAGATTAATTCTTTGAAAGAAAATAAAAGTTTTGAGTTCAACTTATTCGAGTTCCCTTTGACGTCTCGAAGAGTATGCTAATGAGTAAGATCGAATCTTTGAATAAAATTAACTTAATAAAGGTACCTATTATGTCACTAGACCATTTTAATGTATACAGATTAAATTTTTCAAAGAAAATGAAAGTTTTGAGTTAAACCTATTCGAGTTCCCGTTGACGTCACGATGAGTGTTTTAATGAGTAAAATATTGCATCTTTGAATGAAAATACCTCAATCTAGGTGCGCATTATGTCACTAGACCTTTTTTAAGGTATAAAGATTGAATCTTTGGAAGAAAATTAGTGTTTTGGATTCAACTTATTCGAGTTCCCTTTGACATCACGAAGAGTGTTTTAATGAGTAAAGACGAATCTTTGAATGAAATTACCTCATTCACGGTACCTATTATGTCACTAGACATTTTTAATGTTTAAAGTCTGAATCTACAAAAGAAAATGAGTGTTTTGAGTTTAACTTATGCCAGTTCCCTCTGAAGTCCCGAAGAGTGTTTTGATGACTAAAGATTGAATCTTTGAATGAATATACCTCAATCAAGGTACCCATTACATCAGTAGACGTTTTAAATGTATAAATATTGAATCTTTGAAAGAAAATAAGAGTTTTGCGTTAAACTGATTCGTGTTTCCTTTGACGTCACGATGAATACTTTAATGAGTAAAGATTGAATCTTTGAAAGAAGTTACCTGAATCAAGATACCTATTATGTCAGTTGGCCTTTTTTAATTTATAAAGATTGCATCTTTGAAAGAAAATATGAGTTTTGTATTTAACTTATTTGAGTTCCCTATGCAGTCGCGAAGAGTATTTTAATGACTAAAGATTGAATCTTTGAATGAAAATACCTCAATCAAAGTACCGATTAGGTCACAAGACCATTTTAATGTATAAAGATCAAATCTCTGAAAGAAAATGAGAGTTTTGAGTTAAACTTATTCGAGTTCCCTTTGACGTCACGAAGAGAGTTTTAATAAGTAAAGATTGAATTTTGGAATGAAATTACCTCAATCCAGGTACCTATTAAGTCACTTGACCTTTTTAATGTATAAAGATTGAGTCTTTTAAAGAAAATGAGAGTTTTGAGTTTAACTTATTCGAGTTCCCTACGAAGTCGCGTAGCGTGTTTTAATGGATAAAGATTGAATCTCTGAATGAAAATACCTCAATCCTGGAATGTATTATTTCACTAGGCCTTTTTAATGTATAAAGATTAAATCTTTCAAATAAAATGAGAGTTTTAAGTTAAACTAATTTGAGTTATCTTTGACATCACGAAGAGTGTTTTCAGGAGTAAAGATACAATCTTTGAGTGAAATCTTCGCAATAAAGGTACCGATTGTGTCAGTTGGCCTTTTTAAGGTATAAAGATTAAATCTTTGAAAGAAAATAAGAGTTTTGAGTTCAACTTATTCGAGTTCCCTTTGACGTCTCGAAGAGTATGCTAATGAGTAAGATCGAATCTTTGAATGAAATTAACTTAATAAAGGTACCTATTATGTCACTAGACCATTTTAATATATACAGATTAAATTTTTCAAAGAAAATGAAAGTTTTGAGTTAAACCTATTCGAGTTCCCTTTGACGTCACGATGAGTGTTTTAATGAGTAAAATATTGCATCTTTGAATGAAAATACCTCAATCTAGGTGCGCATTATGTCACTAGACCTTTTTTAAGGTATAAAGATTGAATCTTTGGAAGAAAATTAGTGTTTTGGATTCAACTTATTCGAGTTCCCTTTGACATCACGAAGAGTGTTTTAATGAGTAAAGACGAATCTTTGAATGAAATTACCTCATTCACGGTACCTATTATGTCACTAGACCTTTTTAATGTTTAAAGTCTGAATCTACAAAAGAAAATGAGTGTTTTGAGTTTAACTTATGCCAGTTCCCTCTGAAGTCCCGAAGAGTGTTTTGATGACTAAAGATTGAATCTTTGAATGAAAATACCTCAATCAAGGTACCCATTACATCAGTAGACATTTTAAATGTATAAATATTGAATCTTTGAAAGAAAATAAGAGTTTTGCGTTAAACTGATTCGTGTTTCCTTTGACGTCACGATGAATACTTTAATGAGTAAAGATTGAATCTTTGAAAGAAATTACCTGAATCAAGATACCTATTATGTCACTTGGCCTTTTCTAATTTATAAAGATTGCATCTTCGAAAGAAAATATGAGTTTTGTATTTAACTTATTTGAGTTCCCTATGCAGTCACGAAGAGTATTTTAATGACTAAAGATTGAATCTTTGAACGAAAATACCTCAATCAAAGTACCGATTAGGTCACAAGACTATTTTAATGTATAAAGATCAAATCTCTGAAAGAAAATGAGAGTTTTGAGTTAAACTTATTCGAGTTTCCTTTGACGTCACGAAGAGTGTTTTAATAAGTAAAGATTGAATTTTGGAATGAAATTACCTCAATCCACGTACCTATTAAGTCACTTGACCTTTTTAATGTATAAAGATTGAGTCTTTTAAAGAAAATGAGAGTTTTGAGTTTAACTTATTCGAGTTCCCTACGAAGTCACGTAGCGTGTTTTAATGGATAAAGATTGAATCTTTGAATGAAAATACCTCAATCATGGTATGTATTATTTCACTAGACCTTTTTAACGTATAAAGATTAAATCTTTCAAATAAAATGAGAGTTTTAAGTTAAACTAATTCGAGTTATCTTTGACATCACGAAGAGTGTTTTAAGGAGTAAAGATACAATCTGTGAGTGAAATCTCCTCAATTAAGGTACCGATTGTGTCAGTTGTCCTTTTTAATGTATAAAGATTAAATCTTTGAAAGAAAATAAGAGTTTTGAGTTCAACTTATTCGAGTTCCCTTTGACGTCCCGAAGAGTTTGCTAATGAGTAAGATTGAATCTTAGAATGAAATTAACTTAATAAAGGTACCTATTGTGTCACTAGACCATTTTAATGTATAAAGATTAAATTTTTGAAAGAAAACGAGAGTTTTGAGTGAAACCAATTCGAGTTCCCTTTGACGTCACGATGAGTGTTTTAATGAGTAAAATATTACATCTTTGAATGAAAATACCTCAATCTAGGTACGCATTATGTCACTAGACCTTTTTCAATGTATAAAGATTGAATCTTTGGAGGAAAATTAGTGTTTTGGGTTCAACTTATTCGAGTTCTCTTTGACTTCACGAAGAGTGTTTTAAAGTGTAAAGATGAATCTTTGAAAGAGATTACCTCATTCACGGTACCTATTATCTCCCCTGAACATTTTAATGTATAAAGATTTAATCTACGAAAGAAAATGATGGTATTGAGTTTAACTTATTCGAGTTCCCTAAGATGACCCGAAGAGTGTTTTAATAACTAAAGATTGAATCTTTGAATGAAAATACCTCAATCAAGGTACCCATTACATCAGTAGACGTTTGTAATGCATAAATATTGAATCTTTCAAAGAAAATAAGAGTTTTGCGTTAAACTGATTCGTGTTTCCTTTGACGTCACAATGAATACTTTAATGAGTAAAGATTGAATCTTTGAAAGAAGTTACCTGAATCAAGATACCTATTATGTCACTTGGCCTTTTTTAATTTATAAAGATTGCATCTTTGAAAGAAAATATGAGTTTTGTATTTAACTTATTTGAGTTCCCTATGCAGTCGCGAAGAGTATTTTAATGAGTAAAGATTGAATCTTTGAATGAAAATACCTCAATCAAAGTACCGATTAGGTCACAAGACCATTTTAATGTATAAAGATCAAATCTCTGCAAGAAAATGAGAGTTTTGAGTTAAACTTATTCGAGTTCCCTTTGACGTCACGAAGAGTGTTTTAATAAGTAAATATTGAATTTTGGAATGAAATTACCTCAATCCAGGTACCTATTAAGTCACTTGACCTTTTTAATGTATAAAGATCGAGTCTTTTAAAGAAAATGAGAGTTTTGAGTTTAACTTATTCGAGTTCCCTACGAAGTCGCGTAGCGTGTTTTAATGGATAAAGATTGAATCTTTGAATGAAAATACCTCAATCCTGGAATGTATTATTTCACTAGGCCTTTTTAACGTATAAAGATTAAATCTTTCAAATAAAATGAGAGTTTTAAGTTAAACTAATTCGAGTTATCTTTGACATCACGAAGAGTGTTTTAAGGAGTAAAGATACAATCTTTGAGTGAAATCTCCTCAATAAAGGTACCGATTGTGTCAGTTGGCATTTTTAAGGTATAAAGATTAAATCTTTGAAAGAAAATAAGAGTTTAGAGTTCCACTTATTTGAGTTCCCTTTGACGTCTCGAAGAGTATGCTAATGAGTAAGATCGAATCTTTGAATGAAATTAACTTAATAAAGGTACCTATTATGTCACTAGACCATTTTAATGTATACAGATTAAATTTTTTGAAGAAAATGAAAGTTTTGAGTTAAACTTATTCGAGTGCCTTTGACGTCACGATGAGTGTTTTAATGAGTAAAATATTGCATCTTTGAATGAAAATACCTCAATCTAGGTGCGCATTATGTCACTAGACCTTTTTTAAGGTATAAAGATTGAATCTTTGGAAGAAAATTACTGTATTGGATTCAACTTGTTCGAGTTCCCTTTGACATCACGAAGAGTGTTTTAATGAGTAAAGACGAATCTTTGAATGAAATTACCTCATTCACGGTACCTATTATGTCACTAGACCTTTTTAATGTTTAAAGTCTGAATCTACGAAAGAAAATGAGTGTTTTGAGTTTAACTTATGCCAGTTCCCTCTGAAGTCCTGAAGAGTGTTTTAATGACTAAAGATTGAATCTTTGAATGAAAATACCTCAATCAAGGTACCCATTACATCAGTAGACGTTTTAAATGTATAAATATTGAATCTTTGAAAGAAAATAAGAGTTTTGCGTTAAACTGATTCGTGTTTCCTTTGACGTCACGATGAATACTTTAATGAGTAAAGATTGAATCTTTGAAAGAAATTACCTGAATCAAGATACCTATTATGTCACTTGGCCTTTTTTAATTTATAAAGATTGCATCTTTGAAAGAAAATATGAGTTTTGTATTTAACTTATTTGAGTTCCCTATGTAGTCGCGAAGAGTATTTTAATGACTAAAGATTGAATCTTTGAACGAAAATACCTCAATCAAAGTACCGATTAGGTCACAAGACCATTTTAATGTATAAAGATCAAATGTCTGAAAGAAAATGAGAGTTTTGAGTTTAACTTATTCGAGTTCCCTACGAAGTCGCGTAGCGTGTTTTAATGGATAAAGATTGAATCTTTGAATGAAAATACCTCAATCATGGTATGTATTATTTCACTAGACCTTTTTAACGTATAAAGATTAAATCTTTCAAATAAAATGAGAGTTTTAAGTTAAACTAATTCGAGTTATCTTTGACATCACGAAGAGTGTTTTAAGGAGTAAAGATACAATCTTTGAGTGAAATCTCCTCAATAAAGGTACCGATTGTGTCAGTTGGCCTTTTTAATGTATAAAGATTAAATCTTTGAAAGAAAATAAGAGTTTTGAGTTCAACTTTTTCGAGTTCCCTTTGACGTCCCGAAGAGTATGCTAATGAGTAAGATTGAATCTTTGAATGAAATTAACTTAATAAAGGTACATATTATGTCACTAGACCATTTTAATGTATAAAGATTAATTTTTTGAAAGAAAATGAGAGTTTTGAGTTAAACCTATTCGAGTTCCCTTTGACGTCACGATGAGTGCTTTAATGAGTAAAATATTACATCTTTGATTGAATATACCTCAATCTAGGAACGCATTATGTCACTAGACCTTTTTTAATGTATAAAGATTGAATCTTTGGAGGAAAATTAGTGTTTTGGGTTCAACTTATTCGAGTTCTCTTTGACTTCACGAAGAGTGTTTTAAAGAGTAAAGATGAATCTTTGAAAGAGATTACCTCATTTACGGTACCTATTATCTCCCTTGAACTTTTTAATGTATAAAGATTTAATCTATGAAAGAAAATGATGGTATTGAGTTTAACTTATTCGAGTTCCCTAAGATGACCCGAAGAGTGTTTTAATAACTAAAGATTGAATCTTTGAATGAAAATACCTCAATTAAGGTACCCATTACATCAGTAGACGTTTGTAATGCATAAATATTGAATCTTTGAAAGAAAAAAAGAGTTTTGCGTTAAACTGATTCGTGTTTCCTTTGACGTCACGATGAATACTTTAATAAGTAAAGATTGAATCTTTGATAGAAGTTACCTGAATCAAGATACCTATTATGTCACTTGGCCTTTTTTAATTTATAAAGATTGCATCTTTGAAAGAAAATATGAGTTTTGTATTTAACTTATTTGAGTTCCCTATGCAGTCGCGAAGAGTATTTTAATGAGTAAAGATTGAATCTTTGAATGAAAATACCGCAATCAAAGTACCGATTAGGTCACAAGACCATTTTAATGTATAAAGATCAAATCTCTGCAAGAAAATGAGAGTTTTGAGTTAAACTTATTCGAGTTCCCTTTGACGTCACGAAGAGTGTTTTAATAAGTAAAGATTGAATTTTGGAATGAAATTACCCCAATCCAGGTACCTATTAAGTCACTTGACCTTTTTAATGTATAAAGATTGAGACTTTTAAAGAAAATGAGAGTTTTGGGTTTAACTTATTCGAGTTCCCTACGAAGTCGCGTAGCGTGTTTTAATGGATAAAGATTGAATCTTTGAATGAAAATACCTCAATCCTGGAATGTATTATTTCACTAGGCCTTTTTAACGTAGAAAGATTAAATCTTTCAAATAAAATGAGAGTTTTAAGTTAAACTAATTCGAGTTATCTTTGATATCACGAAGAGTGTTTTAAGGAGTAAAGATACAATCTTTGAGTGAAATCTCCTCAATAAAGATACCGATTGTGTCAGTTGGCCTTTTTAAGGTATAATGATTAAATCTGTGAAAGAAAATAAGAGTTTTGAGTTCAACTTATTCGAGTTCCCTTTGACGTCTCTAAGAGTATGCTAATGAGTAAGATCGAATCTTTGAATGAAATTAACTTAATAAAGGTACCTATTATGTCACTAGACCATTTTAATGTATATATATTAAATTTTTCAAAGAAAATGAAAGTTTTGAGTTAAACTTATTCCAGTTCCCTTTGACGTCATGCTGAGTGTTTTAATGAGTAAAATATTGCATCTTTGAATGAAAATACCTCAATCTAGGTGCGCATTATGTCACTAGACCTTTTTTAAGGTATAAAGATTGAATCTTTGGAAGAAAATTAGTGTATTGGATTCAACTTATTCGAGTTCCCTTTGACGTCACGAAGAGTGTTTTAATGAGTAAAGACGAATCTTTAAATGAAATTACCTCATTCACGGTACCTATTATGTCACTACACCTTTTTAATGTGTAAAGTCAAAATCTACGAAAGAAAATGAGTGTTTTGAGTTTAACTTATCCCAGTTCCCTCTGAAGTCCCGAAGAGTGTTTTAATGACTAAAGATTGAATCTTTGAATAAAAATACCTCAATCAAGGTACCCATTACATCAGTAGACGTTTTAAATGTATAAATATTGAATCTTTGATAGAAAATAAGAGTTTTGCGTTAAACTGATTCGTGTTTCCTTTGACGTCACGATGAATACTTTAATGAGTAAAGATTGTATCTTTGAAAGAAATTACCTGAATCAAGATACCTATTATGTCACTTGGCCTTTTTTAATTTATAAAGATTGCATCTTTGAAAGAAAATATGAGTTTTGTATTTAACTTATTTGAGTTCCCTATGCAGTCGCGAAGAGTATTTTAATGACTAAAGATTGAATCTTTGAACGAAAATACCTCAATCAAAGTACCGATTAGGTCACAAGACCATTTTAATGTTTAAAGATCAAATCTCTGAAAGAAAATGAGAGTTTTGAGTTAAACTTATTCGAGTTCCCTTTGACGTCACGAAGAGTGTTTTAATAAGTAAAGATTGAATTTTGGAAAGAAATTACCTCAATCCAGGTACCTATTAAGTCACTTGACCTTTTTAATGTATAAAGATTGAGTCTTTTAAAGAAAATGAGAGTTTTGAATTTAACTTATTCGAGTTCCCTACGAAGTCGCGTAGCGTGTTTTAATGGATAAAGATTGAATCTTTGAATGAAAATACCTCAATCATGGTATGTATTATTTCACTAGACCTTTTTAACGTATAAAGATTAAATCTTTCAAATAAAATGAGAGTTTTAAGTTAAACTAATTCGAGTTATCTTTGACATCACGAAGAGTGTTTTAAGGAGTAAAGATACAATCTTTGAGTGAAATCTCCTCAATAAAGGTACCGATTGTGTCAGTTGGCCTTTTTAATGTATAAAGATTAAATCTTTGAAAGAAAATAAGAGTTTTGAGTTCAACATATTCGAGTTCCCTTTGACGTCCCGAAAAGTATGCTAATGAGTAAGATTGAATCTTTGAATGAAATTAACTTAATAAAGGTACATATTATGTCACTAGACCATTTTAATGTTTAAAGATTAAATTTTTGAAAGAAAATGAGAGTTTTGAGTTAAACCTATTCGAGTTCCCTTTGACGTCACGATGAGTGTTTTAATGAGTAAAATATTGCATCTTTGAATGAAAATACCTCAATCTAGGTACGCATTATGTCACTAGACCTTTTTTAATGTATAAAGATTGAATCTTTGGAGGAAAATTAGTGTTTTGGGTTCAACTTATTCGAGTTCTCTTTGACTTCACGAAGAGTGTTTTAAAGAGTAAAGATGAATCTTTGAAAGAGATTACCTCATTCACGGTACCTATTATCTCCCTTGAACTTTTTAATGTATAAAGATTTAATCTACGAAAGAAAATGATGGTATTGAGTTTAACTTATTCAAGTTTCCTAAGATGACCCGAAGAGTGTTTTAATAACTAAAGATTGAATCTTTGAATGAAAATACCTCAATCAAGGTACCCATTACATCAGTAGACGTTTGTAATGCATAAATATTGAATCTTTGAAAGAAAATTAGAGTTTTGCGTTAAACTGATTCGTGTTTCCTTTGACGTCACGATGAATACTTTAATGAGTAAAGATTGAATCTTTGAAAGAAGTTACCTGAATCAAGATACCTATTATGTCACTTGGCCTTTTTTAATTTATAAAGATTGCATCTTTGAAAGAAAATATGAGTTTTGTATTTAACTTATTTGAGTTCCCTATGCAGTCGCGAAGAGTATTTTAATGACTAAAGATTGAATCTTTGAATGAAAATACCTCAATCAAAGTACCGATTAGGTCACAAGACCATTTTAATGTATAAAGATCAAATCTCTGTAAGAAAATGAGAGTTTTGAGTTAAACTTATTCGAGTTCCCTTTGACGTCACGAAGAGTGTTTTAATAAGTAAAAATTGAATTTTGGAATGAAATTACCTCAATCCAGGTACCTATTAAGTCACTTGACCTTTTTAATGTATAAAGATTGAGTCTTTTAAAGAAAATGAGAGTTTTGAGTTTAACTTATTCGAGTTCCCTATGAAGTCGCGTAACGTGTTTTAATGGATAAAGATTGAATCTTTGAATGAAAATACCTCAATCCAGGAATGTATTATTTCAATAGGCCTTTTTAACGTATAAAGATTAAATCTTTCAAATAAAATGAGAGTTTTAAGTTAAACTAATTCGAGTTATCTTTGACATCACGAAGAGTGTTTTAAGGAGTAAAGATACAATCTTTGAGTGAAATCTCCTCAATAAAGGTACCGATTCTGTCAGTTGGCCTTTTTAAGGTATAAAGATTAAATCTTTGAAAGAAAATAAGAGTTTTGAGTTCAACTTATTCGAGTTCCCTTTGACGTCTCGAACAGTATGCTAATAAGTAAGATCGAATCTTTGAATGAAATTAACTTAATAAAGGTACCTATTATGTCACTAGACCATTTTAATGTATACAGATTAAATCTTTCAATGAAAATGAAAGTTTTGAGTTTAACCTATTCGAGTTCCCTTTGACGTCACGATGAGTGTTTTAATGAGTAAAATATTGCATCTTTGAATGAAAATACCTCAATCTAGGTGCGCATTATGTCACTAGACCTTTTTTAAGGTATAAAGATTGAATCTTTGGAAGAAAATTAGTGTTTTGGATTCAACTTATTCGAGTTCCCTTTGACATCACGAAGAATGTTTTAATGAGTAAAGACGAATCTTTGAATGAAATTACCTCATTCACGGTACCTATTATGTCACTAGACCTTTTTAATGTTTAAAGTCTGAACCTACGATAGAAAATGAGTGTTTTGAGTTTAACTTATGCCAGTTCCCTCTGAAGTCCCGAAGAGTGTTTTAATGACTAAAGATTGAATCTTTGAATGAAAATACCTCAATCAAGGTACCCATTACATCAGTAGACGTTTTAAATGTATAAATATTGAATGTTTGAAAGAAAATAAGAGTTTTGCGTTAAACTGATTCGTGTTTCCTTTGACGTCACGATGAATACTTTAATGAGTAAAGATTGAATCTTTGAAAGAAATTACCTGAATCAAGATACCTATTATGTCACTTGGCCTTTTTTAATTTATAAAGATTGCATCTTTGAAAGAAAATATGAGTTTTGTATTTAACTTATTAGAGTTCCCTATGCAGTCGCGAAGAGTATTTTAATGACTAAAGATTGAATCTTTGAACGAAAATACCTCAATCAAAGTACCGATTAGGTCACAAGACCATTTTAATGTATAAAGATCAAATCTCTGAAAGAAAATGAGAGTTTTGAGTTAAACTTATTCGAGTTCCCTTTGACGTCACGAAGAGTGTTTTAATAAGTAAAGATTGAATTTTGGTATGAAATTACCTCAATCCAGGTACCTATTAAGTCACTTGACCTTTTTAATGTATAAAGATTGAGTCTTTTAAATAAAATGAGAGTTTTGAGTTTAACTTATTCGAGTTCCCTACGAAGTCGCGTAGCGTGTTTTAAGGGATAAAGATTGAATCTTTGAATGAAAATACCTCAATCATGGTACGTATTATTTCACTAGACCTTTTTAACGTATAAAGATTAAATCTTTCAAATAAAATGAGATTTTAAGTTAAACTAATTCGAGTTATCTTTGACATCACGAAGAGTGTTTTAAGGAGTAAAGATACAATCTTTGAGTGAAATCTCCTCAATAAAGGTCCCGATTGTGTCAGTTGGCCTTTTTAAGGTATAAAGATTAAATCTTTGAAAGAAAATAAGAGTTTTGAGTTCAACTTATTCGAGTTCCCTTTGACGTCTCGAAGAGTATGCTAATGAGTAAGATCGAATCTTTGAATGAAATTAACTTAATAAAGGTACCTATTATGTCACAAGACCATTTTAATGTATACAGATTAAATTTTTCAAAGAAAATGAAAGTTTTGAGTTAAACCTATTCGAGTTCCCTTTGACGTCACGATGAGTGTTTTAATGAGTAAAATATTGTATCTTTGAATGAAAATACCTCAATCTAGGTGCGCATTATGTCACTAGACCTTTTTTAATGTATAAAGATTGAATCTTTGAAAGAAAATTAGTGTTTTGGATTCAACTTATTCGAGTTCCCTTTGACATCACGAAGAGTGTTTTAATGAGTAAAGACGAATCTTTGAATGAAATTTCCTCATTTACGGTACCTATTATGTCACTAGACCTTTTTAATGTTTAAAGTCTGAACCTACAATAGAAAATGAGTGTTTTGAGTTTAACTTATGCCAGTTCCCTCTGAAGTCCCGAAGAGTGTTTTAATGACTAAAGATTGAATCTTTGAATGAAAATACCTCAATCAAGGTACCCATTACATCAGTAGACGTTTTAAATGTATAAATATTGAATCTTTGAAAGAAAATAAGAGTTTTGCGTTAAACTGATTCGTGTTTCCTTTGACGTCACGATGAATACTTTAATGAGTAAAGATTGAATCTTTGAAAGAAATTACCTGAATCAAGATACCTATTATGTCACTTGGCCTTTTTTAATTTATAAAATTGCATCTTTGAAAGAAAATATGAGTTTTGTATTTAACTTATTTGAGTTCCCTATGCAGTCGCGAAGAGTATTTTAATGACTAAAGATTGAATCTTTGAACGAAAATACCTCAATCAAAGTACCGATTAGGTCACAAGACCATTTTAATGCATAAAGATCAAATCTCTGAAAGAAAATGAGAGTTTTGAGTTAAACTTATTCGAGTTCCCTTTGACGTCACGAAGAGTGTTTTAATAAGTAAAGATTGAATTTTGGAAAGAAATTACCTCAATCCAGGTACCTATTAAGTCACTTGACCTTTTTAATGTATAAAGATTGAGTCTTTTAAAGAAAATGAGAGTTTTGAGTTTTACTTATTCGAGTTCCCTACGAAGTCGCGTAGCGTGTTTTAATGGATAAAGATTGAATCTTTGAATGAAAATACCTCAATCCTGGAATGTATTATTTCACTAGGCCTTTTTAACGTATAAAGATTAAATCTTTCAAATAAAATGAGAGTTTTAAGTTAAACTAATTCGAGTTATCTTTGACATCACGAAGAGTGTTTTAAGGAGTAAAGATACAATCTTTGAGTGAAATCTCCTCAATAAAGGTACCGATTGTGTCAGTTGGCCTTTTTAAGGTATAAAGATTAAATCTTTGAAAGAAAATAAGAGTTTTGAGTTAAACTTATTCGAGTTCCCTTTGACGTCTCGAAGAGTATGCTAATGAGTAAGATCGAATCTTTAAATGAAATTAACTTAATAAAGGTACCTATTATGTCACTAGACCATTTTAATGTATACAGATTAAATTTTTGAAAGAAAATGAGAGTTTTGAGTTAAACCTATTCGAGTTCCCTTTGACGTCACGATGAGTGTTTTAATGAGTAAAATATTGCATCTTTGAATGAAAATACCTCAATCTAGGTGCGCATTATGTCACTAGACCTTTTTTAAAGTATAAAGATTGAATCTTTGGAAGAAAATTAGTGTTTTGGGTTCAACTTATTCGAGTTCTCTTTGACTTCACGAAGAGTGTTTTAATGAGTAAAGACGAATCTTTGAATGAAATTACCTCATTGACGGTACCTATTATATCACTAGACCTTTTTAATGTTTAAAGTCTGAATCTACGAAAGAAAATGAGTGTGTTGAGTTTAACTTATGCCAGTTCTCTCTGAAGTCCCGATGAGTGTTTTAATAACTAAAGATTGAATCTTTTAATGAAAATACCTCAATCAAGGTACCCATTACATCAGTAGACGTTTTAAATGTATAAATATTGAATCTTTGAAAGAAAATAAGAGTTTTGCGTTAAACTGATTCGTGTTTCCTTTGACGTCACGATGAATACTTTATTGAGTAAAGATTGAATCTTTAAAAGAAGTTACCTGTATCAAGATACCTATTATGTCCCTTGGCCTTTTTTAATTTATAAAGATTGCATCTTTGAAAGAAAATATGAGTTTTGTATTTAACTTATTTGAGTTCCCTATGCAGTCGTGAAGAGTATTTTAATGACTAAAGATTGAATCTTTGAACGAAAATACCTCAATCAAAGTACCGATTAGGGCACAAGACCATTTTAATGTATAAAGATCAAATCTCTGAAAGAAAATGAGCGTTTTGAGTTAAACTTATACGAGTTCCCTTTGACGTCACGAAGAGTGTTTTAATAAGTAAAGATTGAATTTTGGAATGAAATTACCTCAATCCAGGTACCTATTAAGTCACTTGACCTTTTTAATGTATAAAGATTGAGTCTTTTAAAGAAAATGAGAGTTTTGAGTTTAACTTATTCGAGTTCCCTACGAAGTCGCGTAGCGTGTTTTAATGGATAAAGATTGAATCTTTGAATGAAAATACGTCAATCCTGGAATGAATTATTTCACTAGGCCTTTTTAACGTATAAAGATTAAACTTTCAAATAAAATGAGAGTTTTAAGTTAAACTAATTCGAGTTATCTTTGACATCACGAAGAGTGTTTTAAGTTGTAACGATACAATCTTCGAGTGAAATCTCCTCAATAAAGGTACCGATTGTGTCAGTTGGCCTTTTTAAGGTATAAAGATTAAATCTTTGAAAGAAAATAAGAGTTTTGAGTTCAACTTATTCGAGTTCCCTTTGACGTCTCGAAGAGTATGCTAATGAGTAAGATCGAATCTTTGAATGAAATTAACTTAATAAAGGTACCTATTATGTCACTAGACCATTTTAATGTATACAGATTAAATTTTTCAAAGAAAATGAAAGTTTTGAGTTAAACCTATTCGAGTTCCCTTTGACGTCACGATGAGTGTTTTAATGAGTAAAATATTACATCTTTCAATGAAAATACCTCAATCTAGGTGCGCATTATGTCACTAGACCTTTTTTAAGGTATAAAGATTGAATCTTTGGAAGAAAATTAGTGTTTTGGATTCAACTTATTCGAGTTCCCTTTGACATCACGAAGAGTGTTTTAATGAGTAAAGACGAATCTTTGAATGAAATTACCTCCTTGACGGTACCTATTATGTCACTAGACCTTTTTAATGTTTAAAGTCTGAATCTACGAAAGAAAATGAGTGTTTTGAGTTTAACTTGTGCCAGTTCCCTCTGAAGTCCCGAAGAGTGTTTTAATGACTAAAGATTGAATCTTTGAATGAAAATACCTCAATCAAGGTACCCATTACATCAGTAGACGTTTTAAATGTATAAATATTGAATCTTTGAAAGAAAATAAGAGTTTTGCGTTAAACTGATTCGTGTTTCCTTTGACGTCACGATGAATACTTTAATGAGTAAAGATTGAATCTTTGAAAGAAATTACCTGAATCAAGATACCTATTATGTCACTTGGCCTTTTTTAATTTATAAAGATTGCATCTTTGAAAGAAAATATGAGTTTTGTATTTAACTTATTTGAGTTCCCTATGCAGTCGCGAAGAGTATTTTAATGACTAAAGATTGAATCTTTGAACGAAAATACCTCAATCAAAGTACCGATTAGGTCACAAGACCATTTTAATGTATAAAGATCAAATCTCTGAAAGAAAATGAGAGTTTTGAGTTAAACTTATTCGAGTTCCCTTTGACGTCACGAAGAGTATTTTAATAAGTAAAGATTGAATTTTGGAATGAAATTACCTCAATCCAGGTACCTATTAAGTCACTTGACCTTTTTAATGTATAAAGATTGAGTCTTTTAAAGAAAATGAGAGTTTTGAGTTTAACTTATTCGAGTTCCCTACGAAGTCGCGTAGCGTGTTTTAATGGATAAAGATTGAATCTTTGAATGAAAATACCTCAATCATGGTATGTATTATTTCACTAGACCTTTTTAACGTATAAAGATTAAATCTTTCAAATAAAATGAGAGTTTTAAGTTAAACTAATTCGAGTTATCTTTGACATCACGAAGAGTGTTTTAAGGAGTAAAGATACAATCTTTGAGTGAAATCTCCTCAATAAAGGTACCGATTGTGTCAGTTGGCCTTTTTAATGTATAAAGATTAAATCTTTGAAAGAAAATAAGAGTTTTGAGTTCAACTTATTCGAGTTCCCTTTGACGTCCCGAAGAGTATGCTAATGAGTAAGATTAAATCTTTGAATGAAATTAACTTAATAAAGGTACATATTATGTCACTAGACCATTTTAATGTATAAAGATTAAATTTTTGAAAGAAAATGAGAGTTTTGAGTTAAACCTATTCGAGTTCCCTTTGACGTCACGATGGGTGTTTTAATGAGTAAAATATTGCATCTTTGAATGAAAATACCTCAATCTAGGTACGCATTATGTCACTAGACCTTTTTTAATGTATAAAGATTGAATCTTTGGAGGAAAATTAGTGTTTTGGGTTCAACTTATTCGAGTTCTCTTTGACTTCACGAAGAGTGTTTTAAAGAGTAAAGATAAATCTTTGAAAGAGATTACCTCATTCACGGTACCTATTATCTCCCTTGAACTTTTCAATGTATAAAGATTTAATCTACGAAAGAAAATAATGGTATTGAGTTTAACTTATTCGAGTTCCCTAAGATGACCCGAAGAGTGTTTTAATAACTAAAGATTGAATCTTTGAATGAAAATACCTCAATCAAGGTACCCATTACATCAGTAGACATTTGTAATGTGTAAATATTGAATCTTTGAAAGAAAATAAGAGTTTTGTATTTAACTTATTCGAGTTCCCTATACAGTCGCGGAGAGTATTTTAATGACTAAAGATTGAAACTTTGAATGAAAATACCTCAATCAAAGTACCGATTAGGTCGCAAGACCATTTTAATGTATAAAGATCAAATCTCTGAAAGAAAATGAGAGTTTTGAGTTAAACTTATTCGAGTTCCCTTTGACGTCACGAAGAGTGTTTTAATAAGTAAAGATTGAATTTTGGAATGAAATTACCTCAATCCAGGTACCTATTAAGTCACTTGACCTTTTTAATGTATAAAGATTGAGTCTTTTAAAGAAAATGAGAGTTTTGAGTTTAACTTATTCGAGTTCCCTACGAAGTCGCGTTGAAAATACCCTTATCCTGGAACGTATTATTTCACTAGGCCTTTTTAACGTATAAAGATTAAATCTTTCAAATAAAATGAGAGTTTTAAGTGAAACTAATTCGAGTTATCTTTGACATCACGAAGAGTGTTTTAAGGAGTAAAGATACAATCTTTGAGTGAAATCTCCTCAATAAAGGTACCGATTGTGTCAGTTGGCCTTTTTAATGTATTAAGATTAAATCTTTGAAAGAAAATAAGAGTTTTGAGTTCAACTTATTCGAGTTCCCTTTGACGTCCCGAAGAGTATGCTAATGAGTAAGATTGAATCTTTGAATGAAATTAACTTAATAAAGGTACATATTATGTCACTAGACCATTTTAATGTATAAAGATTAAATTTTTGAAAGAAAATGAGAGTTTTGAGTTAAACCTATTCGAATTACTTTGACGTCACGATGAGTGTTTTAATGAGTAAAATATTGCATCTTTGAATGAAAATACCTCAATCTAGGTACGCATTATGTCACTAGACCTTTTTTAATGTATAAAGATTGAATCTTTGGAGGAAAATTAGTGTTTTTGGTTCAACTTATTCGAGTTCTCTTTAACTTCACGAAGAGTGTTTTAAAGAGTAAAGATGAATCTTTGAAAGAGATTACCGCATTCACGGTACCTATTATCTCCCTTGAACTTTTTAATGTATAAAGATTTAATCTACGAAAGAAAATGATGGTATTGAGTTTAACTTATTCGAGTTCCCTAAGATGACCCGAAGAGTGTTTTAATAACTAAAGATTGAATCTTTGAATGAAAATACCTCAATCAAGGTACCCATTACATCAGTAGACGTTTGTAATGTATAAATATTGAATCTTTGAAAGAAAATAAGAGTTTTGTGTTAAACTGATTCGTGTTTCCTTTAACGTCACTATGAATACTTTAATGAGTAAAGATTGAATCTTTGAAAGAAGTTACCTGAATCAAGATACCTATTATGTCACTTGGCCTTTTTTAATTTATAAAGATTGCATCTTTGAAAGAAAATATGAGTTTTGTATTTAACTTATTTGACTTCCCTATGCAGTCGCGAAGAGTATTTTAATGACTAAAGATTGAATCTTTGAATGAAAATACCTCAATCAAAGTACCAATTAGGTCACAAGACCATTTTAATGTATAAAGATCAAATCTCTGAAAGAAAATGAGAGTTTTGAGCTAAACCTATTCGAGTTCCCTTTGACGTCACGAAGAGTGTTTTAATAAGTAAAGATTGAATTTTGGAATGAAATTACCTCAATCCAGGTACCTATTAAGTCACTTGACCTTTTTAATGTATAAAGATTGAGTCTTTTAAAGAAAATGAGAGTTTTGAGTTTAACTTATTCGAGTTCCCTACGAAGTCGCGTAGCGTGTTTTAATGGATAAAGATTGAATCTTTGAATGAAAATACCTCAATCCTGGAATGTATTATTTCACTAGGCCTTTTTAACGTATAAAGATTAAATCTTTCAAATAAAATGAGAGTTTTAAGTTAAACTAATTCGAGTTATCTTCGACATCACGAAAAGTGTATTAAGGAGTAAAGATACAATCTTTCAGTGAAATTTCCTCAATAAAGGTACCGATTGTGTCAGTTGGCCTTTTTAAGGTATAAAGATTAAATCTTTGAAAGAAAATAAGAGTTTTGAGTTCAACTTATTCGAGTTCCCTTTGACGTCTCGAAGAGTATGCTAATGAGTAAGATCGAATCTTTGAATGAAATTAACTTAATAAAGGTACCTATTATGTCACTAGACCATTTTAATGTATACAGATTAAATTTTTCAAAGAAAATGAAAGTTTTGAGTTAAACCTATTCGAGTTCCCTTTGACGTCACGATGAGTGTTTTAATGGGTAAAATATTGCATCTTTGAATGAAAATACCTCAATCTAGGTATGCATTATGTCAGTAGACCTTTTTTAATGTATAAAGATTGAATCTTTGGAGGAATATTAGTGTTTTGGGTTCAACTTATCCGAGTTCCCTTTGACATCACGAAGAGTGTTATAATGAGTAAACATGAATCTTTGAATGAAATTACCTCATTCACGGTACCTATTATGTCACTAGACCTTTTTAATGTTTAAAGTCTGAATCTACGAAAGAAAATGAGTGTTTTGAGTTTAACTTATTCCAGTTCCCTATGAAGTCCCGAAGAGTGTTTTAATGACTAAAGATTGAATCTTTGAATGAAAATACCTCAATCAAGGTACCCATTACATTAGTAGACGTTTTTAATGTATAAATATTGAATCTTTGAAAGAAAATAAGAGTTTTGCGTTAAACTGATTCGTGTTTCCTTTGACGTCATGATGAATACTTTAATGAGTAGAGATTGAATCTTTGAAAATATGAGTTTTGTATTTAACTTATTTGAGTTCCCTATATAGTCGCGAAGAGTATTCTAATGACTAAAGATTGAAACTTTGAACGAAAATACCTCAATCAAAGTACCGATTAGGTCAGTAACCATTTTAATGTATAAAGATCAAATCTCTAAAAGAAAATGAGAGTTTTGAGTTAAACTTGTTCGAGTTCCCTTTGACGTCACAAAGAGTGTTTTAATAAGTAAAGATTGAATTTTGGAATGAAATTACCTCAATCCATGTACCTATTAAGTCACTTAACCGTTTTAATGTATAAAGATTGAGTCTTTTAAAGAAAATGAGAGTTTTGAGTTTAACTTATTCGAGTTCCCTACGGAGTCGCGTAGCGTGTTTTAATGGATAAAGATTGAATCTTTGAATGAAAATACCTCAATCATGGAATGTATTATTTCACTAGATCTTTTTAACGTATAAAGATTAAATCTTTCAAATAAAATGAGAGTTTTAAGTTAAACTAATTCGAGTTATCTTTGACATCACGAAGAGTGTTTTAAGGAGTAAAGATACAATCTTTGAGTGAAATCTCCTCAATAAATGTACCGTTTGTGTCAGTTGGCCTTTTTAATGTATAAAGATTAAATCTTTGAAAGAAAATAAAAATTTTGAGTTCAACTTATTCGAGTTCCCTTTGACGTCCCTAAGAGTATGCTAATGAGCAAGATTAAATCTTTGAATGAAATTAACTTAATAAAGGTACCTATTATGTCACTAGACTATTTTAATGTATAAAGATTAAATTTTTGAAAGAAAATGAGAGTTTTGAGTTAAACCTATTCGAGTTCCTTTTGACGTCACGATGAGTGTTTTAATGAGTAAAATATTGCATCTTTGAATGAAAATACCTCAATCTAGGTACGCATTATGTCACTAGACCTTTTTTAATTTGTAAAGATTGAATCTTTGGAGGAATATTAGTGTTTTGGGTTCAACTTATCCGAGTTCCATTTGACATCACGAAGAGTGTTATAATGAGTAAAGATGAATCTTTGAATGAAATTACCTCATTCACGGTACCTATTATGTCGCTAGACCTTTTTAATGTTTAAAGTCTGAATCTACGAAAGAAAATGAGTGTTTTGAGTTTAACTTATTCCAGTTCCCTAGGAAGTCCCGAAGAGTGTTTTAATGACTAAAGATTGAATCTTTGAATGAAAATACCTCAATCAATGTACCCATTACATCAGTAGACATTTTTAATGTATAAATATTGAATCTTTGAAAGAAAAGAAGAGTTTTGCGTTAAACTGATTCGTGTTTCCTTTGATGTCACGATGAATACTTTAATGAGTAAATTGAATCTTTGAAAGAAATTACCTGAATCAAGATACCTATTATGTCACTTGGCCTTTTTTAATTTATAAAGATTGCATCTTTGAAAGAAAATACGAGTTTTGTATTTAACTTATTTGAGTTCCCTATGTAGTCGCGAAGAGTATTTTAATGACTAAAGATTAAATCTTTGAACGAAAATACTTCAATCAAAGTACCGATTTTGTCACAAGACCATTTTAATGTATAAAGATCAAATCTCTGAAAGAAAATGAGAGTTTTGAGTTAAACTTATTCGAGTTCCCTTTGACGTCATGAAGAGTGTTTTAATAAGTAAAGATTGAATTTTGGAATGAAATTACGTCAATCCAGGTACCTATTAAGTCACTTGACCTTTTTAATGTATAAAGATTGAGTCTTTTAAAGAAAATGAGTGTTTTGAGTTTAACTTATTCGAGTTCCCTACGAAGTCGCGTAGCGTGTTTTAATGGATAAAGATTGAATCTTTTGAATGAAAATACCTCAATCATGGTATGTATTATTTCACTAGACCTTTTTAACGTATAAAGATTAAATCTTTCAAATAAAATGAGAGTTTTAAGTTAAACTAATTCGAGTTATCTTTGACATCACGAAGAGTGTTTTAAGGAGTAAAGATACAATCTTTGAGTGAAATCTGCTCAATAAAGGTACCGATTGTGTCAGTTGGTCTTTTTAATGTATAAAGATTAAATCTTTGAAAGAAAATAAGAGTTTTGAGTTCAACTTATTCGAGTTCCCTTTGACGTCCCGAAGAGTATGCTAATGAGTAAGATTGAATCTTTGAATGAAATTAACTTAATAAAGGTACCTATTATGTCACTAGACCATTTTAATGTATAAAGATTAAATTTTTGAAACAAAATGAGAGTTTTGAGTTAAACCTATTTGAGTTCCCATTGACGTCACGATGAGTGTTTTAATGAGTAAAATATTGCATCTTTGAATGAAAATACCTCAATCTAGGTACGCATTATGTCACTAGACCTTTTTAAATGTATAAAGATTGAATCTTTGGTGGAAAATTGGTGTTTTGGGTTCAACTTATTCGAGTTCTCTTTGACATCACAAAGAGTGTTTTAAAAAGTAAAGATGAATCTTCGAAAGAGATTACCTCATTCACGGTACCTATTATCTCCCTTGAACTTTTTAATGTATAAAGATTTAATCTACAAAAGAAAATTATGGTATTGAGTTTAACTTATTCGAGTGCCCTATGATGACCCGAAGAGTGTTTTAATGACTAAATATTGAATCTTTGAATGAAAATACCTCAATCAAGGTACCCATTACATCAGTAGACGTTTGTAATGTATAAATATTGAATCTTTGAAAGAAAATAAGAGTTTTGCGTTAAACTGATTCGTGTTTCCTTTGACGTCACGATGAATACTTTAATGAGTAAAGATTGAATCTTTGAAAGAAGTTACCTGTATCAAGATACCTATTATGTCACTTGGCCTTTTTTAATTTATAAAGATTGCATCTTTGAAAGAAAATATGAGTTTTGTATTTAACTTATTTGAGTTCCCTAGTAGTCGCGAAGAGTATTTTAATGACTAAAGATTGAATCTTTGAACGAAAATACCTCAATCAAAGTACCGATTAAGTCACAAGACCATTTTAATGTATAAAGATCAAATCTCTGAAATAAAATGAGAGTTTTGAGTTAAACTTATTCGAGTTCCGTTTGACATCACGAAGAGTGTTTTAATAAGTAAAGATTGAATTTTGGAATGGAATTACCTCAATCCAGGTACCTATTAAGTCACTTGACCTTTTTAATGTATAAAGATTGAGTCTTTTAAAGAAAATGAGAGTTTTGAGTTTAACTTATTTGAGTTCCCTACGAAGTCGCGTAGCGTGTTTTAATGGATAAAGATTGAATCTTTGAATGAAAATACCTCAATCATGGTATGTATTATTTCACTAGACCTTTTTAATGTATAAAGATTAAATCTTTCAAATAAAATGAGAGTTTTAAGTTAAACTAATTCGAGTTATCTTTGACATCACGAAGAGTGTTTTAAGGAGTAAAGATACAACCTTTGAGTGAAATCTCCTCATTAAAGGTACCGATTGTGTCAGTTGGCCTTTTTAAGGTATAAAGATTAAATCTTTGAAAGAAAATAAGAGTTTTGAGTTCAACTTATTCGAGTTCCCTTTGACGTCCCTAAGAGTACGCTAATGAGTAAAATTAAATCTTTGAATGAAATTAACTTAATAAAGGTACCTATTATGTCACTAGACTATTTTAATGTATAAAGATTAAATTTTTGAAAGAAAATGAGAGTTTTGAGTTAAACCTATTCGAGTTCCTTTTGACGTCACGATGAGTGTTTTAATGAGTAAAATATTGCATCTTTGAATGAAAATACCTCAATCTAGTTACGCATTATGTCACTAGACCTTTTTTAATGTATAAAGATTGAATCTTTGGAGGAATATTAGTGTTTTTGGTTCAACTTTTCCGAGTTCCCTTTGACATCACGAAGAGTGTTATAATGAGTAAAGATGAATCTTTGAATGAAATTACCTCATTCACGGTACCTATTATGTCACTAGACCTTTTTAATGTTTAAAGTCTGAATCTACGAAAGAAAATGAGTGTTTTGAGTTTAACTTAATCCAGTTCCCTAAGAAGTCCCGAGGAGTGTTTTAATGACTAAAGATTGAATCTTTGAATGAAAATACCTCAATCAAGGTACCCATTACATCAGTAGATGTTTTTAATGTATAAATATTGAATCTTTGAAAGAAAATAAGAGTTTTGCGTTAAACTGATTCGTGTTTCTTTTGACGTCACGATGAATACTTTAATGAGTAGAGATTGAATCTTTGAAAGAAATTACCTGAATCAAGATATCTATTATGTCACTTGGCTTTTTTTAATTTATAAAGATTGCATCTTTGAAAGAAAATATGAGTTTTGTATTTAACTTATTTGAGTTCCCTATACAGTCGCGAAGAGTATTTTAATGACTAAAGATTGAAACTTTGAACGAAAATACCTCAATCAAAGTACCGATTTTGTCACAAGACCATTTTAATGTATAAAGATCAAATCTCTGAAAGAAAATGAGAGTTTTGAGTTAAACTTGTTCGAGTTCCCTTTGACGTCACGAAGAGTGTTTTAATAAGTAAAGATTAAATTTTGGAATGAAATTACCTCAATCCAGGTACCTATTAAGTCACTTGACCTTTTTAATGTATAAAGATTGAGTCTTTTAAAGAAAATGAGAGTTTTGAGTTTAACTTATTCGAGTTCCCTACGAAGTCGCGTAGTGTGTTTTAATGGATAAAGATTGAATCTTTGAATGAAAATACCTCAATCATGGAATGAATTATTTCACTAGACCTTTTTAACGTATAAAGATTAAATCTTTCAAATAAAATGAGAGTTTTAAGTTAAACTAATTCGAGTTATCTTTGACATCACGAGGAGTGTTTTAAGGAGTAAAGATACAATCTTTGAGTGAAATCTCCTCAATAAAGGTACCGTTTGTGTCAGTTGGCCTTTTTAATGTACAAAGATTAAATCTTTGAAAGAAAAAATAAGAGTTTTGAGTTCAACTTATTCGAGTTCCCTTTGACGTCCCTAAGAGTATGCTAATGAGCAAGATTAAATCTTTCAATGAAATTAACTTAATAAAGGTACCTATTATGTCACTAGACTATTTTAATGTATAAAGATTAAATTTTTGAAAGAAAATGAAAGTTTTGAATTAAACCTATTCGAGTTCCTTTTGACGTCACGATGAGTGTTTTAATGAGTAAAATATTGCATCTTTGAATGAAAATACCTCAATCTAGGTACGCATTATGTCACTAGACCTTTTTTAATGTATAAAGATTGAATCTTTGGAGGAATATTAGTGTTTTTGGTTCAACTTTTCCGAGTTCCCTTTGACATCACGAAGAGTGTTATAATGAGTAAAGATGAATCTTTGAATGAAATTACCTCATTCACGGTACCTAGTATGTGACTAAACCTTTTTAATGTTTAAAGTCTGAATCTACGAAAGAAAATGAGTGTTTTGAGTTTAACTTATTCTAGTTCCCTATGAAGTCCCGAAGAGTGTTTTAATGACTAAAGATTGAATCTTTGAATGAAAATACCTCAATCAAGGTACCCATTACATCAGTAGATGTTTTTAATGTGTAAATATTGAATCTTTGAAAGAAAATAAGAGTTTTGCGTTAAACTGATTCGTGTTTCCTTTAACGTCACGATGAATACTTTAATGAGTAGAGATTGAATCTTTGAAAGAAATTACCTGAATCAAGATACCTATTATGTCACTTGGCCTTTTTTAATTTATCAAGATTGCATCTTTGAAAGAAAATATGAGCTTTGTATTTAACTTATTTGAGTTCCCTATACTGTCGCGAAGAGTATTTTAATGACTAAAGATTGAAACTTTGAACGAAAATACCTCAATCAAAGTACCGATTAGGTCACAAGACCATTGTAATGTATAAAGATCAAATCTCTGAAAGAAAATGAGAGTTTTGAGTTAAACTTATTCGAGTTCCCTTTGACGTCACGAAGAGTGTTTTAATAAGTAAAGATTGAATTTTGGAATGAAATTACCTCAATCCAGGTACCTATTAAGTCACTTGACCTTTTTAATGTATAAAGATTGAGTCTTTTAAAGAAAATGAGAGTTTTGAGTTTAACTTATTCGAGTTCCCTACGAAGTCGCGTAGTGTGTTTTAATGGATAAAGATTGAATCTTTGAATGAAAATACCTCAATCATGGTATGTATTATTTCACTAGACCTTTTTAACGTATAAAGATTAAATCTTTCAAAAAAAATGAGATTTTTAAGTTAAACTAATTCGAGTTATCTTTGACATCACGAAGAGTGTTTTAAGGAGTAAAGATACAACCTTTGAGTGAAATCTCCTCAATAAAGGTACCGATTGTGTCAGTTGGCCTTTTTAAGGTATAAAGATTAAATCTTTGAAAGAAAATAAGAGTTTTGAGTTCAACTTATTCGAGTTCCCTTTGACGTCCCCAAGAGTGTGCTAATGAGTAAGATTGAATCTTTGAATGAAATTAACTTAATAAAGGTACCTATTATGTCACTAGACCATTTTAATGTATAAAGATTAAATTTTTGAAAGAAAATGAGAGTTTTGAGTTAAACCTATTCGAGTTCCCTTTGACGTCACGATGAGTGTTTTAATGAGTAAAATATTGCATCTTTGAATGAAAATACCTCAATCTTGGTAAGCATTATGTCACTAGACCTTTTTTAAGGTATAAAGATTGAATCTTTGGAGGAAAATTAGTGTTTTGGATTCAACTTATTCGAGTTCCCTTTGACATCACGAAGAGTGTTTTAATGAGTAAGATGAATCTTTGAATGAAATTACCTCATTCACGGTACCTATTATGTCACTAGACCTTTTTAATGTTTAAAGTCTGAATCTACGAAAGAAAATGAGTGTTTTGAGTTTAACTTATGCCAGTTCCCTATAAAGTCCCGAAGAGTGTTTTAATGACTAAAGATTGAATCTTTGAATGAAAATACCTCAATCAAAGTACCCATTACATCAGTAGACGTTTTTAATGTATCAATATTGAATCTTTGAAAGAAAATAAGAGTTTTGCGTTAAACTGATTCGTGTTTCCTTTGACGTCACGATGAATACTTTAATGAGTAAAGATTGAATCTTTGAAAGAAATTACCTGAATCAAGATACCTATTATGTCACTTGGCCTTTTTTAATTTATAAAGATTGCATCTTCGAAAGAAAATATAAGTTTTGTATTTAACTAATTTGAGTTCCCTATGAGTTTTGAGTTTTGAGTTAAACTTATTCGAGTTCCCATTGACGTCACGAAGAGTGTTTCAGTTAGTAAAATTGAATCTTTGAATGAAATTATCTTAATCAAGGTACTTACTATGTCACTAGACCGTTTTAATATATAAAGATTAAATCTTTGAAAGAAAATGATAGTTTTGAGTTTAACCTATTCGAATTCCCTATGAAGTCGCGTAGAGTGTTTTAATGACTAAAGATTGAATCTTTGAATGAAATTAACTTAATAAAGGTACCTACTATGTTACTTGACCATTTTAATGCATAAAGATTAAATCTTTGAAAGAAAATGAGCGTTTTGAGTTAAACTTATTCGAGTTCCTTTGGACATCACGACGAGTGTTTTAATGAATAAAGATTGAATCTTTGAAAGAAATTACCTCAATCAAGGTACCTATTATATGTCAATAGACCTTTTTAAAGTTTAAAGATTGAATCTTTGAAAGAAAATGTGAGTTTTGAGTTTAACTTATCCGACTTCCCAATGAAGTGTCGAAGAGTGTTTTAATGACTAAGGATTGAATCTTTGAAAGAAAATGAGAGTTTTTAGGTAAACTTATTAGAGTTCCCTTTGACGTCCCGAAGAGTATGTTAATGAGTAAGATTAAATCTTTGATTGAAATTAACTTAATAAGGGTACCTATTATGTCACTAGACCATTTTAATGTATAAAGATTAAATCTTTGAAAGAAAATGAGTGTTTTGAGTTAAACTTTTTCGAGTTCCCTTGGACATCACGATGAGTGTTTTAATGAGTAAAGATTGAATCATTGAATGAAATTATCTCAATCAATGTACATATTATATTAATAGACCTTTTAAATCTATAAAGATTGAATCTTTGAATCAACATGAGAGTTTTTGAGTTTAACTTATTCGAGTTCCCAACGAAGTGCCGAAGAGTGTTTTAACAACTAAAGATTGAATCTTTGAACGAAAATACTTCAATCAAGGTACCCATTATGTCACTAGACATTTTTAATGTATAAAGATTGAATCTTTGAAATAATATGAGAGTTTCGACTTATACTTATTCAAGTTACCTTTGACGTTCCGAAGGGTGTTTTAATGAATAAAGATTGAATCCTTGGATGAAAATGCCTCAATTAAGGTACCTATTTTGTCACTAGACCATTTTAATGTATAAAGATTAAATCTTTGATAGAAAATGAGAGTTTTTTGTTAAACTTATTCGAGTTCGCCCTGACGTCACGGGGAGTGTTTCAATGAGTAAAATTGAATCTTTGAATGAAATTATCTCAATAAAGGTACCTACTATGTCAATAGACCATTTTAATATATAAAGATTAAATCTTTGAAAGAAAATGATAGTTTTGAGTTTAACCTATTCGAGTTCCCTATGAAGTCGCGTAGAGTGTTTTAATGACTAAAGATTGAATCTTTGAATAAAAATACCTCAATCAAGGTAATGTATAAAGATTATATCTTTGAAAGATAATGAGAGTCTTGAGTTAAACTTATTTGAATTCACTTTAAAGTCACAAAGAGTGTTCTAAGGAGTAAAGGTTGAATCTTTGAATGAAATTAGCACAATAAAGGTACCTATTATGTCACTAAATCTTTTTAAGAGTTTTTAGTTAAACTTATTCGAGTTCCCTTTAACGTTACGAAGAGTGTTTTAATGAGTAACGATTGAAAATTTGAATAAAAATACCTCAATAAAGGTACCTATTATGTCACTAGACCATTTTAACGCATAAAGATTCAATCTTTGAAAGAAAATGAGAGTTTTGAGTTAAACCAATTCGAGTTCCCTTTGACGTCACGATGAGTGTTTTAATGAGTAAAATATTGAATCTTTGAATTAAAATACATCAATCAGGGTACCTATTATGTCACTAGACCATTTTAATGTATAAAGATTAAATCTTTGAAAGACAATACGAGTTTTGAGTTAAACCTATTCGAGTTCCCTTTGACGTCACGATGAATGTTTTAATGAGTAAAATATTGCATATTTGAATGAAAATACCCTAATCAAGGTACCCATTATGTCACTAGACCTTTTTTAACATATAAAGATTGAATCTTTGGAAGAACATTAGTGTTTTGTGTTCAACTTATTCGAGTTTCCTTTGACATCAGGAACTGTGTTCTAAAGAGTAAAGAAGAATCTTTGAAAGAGATTACCTCATTCAATGTACCTATTATCTCCCTTGAACTTTTTAATGTATAAAGATTTAATCTACGAAAGAATTTATGGTATTGAGTTTAACTTATTCGAGTTCCCTATAAAGACCCGAAGAGTGTTTTAATGACTAAATATTGAATCTTTGAATAAAAATACCTTAATCAAGGTACCCATTACATCAGTAGACGTTTTTAATGTATAAATATTGAATCTTTGAAAGAAAATTAGAGTTTTGCGTTAAACTGATTCGTGTTTCTTTTGACGTCACGAAGAATACTTTAATGAGTAAAGATAGAATCTTTGAATGAAATTACCTGAATCAAGATACCTATAATGTCACTTGGCCTTTTTTAATTTATAAAGATTGCATCTTTGAAAGAAAATATGAGTTTTGTATTTAACTAATTTGAGTTCGCTATGCAGTCGCGAAGAGTTTTTTAATGACTAAAGATTGAATCTTTGAACGAAAATACCTCAATCAAAGTACCGATTATGTCACAAGACCATTTTAATGTATAAAGATTAAATCTCTGAAAGAAAATGAGAGTTTTGAGTTAAACTTAATCGAGTTCCCTTTGACGTCACGAAGAGTGTTTTAATAAGTAAAGATTGAATTTTGGAATGAAATTACCCCAATCCAGGTACCTATTAAGTCACTTGACCTTTTTAATGTATAAAGATTAAGTCTTTTAAAGAAAATGAGAGTTTTGAGTTCAACTTATTCGAGTTCCCCACGAAGTTGCGTAGCGTGTTTTAATGGATAAAGATTGAATCTTTGAATGAAAATACCTCAATCATGGTATGTATTATTTCACTAGACCTTTTTAACGTATAAAGATTAAAACTTTCAAATAAAATGAGAGTTTTAAGTTAAACTAATTTGAGTTATCTTTAGCGTCACGAAGAGTGTTTTAAGGAATAAAGATACAATCTTTGAGTGAAATCTCCTCAATAAAGGTACCGATTGTGTCAGTTGGCCTTTTTAATGTATAAAGATTAAATCTTTGAAAGAAAATAAGAGTTTTGAGTTTAACTTATTCGAGTTCCCTTTGACGTCCCGAAGAGTATGCTAATGAGTAAGATTGAATCTTTGAATGAAATTAACTTAATAAAGGTCCCTATTATGTCACTAGACCATTTTAATGTATAAAGATTAAATTTTTGAAAGAAAATGAGAGTTTTGAGTTAAACCTATTCAAGTTCCCTTTGACGTCACGATGAGTGTTTTAATGAGTAAAATATTGCATCTTTGAATGAAAATACCTCAATCTAATTACGCATTATGTCACTAGACCTTTTTTAATGTATAAAGATTGAATCTTTCGAGGAAAATTAGTATTTTGGGTTCAACTTATTTGTGTTCACTTTGACATCACGAAGAGTGTTTTAATGAGTAAAGATGAATCTTTGAATGAAATTACCTCATTCACGGTACCTATTATGACACTAGACCTTTTTAATGTTTAAAGTCTGAATCTACGAAAGAAAATGAGTGTTTTGAGTTTAACTTATGCCAGTTCCCTATGAAGTCCCGAAGAGTGTTTTAATGACTAAAGATTGAATCTTTGAATGAAAATACCTCAATCAAGGTACCCATTACATCAGTAGAAGTTTGTAATGTACAAATATTTAATCTTTAAAAGAAAATAAGAGTTTTGCGTTAAACTGATTCGTGTTTCCTTTGACGTCACGATGAATACTTTAATGAGTAAAGATTGAATCTTTGAAAGAAATTACCTGAATCGAGATACCTATTATGTCACTTGGCCTTTTTTAATTTATAAAGATTGCATCTTTGAAATAAAATATGAGTTTTTTATTTAACGTATTTGAGTTCCCTATGCAGTCGTGAAGAGTATTTTAATGACTAACGATTGACTCTTTAAACGAAAATACCTCAATCAAAGTACCGATTAGGCCACAAGACCATTTTAATGTATAAAGATCAAATCTCTGAAAGAAAATAGGAGTTTTGAGTTAAACTTATTCGAGTTCCCTTTGACGTCACGAAGAGTGTTTTAATAAGTAAAGATTGAATTTTGGAATGAAATGACCACAATCCAGGTACTTATTAAGTTACTTGACCTTTTTAATGTATAAAGATTGAGTCTTTTAAAGAAAATGAGAGTTTTGAGTTTAACTTATTCGAGTTCCCTACGAAGTCGCGTAGCGTGTTTTAATGGATAAAGATTGAATCTTTGAATGAAAATACCTCAATCACGGTATGTATTATTTCACTAGACCTTTTTAACGTATAAACATTAAATCTTTGAAATAAAATGAGAGTTTTAAGTTAAACTAATTCGAGTTATCTTTGACATCACGAAGAGTGTTTTAAGGGGTAAAGATACAATCTTTGAGTGAAATCTCCTCAATAAAGGTACCGATTGTGTCAGTTGGCCTTTTTAATGTATAAAGATTAAATCTTTGAAAGAAAATAAGAGTTTTGAGTTCAACTTATTCGAGTTCCCTTTGACGTCCCGAAGAGTATGCTAATGAGTAAGATTAAATCTTTGAATGAAATTAACTTAATAAAGGTACCTATGTCACAAGACCACTTTAATGTATAAAGATTAAATTTTTAAAAGAAAATGAGAGTTTTGAATTAAACCTATTCGAGTTCCCTTTGACGTCAGGATGCGTGTTTTAATGAGTAAAATATTACATCTTTGAATGAAACTACCTCAATCTAGGTACGCATTATATCACTAGACCTTTTTTAATGTATAAAGATTGAATCTTTGGAGGAAAATTAGTGTTTTGGGTTCAACTTATTCGAGTTCCCTTTGACATCACGAAGAGTGTTTTAATGAGTAAAGATGAATCTTTGAATGAAATTACCTCATTCACGGTACCTATTATGTCACTAGACCTTTTTAATGTTTAAAGTTTGAATCTACGAAAGAAAATGAGTGTTTTGAGTTTAACTTATGCCAGTTCCCAATGAAGTCCCGAAGAGTGTTTTAATGACTAAAGATTGAATCTTTAAATGAAAATACCTCAATCAAGGTACCCATTACATCAGTAGACGATTTTAATGTATAAATATTGAATCTTTGAAAGAAAATAAGAGTTTTGCGTTAAACTGATTCGTGTTTCTTTTGACGTCACGAAGAATACTTTAATGAGTAAAGGTTGAATCTTTGAATGAAATTACCTGAATCAAGATACCTATTATGTCACTTGACCTTTTTTAATTTATGAAGATTGCATCTTTGAAAGAAAATATAAGTTTTGTATTTAACTTATTTGAGTTCCCTATGCAGTCGCGAAGAGTATTTTAATTACTAAAGATTGAATCTTTGAACAAAAATACCTCAATCAAAGTACCGATTAGGTCACAAGACCATTTTAATGTATAAAGATCAAATCTCTGAAAGAAAATGAGAGTTTTGTGTTAAACTTATTCGAGTTCCCTTTGACGTCACGAATAGTGTTTTAATAAGTAAAGATTGAATTTTGGAATGAAATTATCCGAATCCAGGTACCTATTAAGTCACTTGACCTTTTTAACGTATAAAGTTTGAATCTTTTAAAGAAAATTAGAGTTTTGAGTTTAACTTATTCGAGTTCCCTACGAAGTCGCGTAGCGTGTTTTAATGGAGAAAGATTGAATCTTTGAATGAAAATACCTCAATCATGGTATCTACTTATTCGAGTTTCCTTTGACATCACGAAGAGTGTTTTAATATGAGTAAAGATGAATCTTGAAATGAAATTACCTCATTCACGATAACTATTATGTCACTAGACCTTTTTAATGTATAAAGATTGAGAAAATGAGAGTTTTGAGTTTAACTTATTCGAGTTCCCTTTGAAGTCCCGAAGAGTGTTTTTATGACTAAAGATTGAATCTTTGAATAAAAATACCTCTATCAAGGTACCCATTACAGTAGTAGATGTTTTTAATGTATAAAGATTGTATCTTTGAAAGAAAATTAGAGTCTTGAGTTAAACTTATTCGAGTTCCCGTTGACATCACGAAGAGTACTTTAATGAGTAAAGATTGAAACTTTGAATGAAATTACCAGAATCAAGATACCAATTATGTCACTTGGCCTTTTTAATTTATAAAGATTGCATCTTTGAAAGAAAATGTGAGTTTTGAGTTTAATTTATTCGAGTTCCCTCTACAGTCGCGAAGAGTTTTTTAATGACTAAAGATACTTTAATGTGAGTTTTGAGTTTAACTTATTCGAGTTCCCTACGAAGTCGCGTAGCGTGTTTTAATGGATAAAGATTGAATCTTTGAATGAAAATACCTCAATCATGGTATCTATTATGTCACTAGACCTTTTAAACATATAAAGATTTAAACTTTAAAATAAAATGAGAGTTTTGAGTTAAACTTATTCGAGTTACCTTTCACATCACGAAGAGTATTTTAAGGAGGAGTAAAGGTCGAATCCTTGAATGAAATCTCCTCAATAAAGGTATCGATTGTGTCACTAGACCTTTTTAAAGTATAAAGATTGAATCTTTGAAAGAAAATGAGAGTTTTGAGTTAAACTTATTCGAAATCCCTTCGACGTCCCGAAGAGTATGTTAATGAGTAAGATTGAATCTTTGAATGAAATTAACTCAATAAAGGTACCTATTATGTCACTAGACCATTTTAATGTATAAAGATTAAATCTTTGAAATAAAATGAGTGTTTTGAGTTAAACTTATTCGTGTTCACTTAGACATCACGATGAGTGTTCTAATGAGTAAAGATTGAATCTTTGAATGAAATTACCTCAATCAAGGTACCTATTATTTTAATAAACCTTTTTAATGTAAAAAGATTGAATATTTGAAAGAAAATAAGAGTTTTGAGTTTAACTTATTCGAGTTCCGAATGAAGTGTCGAAGAGTGTTTTAATGACTAAGGATTGAATCTTTGAATGAAAATACTTCAATCAAGGTACCCATTATGTCACTATACGTTTTTAATGTATAAAGATTGAATCTTTGAAATAAAATGAGAGTTTCGACTTAAACTTATTCAAGTTCCATTTGACAACCCGAAGGGTGTTTTAATGAGTAAAGATTGAATCATTGGATGAAAATGTCTCAATTAAGGTACCTATTTTGTCACTAGAGCATTTTACTGTAAAAAGATTAAATCTTTGATAGAAATTGAGAGTTTTGAGTTAAACTTATTCGAGTTCCCATTGACGTCACAAAGATTGTTTCAGTTAGTAAAATTGAATCTTTGAATGAAATTATCTCAATCAAGGTACCTACTATGTCACTAGACCGTTTTAATATATAAAGATTAAATCTTTGAAAGAAAATGATAGTTTTGAGTTTAACCTAGTCGAATTCCCTATGAAGTCGCGTAGAGTGTTTTAATGACTAAAGATTGAATATTTGAATGAAATTAACTTAATAAAGGTACCTACTAGGTCACTTGACCATTTTAATGTATAAAGATTAAATCTTTGAAAGAAAATGAGCGTTTTGAGTTAAACTTATTCGAGTTCCATTGGACATCACGACGAGTAAAGATTGAATTTTTGAATGAAATTACCTATATCAAGGTACCTATTATATGTCAATAGACCTTTTTAAAGTTTAAAGATTGAATCTTTAAAAGAAAATATGAGTTTTGAGTTTAACTTATCCGACTTCCCAATGAAGTGTCGAAGAGTGTTTTAATGACTAAGGATTGAATCTTTGAAAGAAAATGAGAGTTTTTAGGTAAACTTATTAGAGTTCCCTTTGACGTCCCGAAGAGTATGTTAATGAGTAAGATTGAATCTTTGATTGAAATTAACTTAATAAGGGTACCTATTATGTCACTAGACCATTTTAATGTATAAAGATTAAATCTTTGAAAGAAAATAAGTGTTTTGAGTTAAACTTATTCGAGTTCCCTTGGACATCACGATGAGTGTTTTAGTGAGTAAAGATTGAATCTTTGAATGAAATTATCTCAATCAATGTACATATTATGTTAATAGACCTTTTTAATCTATAAAGATTGAATCTTTGAATCAAAATGAGAGTTTTTGAGTTTAACTTATTCGAGTTCCCAATGAAGTGCCGAAGAGTGTTTTAACAACTAAAAATTGAATCTTTGAACGAAAATACTTCAATCAAGGTACCCATTATGTCACTAGACGTTTTTAATGTATAAAGATTGAATCTTTGAAATAAAATGAGAGTTTCGACTTATACTTATTCAAGTTCCCTTTGACGTTCCGAAGGGTGTTTCAATGAAGAAAGATTGAATCCTTGGATGAAAATGCCTCAATTAAGGTACCTATTTTGTCACTAGACCATTTTAATGTATAAAGATTAAATCTTTGATAGAAAATGAGAGTTTTAGTTAAACTTATTCGAGTTCACCCTGACGTCACGGGGAGTGTTTCAATGAGTAAAATTGAATCTTTGAATGAAATTATCTCAATAAAGGTACCTACTATGTCACTAGACCGTTTTAATATATAAAGATTAAATCTTTGAAAGAAAATGATAGTTTTGAGTTTAACCTATTCGAGTTCCCTATGAAGTCGCGTAGACTGTTTTAATGACTAAAGATTGAATCTTTGAATGAAAATACCTCAATCAAGGTAATGTATAAAGATTAAATCTTTGAAAGATAATGAAAGTCTTTAGTTAAACTTATTCGAATTCACTTTAAAGTCACAAAGAGTGTTCTAAGGAGTAAAGATTGAATCTTTGAATGAAATTAGCACAATAAAGGTACCTATTATGTCACTAGATCTTTTTAAGAGTTTTTAGTTAAACTTATTCGAGTTCCCTTTGACGTTACGAAGAGTGTTTTAATGAGTAACGATAGAAAATTTGAATAAAAATACCTCAATAAAGGTGCCTATTATGCCACTAGACCATTTTAACGCATAAAGACTAAATCTTTGAAAGAAAACGAGAGTTTTGAGTTAAACCAATTCGAGTTCCCTTTGACGTCACGATGAGTGTTTTAATGAGTAAAATATTGAATCTTAGAATTAAAATACATCAATCAAGGTACCTATTATGTCACTAGACCATTTTCATGTATAAAGATTAAGTTTTGAGTTAAACCTATTCGAGTTCCCTTTGACGTCACGATGAATGTTTTAATGAGTAAAATATTGCATATTTGAATAAAAATACCTCAATTAAGGTACCCATTATGTCACTAGACCTTTTTTAAGTTATAAAGATTGAATCTTTGGAAGAACATTAGTGTTTTGTGTTCAACTTATTCGAGTTTCCTTTGACATCATGAACTGTGTTTTGAAGAGTAAAGATGAACCTTTGAAAGAGATTACCTCATGCCATGTACCTATTATCTCCCTTGAACTTTTTAATGTATAAAGTTTAATCTAGGAAAGAATTTATGGTATTGAGTTTAACTTATTCGAGTTCCCTATGAAGACCCGAAGAGTGTTTTAATGACTAAAGATTGAATCTTTGAATGAAAATACCTCAATTAAGGTACCCATTACATCAGTAGACATTTTTAATGTATAAATATTGAATCTTTGAAAGAAAATAAGAGTTTTGCGTTGAACTGATTCGTGTTTCCTTTGACGTCACGAAGAATACTTTAATAAGTAAATATTGAATCTTTGAATGAAATTACCTGAATCAAGATACCTATTATGCCACATGGCCTTTTTTAATTTATAAAGATTGCATCTTTGAAAGAAAATATGAGTTTTGTATTGAACTAATTTGAGTTCCCTATGCAGTCGCGAAGAGTATTTTAATGACTAAAGATTGAATCTTTGAATGAAAATACCTCAATCAAAGTACCGATTATGTCACAAGACCATTTTAATGTAGAAAGATTAAATCTCTGAAAGAAAATGAGAGTTTTGAGTTAAACTTATTCGAGTTCCCTTTGACGTCACAAAGAGTGTTTTAATAAGTAAAGATTGAATTTTGGAATGAAATTACCCCAATCCAGGTACCTATTAAGTCAGTTGACTTTTTAATGTATAAAGATTGAGTCTTTTAAAGAAAATGAGAGTTTTGAGTTTAACTTATTCGAGTTCCCTATGAAGTCGCGTAGCGTGTTGTAATAGATAAAGATTGAATCTTTGAATGAAAATACCTCAATCATGGTATGTATTATTTCACTAGACCTTTTTAACGTATAAAGATTAAATCTTTCAAATAAAATGAGAGCTTTAAGTTAAACTAATTCAAATTATCTTTGACAACACGAAGAGTGTTTTAAGGAGTAAAGATACAATCTTTGAGTGAAATTTCCTCAATAAAGGTACCGATTGTGTCAGTTGGCCTTTTTAATGTATAAAGATTAAATTTTTGAAAGAAAATAAGAGTTTTGAGTTCAACTTATTCGAGTTCCCTTTGACGTCCCGAAGAGTATGCTAATGAGTAAGATTGAATCTTTGAATGAAATTAATTTAATAAAGGTACCTATTATGTCACTAGACCATTTTAATGTATAAAGATTAAATTTTTGAAAGAAAATTAGTGTTTTGGGTTCAACTTATTCGAGTTCCCTTTGATATCACGAAGAGTTTTTTAATGAGTAAAAATGAATCTTTGAATGAAATTACCTCATTCATGGTACCTATTATGACAGTAGACCTTTTTAATGTTTAAAGTCTGAATCTACGAAAGAAAATGAGTGTTTTGAGTTTAACTTATGCCAGTTCCCTATGAAGTCCCGAAGAGTGTTTTAATGACTAAAGATTGAATTTTTGATTGAAAATACCTCAATCAAGGTACCCATTACATCAGTGGACGTTTTTAATGTAATAATATTGAATCTTTAAAAGAAAATAAGAGTTTGCCGTTAAACTGATTCCTGTTTCCTTTGACGTCACGATGAATACTTTAGTGAGTAAAGATTGAATCTTTGAAAGAAATTACCTGAATCAAGATACCTATTATGTCACTTGGCCTTTTTTAATTTATAAAGATTGCATCTTTGAAAGAAAATATGAGTTGTGAATTTAACGTATTTGAGTTCCCTATGCAGTCGCGAAGAGTATTTTAATGACTAAAAATTAAATCTTTGATCGAAAATACCTCAATCAAAGTGCCGATTAGGTCACAAGACCATTTTAATGTATAAAGATCAAATCTCTGAAAGAAAATAGGAGTTTTGAGTTAAACTTATTCGAGTTCCCTTTGACGTCACGAAGAGTGTTTTAATAAGTAAAGATTGAATTTTGGAATGAAATTACCACAATCCAGGTACCTATTAAGTCATTTGACCTTTTTAATGTATAAAGATTGAGTCTTTTAAAGAAGATGAGAGTTTTGAGTTTAACTTATTCGAGTTCCCTACGAAGTCGCGTAGCGTGTTTTAATGGATAAAGATTGAATCTTTGAATGAAAATACCTCAATCATGGTATGTATTATTTCATTAGACCTTTTTAACGTATAAACATTAAATCTTTCAAATAAAATGAGCGTTTTAAGTTAAACTAATTCGAGTTATCTTTGACATCACGAAGAGTGTTTTAAGGAGTAAAGATACAATCTTTGAGTGAAATCTTCTCAATAAAGGTACCGATTGTGCCAGTTGGCCTTTTGAATGTATAAAGATTAAATCTTTGAAAGAAAATAAGAGTTTTGAGTTAAACTTATTCGAGTTCCCTTTGATGTCCCGAAGAGTATGCTAATGAGTAAGATTGAATCTTTGAATGAAATTAACTTAATAAAGGTACCTATTATGTCACTAGACCATTTTAATATATAAGGATTAAATTTTTGAAAGAAAATGAGAGTTTTGAGTTAAACCTATTCGAGTTCCCTTTGACGTCACGATGAGTGTTTTAATGAGTAAAATATTGCATCTTTGAATGAAAATACCTCAATCTAAGTACGCATTATGTCACTAGACCTTTTTTAATGTATAAAGATTGAATCTTTAGAGGAAAATTAGTGTTTTGGGTTCAACTTATTCGAGTTCCCTTTAACATCACGAAGAGTGTTTTAATGAGTAAAGATGAATCTTTGAATGAAATTACCTCATGCATGGTACCTATTATGACACTAGACCTTTTTAATGTTTAAAGTCTGTATCTACGAAAGAAAATGAGTGCTTTGAGTTTAACTTATGCCAGTTCCCTATGAAGTCCCGAAGAGTGTTTTAATGACTAAAGATTGAATCTTTGAATGAAAATACCTCAATCAAGGTACCCATTACATCAGTAGACGTTTTTAATGTATAAATATTGAATCTTTAAAATAAAGTAAGAGTTTTGTGTTAAACTGATTCGTGTTTCCTTTGACGTCACGATGAATACTTTAATGAGTAAAGGTTGAATCTTTGAATGAGATTACTTGAATCAAGATACCTATTATGTCACTTGGCCTTTTTTAATTTATAAAGATTGCATCTTTGAAAGAAAATATAAGTTTTGTATTTAACTTATTTGAGTTCCCTATGCAGTCACGAAGAGTATTTTAATGATTAAAGATTGAATCTTTGAACGAAAATACCTCAATCAAAGTACTGATTAGGTCACAAGACCATTTTAATGTATAAAGATCAAATCTCTGAAAGAAAATGGGAGTTTTGAGTTAAACTTATTCGAGTTCCCTTTGACGTCACGAAGAGTGTTTTAATAAGTAAAGATTGAATTTTGGAATGAAATTACCCCAATCCAGGTACCTATTAAGTCACTTGACCTCTTTAACGTATAAAGTTTGAATCTTTTAAAGAAAATTAGAGTTTTGAGTTTAACTTATTCGAGTTTACTACGAAGTCGCGTAGCGTGTTTTAATGGATAAAGATTGAATCTTTAATATGAGTAAAGATGAATCTTTGAATGAAATTACCTCATTCACGATACCTGTTATGTCACTAGACCTTTTTAATGTATAAAGGTTGAGAAAATGAGAGTTTTGAGTTTAACTTATTCGAGTTCCTTTTGAAGTCCCGAAGAGTGTTTTAATGACTAAAAATTGAATCTTTGAATAAAAATACCTCTATCAAGGTGCCCATTACAACAGTAGTTGTTTTTAATGTATAAAGATTGTATCTTTGAAAGAAAATTAGAGTCTTAAGTTAAACTTATTCGAGTTCCCGTTGACGTCACGAAGAGTACTTTAATGAGTAAAGATTGAAATTTTGAATGAAATTACCTGAATCATGATACCCATTATGTTACTTGGCCTTTTTAATTTATAAAGATTGCATCTTTGAAAGAAAATGTGAGTTTTGAGTTTAATTTATTCGAGTTCCCTCTGCAGTCGCGAAGAGTTTTTTAATGACTAAAGATACTTTAATGTGAGTTTTGAGTTTAACTTATTCGAGTTCCCTACGAAGTCGCGTAGCGTGTTTTAATGGATAAAGATTGAATCTTTGAATGAAAACACCTCAATCATGGTATCTATTATGTCACTAGACCTTTTAAACATATAAAGATTTAAACTTTAAAATAAAATGAGAGTTTTGAGTTAAACTTATTCGAGTTACCTTTCACATCACGAAGAGTGTTTTAAGGAGGAGTAAAGATAGAATCCTTGAATGAAATCTCCTCAATAAAGGTATCGATTGTGTCACTAGACCTTTTTAATGTATAAAGATTGAATCTTTGAAAGAAAATGAGAGTTTTGAGTTAAACTTATTCGAGTTCCCTTTGACGTCCCGAAGAGTATGTTAATGAGTAAGATTGAATCTTTGAATGAAATTAACTCAATAAAGGTACCTATTATGTCACTAGACCATTTTAATGTATAAAGATTAAATCTTTGAAATAAAATGAGTGTTTTGAGTTAAACTTATTCGTGTTCCCTTAGACATCACGATGAGTGTTCTAATGAGTAAAGATTGAATCTTTGAATGAAATTACCTCAATCAAGGTACCTATTATGTTAATAAACCTTTTTAATGTAAAAAGATTGAATCTTTGGAAGAAAATAAGAGTTTTGAGTTTAACTTATTTGAGTTCCGAATGAATTGTCGAAGAGTGTTTTAATGACTAAGGATTGAATCTTTGAATGAAAATACTTCAATCAAGGTACCCATTATGTCACTATACATTTTTAATGTATAAAGATTGAATCTTTGAAATAAAATGAGAGTTTCGACTTAAACTTATTCAAGTTCCATTTGACAACCCGAAGGGTGTTTTAATGAGTAAAGATTGAATCATTGGATGAAAATGTCTCAATTAAGGTACCTATTTTGTCACTAGAGCATTTTACTGTAAAAACATTAAATCTTTGATAGAAATTGAGAGTTTTGAGTTAAACTTATTCGAGTTCACATTGACGTCACGAAGAGTGTTTCAGTTAGTAAAATTGAATCTTTGAATGAAATTATCTCAATCAAGGTACCTACTATGTCACTAGACCGTTTTAATATATAAAGATTAAATCTTTGAAAGAAAATGATAGTTTTGAGTTTAACCTATTCGAATTCCCTATGAAGTCGCGTAGAGTGCTTTAATGACTAAAGATTGAATATTTGAATGAAATTAACTTAATAAAGGTACCTACTAGGTCGCTTGACCATTTTAATGTATAAAGATTAAATCTTTGAAAGAAAATGAGCGTTTTGAGTTAAACTTATTCGATTTCCATTGGACATCACGACGAGTGTTTTAATGAGTAAAGATTGAATCTTTGAATGAAATTACCTCAATTAAGGTACCTATTATATGTCAATAGACCTTTTTAAAGTTTAAAGATTGAATCTTTGAAAGAAAATGTGAGTTTTGATTTTAACTTATCCGACTTCCCAATGAAGTGTCGAAGAGTGTTTTAATAACTAAGGATTGAATCTTTGAAAGAAAATGAGAGTTTTTAGGTAAACTTATTAGAGTTCCCTTTGACGTCCCGAAGAGTATGTTAATGAGTAAGATTGAATCTTTGATTGAAATTAACTTAATAAGGGTACCTATTATGTCACTAGACCATTTTAATGTATAAAGATTAAATCTTTGAAAGAAAATAAGTGTTTTGAGTTAAACTTATTCGAGTTCCCTTGGACATCACGATGAGTGTTTTAATGAGTAAAGATTGAATCTTTGAATGAAATTATCTCAATCAATGTACATATTATGTTAATAGACCTTTTAAATCTATAAAGATTGAATCTTTGAATCAAAATGAGAGTTTTTGAGTTTAACTTATTCGAGTTCCCAATGAAGTGCCGAAGAGTGTTTTAACAATTAAAGATTGAATCTTTGAACGAAAATACTTCAATCAAGGTATCCATTATGTCACTAGACGTTTTTAATGTATAAAGATTGAATCTTTGAAATAAAATGAGAGTTTCGACTTATACTTATTCAAGTTCCCTTTGACGTTCTGAAGGGTGTTTTAATGAGTAAAGATTGAATCATTGGATGAAAATGCCTCAATTAAGGTACCTATTTTGTCACTGGACCATTTTAATGTATAAAGATTAAATCTTTGATAGAAAATGGGAGTTTTTAGTTAAACTTATTCGAGTTCGCCTTGGCGTCACGGGGAGTGTTTCAATGAGTAAAATTGAATCTTTGAATGAAATTATCTCAATAAAGGTACCTACTATGTCACTAGACCGTTTTAATATATAAAGATTAAATCTTTGAAAGAAAATGATAGTTTTGAGTTTAACCTATTCGAGTTCCCTATGAAGTCGCGTAGAGTGTTTTAATGACTAAAGATTGAATCTTTGAATGAAAATACCTCAATCAAGGTAATGTATAAAGATTAAATCTTTGAAAGATAATGAAAGCCTTCAGTTAAACTTATTCGAATTCACTTTAAAGTCACAAAGAGTGTTCTAAGGAGTAAAGATTGAATCTTTGAATGACATTAGCACAATAATGGTACCTATTATGTCACTAGATCTTTTTAAGAGTTTTTAGTTAAACTTATTCGAGTTCCCTTTGACGTTACGAAGAGTGTTTTAATGAGTAACGATAGAAAATTTGAATAAAAATACCTCAATAAAGGTGCCTATTATGTCACTAGACCATTTTAACGCATAAGGATTAAATCTCTGAAAGAAAATGAGAGTTTTGAGTTAAACCAATTCGAGTTCCCTTTGACGTCACGATGAGTGTTTTAATGAGTAAAAAATTGAATCTTAGAATTAAAATACATCAATCAAGGTACCTATTATGTCACTAGACCATTTTCATGTATAAAGATTAAATCTTTGAAAGAAAATACGAGTTTTGAGTGAAACCTATTCGAGTTCCCTTTGACGTCATGATGAATGTTTTAATGAGTAAAATAATGCATATTTGAAAGAAAATACCTCAATTAAGGTACCCATTATGTCACTAGACCTTTTTTAAGTTATAAAGATTGAATCTTTGGAAGAACATTAGTGTTTTGTGTTCAACTTATTCGAGTTTCCTTTGGCATCACGAACTGTGTTTTAAAGAGTAAAGATGAATCTTTTAAAGAGATTACCTCATGCAATGTACCTATTATCTCCCTTGAATTTTTAATGTATAAAGATTTAATTTACAAAAGAATTTATGGTATTGAGTTTAACTTATTCGAGTTCCCTATGAAGACCCGAAGAGTGTTTTAATGACTAAAGATTGAATCTTTGAATGAAAATACCTCAATCAAGGTACCCATTACATCAGTAGACATTTTTAATGTATAAATATTGAATCTTTGAAAGAAAATAAGAGTTTTGCGTTAAACTGATTTGTGTTTCCTTTGACGTCACGAAGAATACTTTAATAAGTAAAGAATGAATCTTTGAATGAAATTACCTGAATCAAGATACCAATTATGTCACTTGGCCTTTTTTAATTTATAAAGATTGCATCTTTGAAAGAAAATATGAGTTTTGTATTTAACTAATTTGAGTTCCCTATGCAGTCGCAAAGAGTATTTTAATGACTAAAGATTGAATCTTTGAACGAAAATACCTCAATCAAAGTACCGATTATGTCACAAGACCATTTTAATGTATAAAGATTAAATATCTGAAAGAAAATGAGAGTTTTGAGTTAAACTTAATCGAGTTCCCTTTGACGTCACGAAGAGTGTTTTAATAACTAAAGATTGAATTTTGGAATGAAATTACCCCAATCCAGGTACCTATTAAGTCACTTGACCTTTTTCATGTATAAAGATTGAGTCTTTTAAAGAAAATGAGAGTTTTGAGTTTAACTTATTCGAGTTCCCTACGAAGTCGCGTAGCGTGTTTTAATGGATAAAGATTAAATCTTTGAATGAAAATACCTCAATCATGGTATGTATTATTTCACTAGACCTTTTTAATGTATAAAGATTAAATCTTTCAAATAAAATGAGAGTTTTAAGTTAAACTAATTCGAGTTATCTTTGGCATCACGAAGAGTGTTTTAAGGAGTAAAGATACAATCTTTGAGCGAAATCTGCTCAATAAAGGTACCGATTGTGTCAATTGGCCTTTTTAATGTATAAAGATTAAATCTTTGAAAGAAAATAAGAGTTTTGAGTTCAACTTATTCGAGTTCCCTTTGACGTTCCGAAGAGTATGCTAATGAGTAAGATTGAATCTTTGAATGAAATTAACTTAATAAATGTACCTATTATGTCACTAGACCATTTTAATGTATAAAGATTAAATTTTTGAAAGAAAATGAGAGTTTTGAGTTAAACCTATTCGAGTTCCCTTTGACGTCACGATGAGTATTTTAATGGGTAAAATATTGCATCTTTGAATGAAAATACCTCAATCTAAGTACGCATTATGTCACTAGACCTTTTTTAATGTATAAAGATTGAATCTTTAGAGGAAAATTAGTGTTTTGGGTTTAACTTATTCGAGTTCCCTTTGATATCACGAAGAGTGTTTTAATGAGTAAAGATGAATCTTTGAATGAAATTACCTCATTCACGGTACCTATTATGACACTAGACCTTTTTAATGTTTAAAGTCTGAATCTACGAAAGAAGATGAGTGTTTTGAGTTTAACTTATGCCAGTTCCCTATGAAGTCCCGAAGAGTGTTTTAATGACTAAAGATTGAATCTTTGAATGAAAATATCTCAATCAAGGTACCCATTACATCAGTAGACCTTTTTAATGTATAAATATTGAATCTTTAAAAGAAAATAAGAGTTTTGCGTTAAACTGATTCGTGTTTCCTTTGACGTCACGATGAATACTTTAATGAGTAAAGATTGAATCTTTGAAAGAAATTACCTGAATCAAGATACCTATTATGTCACTTGGCCTTTTTTAATTTATAAAGATTGCATCTTTGAAAGAAAATATGAGTTTTGTATTTAACTTATTTGAGTTCCCCATGCAGTCGCGAAGAGTATTTTAATGACTAAAGATTGAATCTTTGAACGAAACTACCTCAATTAAAGTACCGATTAGGTCACAAGACCATTTTAATGTATAAAGATCAAATCTCTGAAAGAAAATGGGAGTTTTGAGTTAAACTTATTCGAGTTCCCTTTGACGTCACGAAGAGTGTTTTAATAAGTAAAGATTGAATTTTGGAATGAAATTACTACAATCCAGGTACCTATTAAGTCACTTGACCTTTTTAATGTATAAAGATTGAGTCTTTTAAAGAAAATGAGAGTTTTGAGTTTAACTTATTCGAGTTCCCTACGAAGTCGCGTAGCGTGTTTTAATGGATAAAGATTGAATCTTTGAACGAAAATACCTCAATCATGGTATGTATTATTTCACTAGACCTTTTTAACGTATACACATTAAATCTTTCAAATAAAATGAGAGTTTTAAGTTAAACTAATTCGAGTTATCTTTGACATCACGAAGAGTGTTTTAAGGAGTAAAGATACAATCTTTGAGTGAAATATCCTCAATAAAGGTACTGATTGTGTCAGTTGGCCTTTTTAATGTATAAAGATTAAATCTTTGAAAGAAAATAAGAGTTTTGAGTTCAACTTATTCGAGTTCCCTTTGATGTCCCGAAGAGTATGCTAATGAGTAAGATTGAATCTTTGAATGAAATTAACTTAATAAAGGTACCTATTATATCACTAGACCATTTTAATGTATAAAGATTAAATTTTTGAAAGAAAATGAGAGTTTTGAATTAAACCTATTCGAGTTCCCTTTGACGTCACGATGCGTGTTTTAATGAGTAAAATATTGCATCTTTGAATAAAAATACCTTAATCTAGGTACGCATTATGTCACTAAACCTTTTTTAATGTATAAAGATTGAATCTTTAGAGGAAAATTAGTTTTTTGGGTTCAACTTATTCGAGTTCCCTTTGACATCACGAAGAGTGTTTTAATGAGTAAAGATGAATCTTTGAATGAAATTACCTCATTCACGGTACCTATTATGTCACTAGACCTTTTTAATGTTTAAAGTTTGAATCTAAGAAATAAAATGAGTGTTTTGAGTTTAACTTATGCCAGTTCTCTATGAAGTCCCGAATAGTATTTTAATGACTAAAGATTGAATCTTTAAATGAAAATACCTCAATCAAGGTACCCATTACATCAGTAGACATTTTTACTGTATAAATATTGAATCTTTGAAAGAACATAAGAGTTTTGCGTTAAACTGATTCGTGTTTCCTTTAACGTCACGAACAATACTTTAATGAGTAAAGGTTGAATCTTTGAATGAAATTACCTGAATCAAGACACCTATTATGTCACTTGGCCTTTTTTAATTTATAAAGATTGCATCTTTGAAAGAAAATATAAGTTTTGTATTTAACTTATTTGAATTCCCTATGCAGTCGCGAAGACTATTTTAATGACTAAAGATTGAATCTTTGAACGAAAATACCTCAATCAAAGTACCGATTAGGTCATAAGACCCTTTTAATGTATAAATATCAAATCTTTGAAAGAAAATGAGAGTTTTGAGATAAATTTGTTCGAGTTCCCTTTGACGTCACGAAGAGTGTTTTAATAAGTAAAGATTGAAATTTGGAATGAAATTACCCCAATCCAGGTACCTATTAAGTCACTTGACCTTTTTGACGTATAAAGTTTGAATCTTTTAAAGAAAATTAGAGTTTTGAGTTTAACTTATTCGAATTCCCTACGAAGTCGCGTAGCGTATTTTAATGGATAAAGATTGAATCTTGAATGAAAATACCTCAATCATGGTATCTACTTATTCGAGTTTCCTTTGACATCACGAAGAGTGTTTTAATATGAGTAAAGATGAATCTTTGAATGAAATTACCTCATTCACCATACCTGTTATGTCACTAGACCTTTTTAATGTATAAAGATTGAGAAAATGAGAGTTTTGAGTTTAATTTATTCGAGTTCCCTTTGAAGTCCCGAAGAGTGTTTTAATGACTAAAGATTGAATCTTTGAATAAAAATACCTCTATCAAGGTACCCATCACAGCAGTAGATGTTTTTAATGTATAAAGATTGTATCTTTGAAAGAAAATTAGAGTCTTGAGTTAAACTTATTCGAGTTCCCGTTGACGTCACGAAGAGTACTTTAATGAGTAAAGATTGAAACTTTGAATGAAATTACCTGAATCAAGATACCCATTATGTCACTTGGCCTTTTTAATTTATAAAGATTGCATCTTTGAAAGAAAATGTGAGTTTTGAGTCTAATTTATTCGAGTTCCCTCTGCATTCGCGAAGAGTTTTTTAATGACTAAAGATACTTTAATGTGAGTTTTGAGTTTAACTTATTCGAGTCCCTACGAAGTCACGTAGCTTATTTTAATGGATAAAGATTGAATATTTGAATGAAAATACCTCAATCACAGTATCTATTATGTCACTACACCTTTTCAACATATAAAGATTTAAACTTTAAAACAAAATGAGAGTTTTGAGTTAAACTTATTCGAGTTACCTTTCATATCACGAAGAGTGTTTTAAGGAGTAAAGATAGAATCCTTGAATGAAATCTCCTCAATAAAGGTATCGATTGTGTCACTAGACCTTTTTAATGTATAAAGATTAAATCTTTGAAAGAAAATGAGAGTTTTGAGTTAAACTTATTCGAATTCCCTTTGACGTCCCGAAGAGTATGTTAATGAGTAAGATTGAATCTTTGAATGAAATTAACTCAATAAAGGTACCTATTATGTCACTAGACCATTTTAATGTATAAAGATTAAATCTTTGAAATAAAATGAGTATTTTGAGTTAAACTTATTCGAGTTCCCTTAGACATCACGATGAGTGTTCTAATTAGTAAAAATTGAATCTTTGAATGAAATTACCTCAATCAAGGTACCTATTATGTTAATAAACCTTTTTAATGTAAAAAGATTGAATCTTTGGAAGAAAATAAGAGTTTTGAGTTTAACTTATTCGAGTTCCGAATGAAGTGTCGAAGAGTGTTTTAATGACTAAGGATTGAATCTTTGAATGAAAATACTTCAATCAAGGTACCCATTATGTCACTATACGTTTTTAATGTATAAAGATTGAATCTTTGAAATAAAATGAGAGTTTCGACATAAACTTATTCAAGTTCCATTTGACAACCTGAAGGGTGTTTTAATGAGTAAAGATTGAATCATTAGATGAAAATGTCTCAATTAAGGTACCTATTTTGTCACTAGAGCATTTTACTGTGAAAAGATTAAATCTTTGATAGAAATTGAGAGTTTTGAGTTAACCTTATTCGAGTTCCCATTGACGTCACGAAGAGTGTTTCAGTTAGTAAAATTGAATCTTTGAATGAAATTATCTCAATCAAGGTACCTATTATGTCACTAGACCGTTTTAATATATAAAGATTAAATCTTTGAAAGAAAATGATAGTTTTGAGTTTAACCTATTCGAATTCCCTATGAAGTCGCGTAGAGTGTTTTAATGACTAAAGATTGAATATTTGAATGAAAATAACTTAATAAAGGTACCTACTAGGTCACTTGACCATTTTAATGTATAAAGATTAAATCTTTGAAAGAAAATGAGTGTTTTGAGTTAAACTTATTCGAGTTCCATTGGACATCACGATGAGTGTTTTAATGAGTAAAGATTGAATCTTTGAATGAAATTACCTCAATCAAGGTACCTATTATATGTCAATAGACCTTTTTAAAGTTTAAAGATTGAATCTTTGAAAGAAAATGTGAGTTTTGAGTTTAACTTATCCGACTTCCCAATGAAGTGTCGAAGAGTGTTTTAATGACTAAGGATTGAATCTTTGAAAGAAAATGAGAGTTTTTAGGTAAACTTATTAGAGTTCCCTTTGACGTCCCGAAGAGTATGTTAATGAGTAAAATTGAATCTTTGATTGAAATTAACTTAATAAGGGTACCTATTATGTCACTAGACCATTTTAAAGTATAAAGATTAAATCTTTGAAAGAAAATGAGTGTTTTGAGTTAAACTTATTCGAGTTCCCTTGGACATCACGATGAGTGTTTTAATGAGTAAAGATTGAATCTTTGAATGAAATTATCTCAATCAATGTACATATTATGTTAATAGACCTTTTTAATCTATAAAGATTGAATCTTTGAATCAAAATGAGAGTTTTTGAGTTTAACTTATTTGAGTTCCCATTGAAGTGCCGAAGAGTGTTTTAACAACTAAAGATTGAACCATTGAACGAAAATACTTCAATCAAGGTACCCATTATGTCATATCCAGAATTTTATTAACTCTTTAATTACTGAGCTTGTTAATAAGTGTTTGAGTTTAAATATTTATATTTAATTGCGTTGGAAAACAAGATAAGAAATTTTATTTTTATAAACAATTAATTTCAAGTATAAAAATTGTTCACCAATGCATGGTATATGGTACCTAGAAGTGTTTGCACATGTTTGTTATATATTTATGTGTATGGTCTCAATTACAAATTTTTGAAGTGGTGGCAGGTAGTGGGAAGGAAAGAAAAAAATATATATATATTAAATGAACAAGGTGTGTATATTGAAGTCAATGTGTTATGTCGTGGGTGTGTTTGTGCTAGAAGTTTCTGCTGGTAGCCCATATACATAGAATTATATTACTTACAAGCTTTAAAGTTGGTAAGGTAAATTGGTGGGCCCAATTGAAAACCATGCCTATGTATATCCTTAAGTAGTGCATAGATAAAAGCTTAATTAAAAAGGTGTACTAGCTGCCAGTGTATATTTATATCCAAGACTACTCACTTAATCACACACACATGGTCATTGTTCAGGTGTATATATATTTCGTGTGGAGGTTTGTTGTGGACCGCTGGAACACCCTACTTATCTATGTGGGTTGATTAAAATAAAAATAAAAAGAAGCCATTATTTTATTTTTAGGTGTTGCCAGCACAAACCATCAGTGTCTATACACTTAACAAGTTGCAAAGAGCCTTTAAGGGGCCTTTTGAACAGAAGCAAGAAGGAGAGTTTTCGCCATAGAAGAACAAAGGAAAAAGGAAGTGTAAGAAGAAAGGAGTATAGAAAGAGAAGGATTTTCCTCTCTAAAGTTTAAGTAAACTCAAAGATAGGTGAGGGGTTGTAGAGTTTAAATTATATATTGAAAGTTTGTTATTTAATCTTTTAGTACTTAATTCAATTAACTGTGGCAGCATAGACACCATCTCTTTATTGTGAAAGGCTGCCTTATGTGAATTGTTATCATGATTATTTTAGTGTAATTGTGAAGTTGGTGAGTAAAGGTTTATTATCGGAATTTTCCATAGTTGATATTAGAAGCTGTTCTTGAGGAAATTCTAATTGTTCAATTGTTCTAGTTCAATTGAGTTGTAAATTTCTTTTAAGTTATATATACCATGCTGGGTAGTAAGTATTGTGTGGGAATTTAATCCAAATGGTTAAAATTGGAAATTTCCATTACAATTGTATAGAAAAGTTGAGATTTATAGGAAGGTGACAATAATTATTTATTTCTCTTTAGAAATGAATATAACATGGTTATAATATTGTTCAGGCAAAGAGACGGAACGGACCACATCGACGGTGCCGAAGGAAAAATAAATAATTGGAAAAGTAATCAAGGTGAGTGTACTCACTGGAAGTTTATACTTGGATGTATTTAATTGAAGTATTGAAACTGTTTATGTGAAATGAAGATGAATATATATAACTTGATTATATTATATAAGGTCCATACTCTGGCCTGGAAGGAGAGTACTATATTAAATAAGGTCCATACTCTGGCCACGAAGGAGAGTACTATATTTAAATAAGGTCCATACTCTGGCCTAGAAAGAGAGTACTATATTATATAAGGTCCATACTCTGGCCTAGAAGGAGAGTACTATATTTTAAAGTATGTAATATGTTAATGAAGTGTAATTGAAGCAATCAGATAATATCTGTTTATATTACTCTGATGTAGTAGTGTTGCATTCACTGGGCTTTAAGCTCACTCCTTCCATATTTATATTTTTCAGGTATCAGTTTGGGTTGCTACTGCCAAGTCTAGAATCTTATGTGTAAATGGGGAAAAGAACAATGGAACGTCTTTTGTGTAAAATGTAAATATTGTAGTAGACCTTAATACTATGACTTGTAGTTACTTGTTTAGTTTTTAGAACTTAAAAGGTGGATTTATAGTTTATGTTTTTATTGTAAACTATTAAACAGGTATATTGATGTAGGATGATGTTATGTTTGAATGAGGTTAATGCAGATGGTTAGATGCATCCCAAGTTGTTCAATTTATTTAAAAATGTAAATTGGGTTGGGATGTGACAACTTTTGGTATCAGAGCCTAGGTTTTCTAGGTTCTGGAGGTCATAAGAGTATAGACTGGCAGTGGCAGTAAGAAGTGTGTAGTAGAGTCATTTATTTGACTTAATTTTATACTAACAAATATAAGTGGTGATTATGTATCATATATATGTTGTTATATTTGAGATTCATTGCAGATAAAAAGCAATGGAAAGGGAAAGTGGTTATCATGGAACTGAGGGTGAAGCCACTTATGTTCCTGTTGAGGCTGAAGTAGAACAACCTATGCAGGGTGGTATAAGAAGAGAACAGGAGTGCTTAACTGGTATGCAAAAAATGGAAAAGGCTATAATAGACTTGGCAGAACAAAACAAACTATTTATGGCGAGTCAAATGATGATACAAGAAAGGCTGGAAAGACAACAGAAATGGAAGAAAGGCTCTGATTATGAGAGGTTTATCAAGTTAACACCCCCAGAATTTTCAGGTACTACCAAACCAGAAGAAGCAGAGGGGTGGGTAAGAAGAATGGAATCGATATTTGCAGTGATGGGTGCAGCAGAAGACCGGAAGGTAAACTTAGCTACATTTATGTTCAAAAATGAAGCTAGTTATTGGTGGGACACGACAAAACATTTGTTGCTCACTCCAGTAGAGAAAGAGGTGATATTCTGGAATCCATTTGTTAAAGCTTTTTATGAGAAATATTTCCCTCCAATTTACCGAAAAGAGAAGGAACGGGAGTTTATTCTCCTAAAACAAGATAGAATGTCTATGGTTGATTATGAAGTTAAGTTTACAGCTTTATCGAGGTTCGCACCCAAGTTTGTACAGAATGAAGAAGATAAATGTACAAAATTCCAGGATGGTTTAGAGGCGGCTATTAAGTCTAGAGTTTCAGTGTTTGAGGAAACATATTATAACAGACTTGTGAATAAAGCCATGATTGCCGAAAGGGATGTGAAAGAATTGCAAGAAAGAAGGAAACAATACAAAAGAAATAGATCTGAGCCGTCACAGTCAAGAGGAGGTGAAGGAATTGCAAGTCAGAAAAGTCAAAGGTCGCGGTATGGAAGGGGAAGGGGTGGTGAATCTCAAGGCCAGACATCAAGTATTGGAAGAGGTCAAGGGCTTTCCGAACAATAATCTGTACAACAAGGTAGTTTTGGAGGACGTGGTACTGGCAGGGGGTGTTTTCAGTGCGGAAGGGAAGGTCACCAGAAGAAGGATTGTCCTATCTTGAAAGCAGAAGAGTGCTATCATTGCCATCAGCCGGGTCATCGGAAGAGAGATTGTCCTATGTTGACAGGAATGACATCAGTGGGCAGTGTTGCTGGTTCTGGTAGAGGTTTTGCACAGGGGAACTCGTCAAGAGGAGGTAAGGGTATTACAAGTGGTTCGCAAGCCCAGGGAAGAGTGTTTGCTATGACACTTCAGGATGCTCAAGCAACACCAGAAGTGGTGACAGGTACACTTTCTATTTTGGATAGAAATGTTACTGTGCTTATTGATCTTGGCGAAACCCATTCATTTGTTGCATAATCTATTGCTATGCATTTGGGTAGACCACTTTCATCATTAGATAGTAAATTGTTTATTTCTACACCAATGGGAGAAGTGGTAGTGGTTGCAAATGAATACCGGGATTGTGTGTTACAATTGGGAGATAGACAGTTAAAGGTAAATTTGATACCGTTGGGTATACCAGATTTTGATATCATTTTGGGTATGAATTGGCTGTCTGCGTATCATGCTTCAATAGACCGTTTTCGGAAAGAAGTTGTATTTCAGATACCAGGGGAGCCAGAATTTAGATTTACCGGAGAAAGAAATGTTATTCCAAACTGTCTCATTTCAGCTATACAAACCAGAAAGTTGTTGAAGAAAGGGTGTCAGGGTTACTTGGCTTATGTGATTGATACTGAAAATAAAGATATGACACTTGAAAATGTACCAGTGGTAAGGGAATTCACAGATGTGTTTCCAGAAGAATTACCAGGGTTGCCAGTAGACAGGGAGGTAGATTTTACCATTGAGTTGGTACCAGGAACAACTCCAATTTCTATTGCTCCGTATCGAATGGCACCGACAGAATTGAAAGAGTTGAAGATACAGTTGTAAGATTTACTAGATAAAGGCTTCATTCGACCTAGTATTTCACCGTGGGGTGCACCGGTGTTATTTGTTAAGAAGAAGGATTGTACTATGCGGTTGTGTATTGACTACAGACAGTTAAATAAAGTGACCATCAGAAACAAGTATCCATTGCCACGAATTGATGATCTGTTTGATCAGTTGTAAGGGGGAAAGGTGTTTTCTAAGATTGATTTGAGGTCAGGATATCACCAGTTGAAGGTAAAGGATAGTGATATTTCGAAAACTGCTTTTCGAACTCGATATGGTCATTATGAGTTTTTGGTAATGCCTTTTGGGTTAACCAATGCTCCAGCGGTGTTTATGGATTTAATGAATCGAGTATTTCATCCGTATGTTGATTCTTTTGTTATTGTCTTCATCGATGATATTTTGATATATTCTCGGAGTGTGGATGAACATGAAAAGCATTTAAGAATTGTGGTACAGATGAAACAACTCTTTGGTAAGTTCAGCAAATGTGAGTTTTGGCTTGATAAAGTTGTCTTTTTGGGGCATGTAGTATCTGGGGATCGTATTTATGTTGACCCATCAAAAGTGGAAGCAGTGGTGAAATGGGAAAGGCCTACCAATGTGACAGAAGTTAGAAGTTTTTTGGGATTAGCAAGTTATTACCGGAGGTTCATCCAAGGGTTTTCTAGTATCGCATTGCCATTGACAAAGTTGACCCGGAAAGAAGTAAAGTTTGTGTGGGGTGAGGAATGCCAAAGAAGTTTTGAAGAATTGAAGAAAAAGTTAACGTCAGCCCCAGTGTTAACTATTCCGTGTGGTGGTGAAGGTTTTGTGATTTACACTGATGCTTCACATCAGGGTCTGGGATGTGTTTTGATGCAAAATGGTAAAGTAATTGCATATGCTTTTAGACAATTGAAGAATCATGAATTGAATTATCCTACACATGACTTGGAGTTAGCTGCTATTGTTTTTGCTTTAAAATTGTGGAGGCATTATCTGTATGGTGAACTTTGTGAAATATTTACAGATCATCAGAGTTTGAAGTATTTGTTTACATAGAAGGATTTAAATTTGAGACAGAGGCGTTGGATGGAGTTAATCAAAGATTATGATTGTAATATCCACCATCATCCTGGAAAAGCCAATGTAGTAGCAGATGCCTTGAATAGGAAGTCTTCAGGGAGACTATCTTGTGTACAGTGTGCACGGGTGGCAAATATTATGGAATTGAGACTGATGGGAGTTGAATTGACAGTTACTAACAAAGGAGCATTGTTTGCACATGTTACGGTGAGACCTTTGTTGCTGGATAGAATTAAAGAGCTGCAAATACATGACGTATTCCTGGATAAGAAAAGAAAAGAAGCTCAAGAGGGTATGCAAACTGAATTTATAGTTAGGGATGATGGGATTTTGTATTTTAAAAGTCGAATTTGTGTTCCAAATGATGTTTCCTTGAAGAAAGATATTTTAGATGAAGCCCACAGTTCTATATATGCTATGCATCCGGGGAGTACTAAAATGTACAGGGATTTGAAAGAATACTATTGGTGGAACAATATGAAGCGTGAAATTGCAGAATTTGTAGCAAAGTGTTTGATATGTCAACGAGTTAAAGCTGAACATCAGAAACCAGCAGGGTTGTTGCACCCGTTACCAGTTCCACAGTGGAAATGGGAGCATGTAACCATGGATTTTGTGACGGGACTTCCAAGATCAAAACGAGGACATGACTCTATTTGGGTGATAGTTGATCGATTGACGAAATCAGCTCACTTTCTGGCAGTGAAAACACTTATTCTACAAAGGAATATGCTCGTTTGTATGTTGATGTGATCATATGTTTGCATGGGGCTCCAGTTTCTATTGTTTTGTGACAGGGATCCGAAGTTCACTTCGAGATTTTGGTATAGTTTGCATGAAGCCATGAAAACTTCTCTGAAGTTCAGTATAGCTTTTCACCCGCAGACAGATGGGCAGTCAGAACGAACAATTCAGATTTTGGAAGATATGTTGAGAGCTTGTGCGTTGGACTTCAAAGGTAATTGGGATGATTATTTACCGTTGATTGAATTTGCCTATAATAATAGTTATCAGTCTACTATTGGAATGGCACCGTATGAAGCTTTGTATGGGAGAAAATGTAGAACTCCATTGTGTTGGGATGAGGTGGGGGAAAGAAAGTTATTGGGTCTAGAATTGATTGAACTTACAACAGAAAAAGTGAAAATAATTCAGCAGCGTATGAAAGTGGCACAGGATAGACAGAAAAGTTATGTAGATGTGCGAAAAAGAAGAGATTTGGAATTTGAAGTTGGTGATTTTGTTTTTCTTCGTATTTCTCCTTGGAAAGGTATTATAAGGTTTGGAAAGAAAGGTAAGTTAAGTGCCAGACACATTGGACCTTACAAGATTCTGGAACGAATAGGAGCAGTGGCGTATCGGTTGGAATTACCAAAAGAATTATCAAGATTGCATGATGTTTTCCATGTGTCTATGCTTCGGAAGTATATATCGGATCCATCTCATGTTTTAGTTGCAGAACCGATAAAGTTGAAGGAAGATTTGACTTATGTAGAGGAACCGGTACAGATTTTGGATGGCCGGGAGCAAGTGCTACAGAATAAAACTATATCACTGGTAAAGGTATTGTGGAGGGGTCATACAATTGAAGAATCGACTTGGGAAAGTGAAGAAGTTATGCGAATGTAATATCCTCACTTGTTCGGTATGTTTCATGCATTTTAATTTCGAGGACGAAATTTATTTTAAGAGGGGTAGATTGTCATATCCAGAATTTTATTAACTCTTTAATTACCGAGCTTGTTAATATGTGTTTGAGTTTAAATATTTATATTTAATTGCGTTGGAAAACAAGATAAGAAATTTCATTTTTATAAACAATTAATTTCAAGTATAAAAATTGTTCACCAATGCATGGTATATGGTACCTAGAAGTGTTTGCACATGTTTGTTATATATTTATGTGTATGGTGTCAATTACAAATTTTTGAAGTGGTGGCAGGTAGTGGGAAGGAAAGAAAAAAATATATATATATTAAATGAACAAGGTGTGTATATTGAAGACAATGTGTTATGTCGTGGGTGTGTTTGTGCTAGAAGTTTCTGCTAGTAGCCCATATACATTGAATTATATTAGTTACAAGCTTTAAAGTTGGTAAGGTAAATTGGTGGGCCCAATTGAAAACCATGCCTATGTATATCCTTAAGTAGTGCATAGATAAAAGCTTAATTAAAAAGGTGTACTAGCTGCCAGTGTATATTTATATCCAAGACTACTCACTTAATCACACACACATGGTCATTGTTCAGGTGTACATATATTTCGTGTGGAGGTTTGTTGTGGACCGCTGGAACACCCTACTTATCTATGTGGGTTGATTAAAATAAAAATAAAAAGGAAGCCATTATTTTATTTTTAGGTGTTGCCAGCACAAACCATCAGTGTCTATACACTTAACACGTTGCAAAGAGCCTTTAAGGGGCCTTTTGAACCGAAGCAAGAAGGAGAGTTTTCGCCATAGGAGAACAAAGGAAAAAGGAAGTGTAAGAAGAAAGGAGTATAGAAAGAGAAGGATTTTCCTCTCTAAAGTGTTAGTAAACTCAAAGATAGGTGAGGGGTTGTAGAGTTTAAATTATATATTGAAAGTTTGTTATTTAATCTTTTAGTACTTAATTCAATTAACTGTGGCAGCATAGACACCATCTCTTAATTGTGAAAGGCTGCCTTATGTGAATTGTTATCATGATTATTTTAGTGTAATTGTGAAGTTGGTGAGTAAAGGTTTATTATCGGAATTTTCTATAGTTGATATTATAAGCTGTTCTTGAGGAAATTCTAATTGTTCAATTGTTCTAGTTCAATTGAGTTGTAAATTTCTTTTAAGTTATATATACCATGCTGGGTAGTAAGTATTGTGTGGGAATTTAATCCAAATGGTTAAAATTGGAAATTTCCATTACAATTGTATAGAAAAGTTGAGATTTATAGGAAGGTGACAATAATTATTTATTTCTCTTTACAAATGAATATAACATGGTTATAATATTGTTCAGACAAAGAGACGGAACGGACCACATCGACGGTGCCGAAGGAAAAATAAATAATTGGAAAAGTAATCAAGGTGAGTGTACTTACTGGAAGTTTATACTTGGATGTATTTAATTGAAGTATTGAAACTGTTTATGTGAAATGAAGATGAATATATATAACTTGATTATATTATATAAGGTCCATACTCTGGCCTGGAAGGAGAGTACTATATTAAATAAGGTCCATACTCTGGCCACGAAGGAGAGTACTATATTTAAATAAGGTCCATACTCTGGCCTAGAAAGAGAGTACTATATTATATAAGGTCCATACTCTGGCCTAGAAGGAGTGTACTATATTTTAAAGTATGTAATATGTTAATGAAGTGTAATTGAAGCAATCAGATAATATCTGTTTATATTACTCTGATGTAGTAGTGTTGCATTCACTGGGCTTTAAGCTCACTCCTTCCATATTTATATTTTTCAGGTATCAGTTTGGGTTGCTACTGCCAAGTCTAGAATCTTATGTGTAATGGGGAAAAGAACAATGGAACGTCTTTTGTGTAAAATGTAAATATTGTAGTAGACCTTAATACTGTGACTTGTAGTTACTTGTTTAGTTTTTAGAACTTAAAAGGTGGATTTATAGTTTATGTTTTTATTGTAAACTATTAAACAGGTATATTGATGTAGGATGATGTTATGTTTGAATGAGGTTAATGTAGATGGTTAGATGCATCCCAAGTTGTTCAATTTATTTAAAAATGTAAATTGGGTTGGGATGTGACAACTTTTGTTATCAGAGCCTAGGTTTTCTAGGTTCTGGAGGTCATAAGAGTCTAGACTGGCAGTGGCAGTAAGAAGTGTGTAGTAGAGTCATTGATTTGACTTAATTTTATACTAACAAATATAAGTGGTGATTATGTATCATATATATGTTGTTATATTTGAGATTCATTGCAGATAAAAAGAAATGGAAAGGGAAAGTGGTTATCATAGAACTGAGGGTGAAGCCACTTATGTTCCTGTTGAGGCTGAAGTAGAACAACCTATGCAGGGTGGTATGAGAAGAGAATAGGAGTGCTTAACTGGTATGCAAAAAATGGAAAAGGCTATAATAGACTTTGCAGAACAAAACAAACTATTTATGGCGAGTCAAATGATGATACAAGAAAGGCTAGAAAGACAACAGAAATGGAAGAAAGGCTCTGATTATGAGAGGTTTATCAAGTTAACACCCCCAGAATTTTCAGGTACTACCAAACCAGAAGAAGCAGAGGGGTGGGTAAGAAGAATGGAATCGATATTTGCAGTGATGGGTGCAGCAGAAGACCGGAAGGTGAACTTAGCTACATTTATGTTCAAAAATGAAGCTAGTTATTGGTGGGACACGACAAAACATTTGTTGCTCACTCCAGGAGAGAAAGAGGTGATATTCTGGAATCCATTTGTTAAAGCTTTTTATGAGAAATATTTCCCTCCAATTTACCGAAAAGAGAAGGAACGGGAGTTTATTCTCCGAAAACAAGATAGAATGTCTATGGTTGATTATGAAGTTAAGTTTACAGCTTTATCGAGGTTCGCACCCAAGTTTGTACAGAATGAAGAAGATAAATGTACAAAATTCCAGGATGGTTTAGAGGCGGCTATTAAGTCTAGAGTTTCAGTGTTTGAGGAAACATATTATAACAGACTTGTGAATAAAGCCATGATTGCCGAAAGGGATGTGAAAGAATTGCAAGAAAGAAGGAAACAATACAAAAGAAATAGATCTGAGCCGTCACAGTCAAGAGGAGGTGAAGGAATTGCAGGTTATAAAAGTCAAAGGTCGCGGTATGGAAGGGGAAGGGGTGGTGAATCTCAAGGCCAGACATCAAGTATTGGAAGAGGTCAAGGGCTTTCCGAACAACAATCTGTACAACAAGGTAGTTTTGGAGGACGTGGTACTGGCAGGGGGTGTTTTCAGTGCGGAAGGGAAGGTCACCAGAAGAAGGATTGTCCTATCTTGAAAGCAGAAGAGTGCTATCATTGCCATCAGCCGGGTCATCGGAAGAGAGATTGTCCTATGTTGACAGGAATGACATCAGTGGGCAGTGTTGCTGGTTCTGGTAGAGGTTTTGCATAGGGGAACTCGTCAAGAGGAGGTAAGGGTGTTACAAGTGGTTCGCAAGCCCAGGGAAGAGTGTTTGCTATGACACTTCAGGATGCTCAAGCAACACCAGAAGTGGTGACAGGTACACTTTCTATTTTGGATAGAAATGTTACTGTGCTTATTGATCTTGGCGAAACCCATTCATTTGTTGCATAATCTATTGCTATGCATTTGGGTAGACCACTTTCATTATTAGATAGTAAATTGTTTATTTCTACACCAATGGGAGAAGTGGTAGTGGTTGCAAATGAATACCGGGATTGTGTGTTACAATTGGGAGATAGACAGTTAAAGGTAAATTTGATACCGTTGGGTATACCAGATTTTGATATCATTTTGGGTATGAATTGGCTGTCTGCGTATCATGCTTCAATAGACCGTTTTCGGAAAGAAGTTGTATTTCAGATACCAGGGGAGCCAGAATTTAGATTTACCGGAGAAAGAAATGTTATTCCAAACTGTCTCATTTCAGCTATACAAACCAGAAAGTTGTTGAAGAAAGGGTGTCAGGGTTACTTGGCTTATGTGATTGATACTGAAAATAAAGATATGACACTTGAAAATGTACCAGTGGTAATGGAATTCACAGATGTGTTTCCAGAAGAATTACCAGGGTTGCCAGTAGACAGGGAGGTAGATTTTACCATTGAGTTGGTACCAGGAACAACTCCAATTTCTATTGCTCCGTATCGAATGGCACCGACAGAATTGAAAGAGTTAAAGATACAGTTGTAAGATTTACTAGATAAAGGCTTCATTCGACCTAGTATTTCACCGTGGGGTGCACCGGTGTTATTTGTTAAGAAGAAGGATTGTACTATGCGGTTGTGTATTGACTACAGACAGTTAAATAAAGTGACCATCAGAAACAAGTATCCATTGCCACGAATTGATGATCTGTTTGATCAGTTGTAAGGGGGAAAAGTGTTTTCTAAGATTGATTTGAGGTCAGGATATCACCAGTTGAAGGTAAAGGATAGTGATATTTCGAAAACTGCTTTTCGAACTCGATATGGTCATTATGAGTTTTTGGTAATGCCTTTTGGGTTAACCAATGCTCCAGCGGTGTTTATGGATTTAATGAATCGAGTATTTCATCCGTATGTTGATTCTTTTGTTATTGTCTTCATCGATGATATTTTGATATATTCTCGGAGTGTGGATGAACATGAAAAGCATTTAAGAATTGTGGTACAGATGAAACAACTCTTTGGTAAGTTCAGCAAATGTGAGTTTTGGCTTGATAAAGTTGTCTTTTTGGGGCATGTAGTATCTGGGGATGGTATTTATGTTGACCCATCAAAAGTGGAAGCAGTGGTGAAATGGGAAAGGCCTACCAATGTGACAGAAGTTAGAAGTTTTTTGGGATTAGCAGGTTATTACCGGAGGTTCATCCAAGGGTTTTCTAGTATCGCATTGCCATTGACAAAGTTGACCCGGAAAGAAGTAAAGTTTGTGTGGGGTGAGGAATGCCAAAGAAGTTTTGAAGAATTGAAGAAAAAGTTAACGTCAGCCCCAGTGTTAACTATTCCGTGTGGTATTGAAGGTTTTGTGATTTTCACTGATGCTTCACATCAGGGTCTGGGATGTGTTTTGATGCAAAATGGTAAAGTAATTGCATATGCTTCTAGACAATTGAAGAATCATGAATTGAATTATCCTACACATGACTTGGAGTTAGCTGCTATTGTTTTTGCTTTAAAATTGTGGAGGCATTATCTGTATGGTGAACTTTGTGAAATATTTACAGATCATCAGAGTTTGAAGTATTTGTTTACACAGAAGGATTTAAATTTGAGACAGAGGCGTTGGATGGAGTTAATCAAAGATTATGATTGTAATATCCACCATCATCCTGGAAAAGCCAATGTAGTAGCAGATGCCTTGAGTAGGAAGTCTTCAGGGAGACTATCTTGTGTACAGTGTGCACGGGTGGCAAATATTATGGAATTGAGACTGATGGGAGTTGAATTGACAGTTACTAACAAAGGAGCATTGTTTGCACATGTTACGGTGAGACCTTTGTTGCTGGATAGAATTAAAGAGCTGCAAATACATGACGTATTCCTGGATAAGAAAAGAAAAGAAGCTCAAGAGGGTATGCAAACTGAATTTATAGTTAGGGATGATGGGATTTGGTATTTTAAAAGTCGAATTTGTGTTCCAAATGATGTTTCCTTAAAGAAAGATATTTTAGATGAAGCCCACAGTTCTATATATGCTATGCATCCGGGGAGTACTAAAATGTACAGGGATTTGAAAGAATACTATTGGTGGAACAATATGAAGCGTGAAATTGCAGAATTTGTAGCAAAGTGTTTGATATGTCAACGAGTGAAAGCTGAACATCAGAAACCAGCAGGGGTTGTTGCACCCGTTACCAGTTCCACAGTGGAAATGGGAGCATGTAACCATGGATTTTGTGACGGGACTTCCAAGATCAAAACGAGGACATGACTCTATTTGGGTGATAGTTGATCGATTGACGAAATCAGCTCACTTTCTGGCAGTGAAAACACTTATCCTATAAAGGAATATGCTCGTTTGTATGTTGATGTGATCATATGTTTGCATGGGGCTCCAGTTTCTATTGTTTGTGACAGGGATCCGAAGTTCACTTCGAGATTTTGGTATAGTTTGCATGAAGCCATGAAAACTTCTCTGAAGTTCAGTATAGCTTTTCACCCGCAGACAGATGGGCAGTCAGAACGAACAATTCAGATTTTGGAAGATATGTTGAGAGCTTGTGCGTTGGACTTCAAAGGTAATTGGGATGATTATTTACCGTTGATTGAATTTGCCTATAATAATAGTTATCAGTCTACTATTGGAATGGCACCGTATGAAGCTTTGTATGGGAGAAAATGTAGAACTCCATTGTGTTGGGATGAGGTGGGGGAAAGAAAGTTATTGGGTCCAGAATTGATTGAACTTACAACAGAAAAAGTGAAAATAATTCAGCAGCGTATAAAAGTGGCACAGGATAGACAGAAAAGTTATGTAGATGTGCGAAAAAGAAGAGATTTGGAATTTGAAGTTGGTGATTTTGGTTTTCTTCGTATTTCTCCTTGGAAAGGTATTATGAGGTTTGGAAAGAAAGGTAAGTTAAGTCCCAGACACATTGGACCTTACAAGATTCTGGAACGAATAGGAGCAGTGGCGTATCGGTTGGAATTACCAAAAGAATTATCAAGATTGCATGATGTTTTCCATGTGTCTATGCTTCGGAAGTATATATCGGATCCATCTCATGTTTTAGTTGCAGAACCGATAAAGTTGAAGGAAGATTTGACTTATGTAGAGGAACCGGTACAGATTTTGGATGGCCGGGAGCAAGTGCTACAGAATAAAACTATATCACTGGTAAAGGTATTGTGGAGGGGTCATACAATTGAAGAATCGACTTGGGAAAGTGAAGAAGTTATGCGAATGTAATATCCTCACTTGTTCGGTATGTTTCATGCATTTTAATTTCGAGGACGAAATTTATTTTAAGAGGGGTAGATTGTCATATCCAGAATTTTATTAACTCTTTAATTACTGAGCTTGTTAATATGTGTTTGAGTTTAAATATTTATATTTAATTGCGTTGGAAAACAAGATAAGAAATTTCATTTTTATAAACAATTAATTTCAAGTATAAAAATTGTTCACCAATGCATGGTATATGGTACCTAGAAGTGTTTGCACATGTTTGTTATATATTTATGTGTATGGTGTCAATTACAAATTTTTGAAGTGGTGGCAGGTAGTGGGAAGGAAAGAAAAAAATATATATATATTAAATGAACAAGGTGTGTATATTGAAGTCAATGTGTTATGTCATGGGTGTGTTTGTGCTAGAAGTTTCTGCTAGTAGCCCATATACATTGAATTATATTAGTTACAAGCTTTAAAGTTGGTAAGGTAAATTGGTGGGCCCAATTGAAAACCATGCCTATGTATATCCTTAAGTAGTGCATAGATAAAAGCTTAATTAAAAAGGTGTACTAGCTGCCAGTGTATATTTATATCCAAGACTACTCACTTAATCACACACACATGGTCATTGTTCAGGTGTACATATATTTCGTGTGGAGGTTTGTTGTGGACCGCTGGAACACCCTACTTATCTATGTGGGTTGATTAAAATAAAAATAAAAAGGAAGCCATTATTTTATTTTTAGGTGTTGCCAGCACAAACCATCAGTGTCTATACACTTAACACGTTGCAAAGAGCCTTTAAGGGGCCTTTTGAACCGAAGCAAGAAGGAGAGTTTTCGCCATAGAAGAACAAAGGAAAAAGGAAGTGTAAGAAGAAAGGATTATAGAAAGAGAAGGATTTTCCTCTCTAAAGTGTTAGTAAACTCAAAGATAGGTGAGGGGTTGTAGAGTTTAAATTATATATGGAAAGTTTGTTATTTAATCTTTTACTACTTAATTCAATTAACTGTGGCAGCATAGACACCATCTCTTAATTGTGAAAGGCTGCCTTATGTGAATTGTTATCATGATTATTTTAGTGTAATTGTGAAGTTGGTGAGTAAAGGTTTATTATCGGAATTTTCTATAGTTGATATTATAAGCTGTTCTTGAGGAAATTCTAATTGTTCAATTGTTCTAGTTCAATTGAGTTGTAAATTTCTTTTAAGTTATATATACCATGCTGGGTAGTAAGTATTGTGTGGGAATTTAATCCAAATGGTTAAAATTGGAAATTTCCATTACAATTGTATAGAAAAGTTGAGATTTATAGGAAGGTGACAATAATTATTTATTTCTCTTTAGAAATGAATATAATATGGTTATAATATTATTCAGGCAAAGAGACGGAACGGACCACATCGACGGTGCCGAAGGAAAAATAAATAATTGGAAAAGTAATCAAGGTGAGTGTACTTACTGGAAGTTTATACTTGGATGTATTTAATTGAAGTATTGAAACTGTTTATGTGAAATGAAGATGAATATATATAACTTGATTATATTATATAAGGTCCATACTCTGGCCTGGAAGGAGAGTACTATAGTAAATAAGGTCCATACTCTGGCCACGAAGGAGAGTACTATATTTAAATAAGGTCCATACTCTGGCCTAGAAAGAGGGTACTATATTATATAAGGTCCATACTCTGGCCTAGAAGGAGAGTACTATATTTTAAAGTATGTAATATGTTAATGAAGTGTAATTGAAGCAATCAGATAATATCTGTTTATATTACTCTGATGTAGTAGTGTTGCATTCACTGGGCTTTAAGCTCACTCCTTCCATATTTATATTTTTCAGGTATCAGTTTGGGTTGCTACTGCCAAGTCTAGAATCTTATATGTAAATGGGGAAAAGAACAATGGAACGACTTTTGTGTAAAATGTAAATATTGTAGTAGACCTTAATACTGTGACTTGTAGTTACTTGTTTAGTTTTTAGAACTTAAAAGGTGGATTTATAGTTTATGTTTTTATTGTAAACTATTAAACAGGTATATTGATGTAGGATGATGTTATGTTTGAATGAGGTTAATGCAGATGGTTAGATGCATCCCAAGTTGTTCAATTTATTTAAAAATGTAAATTGGGTTGGGATGTGACAACTTTTGGTATCAGAGCCTAGGTTTTCTAGGTTCGGGAGGTCATAAGAGTCTAGACTGGCAGTGGCAGTAAGAAGTGTGTAGTAGAGTCATTTATTTGACTTAATTTTATACTAACAAATATAAGTGGTGATTATGTATCATATATATGTTGTTATATTTGAGATTCATTGCAGATAAAAAGAAATGGAAAGGGAAAATGGTTATCATAGAACTGAGGGTGAAGCCACTTATGTTCCTGTTGAGGCTGAAGTAGAACAACCTATGCAGGGTGGTATGAGAAGAGAACAGGAGTGCTTAACTGGTATGCAAAAAATGGAAAAGGCTATAATAGACTTGGCAGAACAAAACAAACTATTTATGGCGAGTCAAATGATGGTACAAGAAAGGCTGGAAAGACAACAGAAATAGAATAAAGGTTCTGATTATGAGAGGTTTATCAAGTTAACACCCCCAAAATTTTCAGGTACTACCAAACCAGAAGAAGCAGAGGGGTGGGTAAGAAGAATGGAATCGATATTTGCAGTGATGGGTGTAGCAGAAGACCGGAAGGTAAACTTAGCTACATTTATGTTCAAAAATGAAGCTAGTTATTGGTGGGACACGACAAAACATTTGTTGCTCACTCCAGGAGAGAAAGAGGTGATATTCTGGAATCCATTTGTTAAAGCTTTTTATGAGAAATATTTCCCTCCAATTTACCGAAAAGAGAAGGAACGGTAGTTTATTCTCCTAAAACAAGATAGAATGTCTATGGTTGATTATGAAGTTAAGTTTACAGCTTTATCGAGGTTCGCACCCAAGTTTGTACAGAATGAAGAAGATAAATGTACAAAATTCCAGGATGGTTTAGAGGCGGCTATTAAGTCTAGAGTTTCAGTGTTTGAGGAAACATATTATAACAGACTTGTGAATAAAGCCATGATTGCCGAAAGGGATGTGAAAGAATTGCAAGAAAGAAGGAAACAATACAAAAGAAATAGATCTGAGCCGTCACAGTCAAGAGGAGGTGAAGGAATTGCAAGTCATAAAAGTCAAAGGTCGCGGTATGGAAGGGGAAGGGGTGGTGAATCTCAAGGCCAGACATCAAGTATTGGAAGAGGTCAAGGGCTTTCCGAACAACAATCTGTACAACAAGGTAGTTTTGGAGGACGTGGTACTGGCAGGGGGTGTTTTCAGTGCGGAAGGGAAGGTCACCAGAAGAAGGATTGTCCTATCTTGAAAGCAGAAGAGTGCTATCATTGCCATCAGCCGGGTCATCGGAAGAGAGATTGTCCTATGTTGACAGGAATGACATCAGTGGGCAGTGTTGCTGGTTCTGGTAGAGGTTTTGCACAGGGGAACTCGTCAAGAGGAGGTAAGGGTGTTACAAGTGGTTCGCAAGCCCAGGGAAGAGTGTTTGCTATGACACTTCAGGATGCTCAAGCAACACCAGAAGTGGTGACAGGTACACTTTCTATTTTGGATAGAAATGTTACTGTGCTTATTGATCTTGGCGAAACCCATTCATTTGTTGCATAATCTATTGCTATGCATTTGGGTAGACCACTTTCATCATTAGATAGTAAATTGTTTATTTCTACACCAATGGGAGAAGTGGTAGTGGTTGCAAATGAATACCGGGATTGTGTGTTACAATTGGGAGATAGACAGTTAAAGGTAAATTTGATACCGTTGGGTATACCAGATTTTGATATCATTTTGGGTATGAATTGGCTGTCTGCGTATCATGCTTCAATAGACCGTTTTCGGAAAGAAGTTGTATTTCAGATACCAGGGGAGCCAGAATTTAGATTTACCGGAGAAAGAAATGTTATTCCAAACTGTCTCATTTCAGCTATACAAACCAGAAAGTTGTTGAAGAAAGGGTGTCAGGGTTACTTGGCTTATGTGATTGATACTGAAAATAAAGATATGACACTTGAAAATGTACCAGTGGTAAGGGAATTCACAGATGTGTTTCCAGAAGAATTACCAGGGTTGCCAGTAGACAGGGAGGTAGATTTTACCATTGAGTTGGTACCAGGAACAACTCCAATTTCTATTGCTCCGTATCGAATGGCACCGACAGAATTGAAAGAGTTGAAGATACAGTTGTAAGATTTACTAGATAAAGGCTTCATTCGACCTAGTATTTCACCGTGGGGTGCACCGGTGTTATTTGTTAAGAAGAAGGATTGTACTATGCGGTTGTGTATTGACTACAGACAGTTAAATAAAGTGACCATCAGAAACAAGTATCCATTGCCACGAATTGATGATCTGTTTGATCAGTTGTAAGGGGGAAAGGTGTTTTCTAAGATTGATTTGAGGTCAGGATATCACCAGTTGAAGGTAAAGGATAGTGATATTTCGAAAACTGCTTTTCGAACTCGATATGGTCATTATGAGTTTTTGGTAATGCCTTTTGGGTTAACCAATGCTCCAGCGGTGTTTATGGATTTAATGAATCGAGTATTTCATCCGTATGTTGATTCTTTTGTTATTGTCTTCATCGATGATATTTTGATATATTCTCGGAGTGTGGATGAACATGAAAAACATTTAAGAATTGTGGTACAGATGAAACAACTCTTTGGTAAGTTCAGCAAATGTGAGTTTTGGCTTGATAAAGTTGTCTTTTTGGGGCATGTCGTATCTGGGGATGGTATTTATGTTGACCCATCAAAAGTGGAAGCAGTGGTGAAATGGGAAAGGCCTACCAATGTGACAGAAGTTAGAAGTTTTTTGGGATTAGCAAGTTATTACCGGAGGTTCATCCAAGGGTTTTCTAGTATCGCATTGCCATTGACAAAGTTGACCCGGAAAGAAGTAAAGTTTGTGTGGGGTGAGGAATGCCAAAGAAGTTTTGAAGAATTGAAGAAAAAGTTAACGTCAGCCCCAGTGTTAACTATTCCGTGTGGTGGTGAAGGTTTTGTGATTTACACTGATGCTTCACATCAGGGTCTGGGATGTGTTTTGATGCAAAATGGTAAAGTAATTGCATATGCTTCTAGACAATTGAAGAATCATGAATTGAATTATCCTACACATGACTTGGAGTTAGCTGCTATTGTTTTTGCTTTAAAATTGTGGAGGCATTATCTGTATGGTGAACTTTGTGAAATATTTACAGATCATCAGAGTTTGAAGTATTTGTTTACACAGAAGGATTTAAATTTGAGACAGAGGCGTTGGATGGAGTTAATCAAAGATTATGATTGTAATATCCACCATCATCCTGGAAAAGCCAATGTAGTAGCAGATGCCTTGAGTAGGAAGTCTTCAGGGAGACTATCTTGTGTACAGTGTGCACGGGTGGCAAATATTATGGAATTGAGACTGATGGGAGTTGAATTGACAGTTACTAACAAAGGAGCATTGTTTGCACATGTTACGGTGAGACCTTTGTTGCTGGATAGAATTAAAGAGCTGCAAATACATGACGTATTCCTGGATAAGAAAAGAAAAGAAGCTCAAGAGGGTATGCAAACTGAATTTATAGTTAGGGATGATGGGATTTGGTATTTTAAAAGTCGAATTTGTGTTCCAAATGATGTTTCCTTAAAGAAAGATATTTTAGATGAAGCCCACAGTTCTATATATGCTATGCATCCGGGGAGTACTAAAATGTACAGGGATTTGAAAGAATACTATTAGTGGAACAATATGAAGCGTGAAATTGCAGAATTTGTAGCAAAGTGTTTGATATGTCAACGAGTGAAAGCTGAACATCAGAAACCAGCAGGGTTGTTGCACCCGTTACCAGTTCCACAGTGGAAATGGGAGCATGTAACCATGGATTTTGTGACGGGACTTCCAAGATCAAAACGAGGACATGACTCTATTTGGGTGATAGTTGATCGATTGACGAAATCAGCTCACTTTCTGGCAGTGAAAACACTTATTCTACAAAGGAATATGCTCGTTTGTATGTTGATGTGATCATATGTTTGCATGGGGCTCCAGTTTCTATTGTTTGTGACAGGGATCCGAAGTTCACTTCGAGATTTTGGTATAGTTTGCATGAAGCCATGAAAACTTCTCTGAAGTTCAGTATAGCTTTTCACCCGCAGACAGATGGGCAGTCAGAACGAACAATTCAGATTTTGGAAGATATGTTGAGAGCTTGTGCGTTGGACTTCAAAGGTAATTGGGATGATTATTTACCGTTGATTGAATTTGCCTATAATAATAGTTATCAGTCTACTATTGGAATGGCACCGTATGAAGCTTTGTATGGGAGAAAATGTAGAACTCCATTGTGTTGGGATGAGGTGGGGGAAAGAAAGTTATTGGGTCCAGAATTGATTGAACTTACAACAGAAAAAGTGAAAATAATTCAGCAGCGTATGAAAGTGGCACAGGATAGACAGAAAAGTTATGTAGATGTGCGAAAAAGAAGAGATTTGGAATTTGAAGTTGGTGATTTTGTTTTTCTTCGTATTTCTCCTTGGAAAGGTATTATGAGGTTTGGAAAGAAAGGTAAGTTAAGTCCCAGACGCATTGGACCTTACAAGTTTCTGGAACGAATAGGAGCAGTGGCGTATCGGTTGGAATTACCAAAAGAATTATCAAGATTGCATGATGTTTTCCATGTGTCTATGCTTCGGAAGTATATATCGGATCCATCTCATGTTTTAGTTGCAGAACCGATAAAGTTGAAGGAAGATTTGACTTATGTAGAGGAACCGGTACAGATTTTGGATGGCCGGGAGCAAGTGCTACAGAATAAAACTATATCACTGGTAAAGGTATTGTGGAGGGGTCATACAATTGAAGAATCGACTTGGGAAAGTGAAGAAGTTATGCGAATGTAATATCCTCACTTGTTCGGTATGTTTCATGCATTTTAATTTCGAGGACGAAATTTATTTTAAGAGGGGTAGATTGTCATATCCAGAATTTTATTAACTCTTTAATTACCGAGCTTGTTAATATGTGTTTGAGTTTAAATATTTATATTTAATTGCGTTGGAAAACAAGATAAGAAATTTCATTTTTATAAACAATTAATTTCAAGTATAAAAATTGTTCACCAATGCATGGTATATGGTACCTAGAAGTGTTTGCACATGTTTGTTATATATTTATGTGTATGGTGTCAATTACAAATTTTTGAAGTGGTGGCAGGTAGTGGGAAGGAAAGAAAAAAATATATATATATTAAATGAACAAGGTGTGTATATTGAAGTCAATGTGTTATGTCGTGGGTGTGTTTGTGCTAGAAGTTTCTGCTAGTAGCCCATATACATTGAATTATATTAGTTACAAGCTTTAAAGTTGGTAAGGTAAATTGGTGGGCCCAATTGAAAACCATGCCTATGTATATCCTTAAGTAGTGCATAGATAAAAGCTTAATTAAAAAGGTGTACTAGCTGCCAGTGTATATTTATATCCAAGACTACTCACTTAATCACACACACATGGTCATTGTTCAGGTGTACATATATTTCGTGTGGAGGTTTGTTGTGGACCGCTGGAACACCCTACTTATCTATGTGGGTTGATTAAAATAAAAATAAAAAGGAAGCCATTATTTTATTTTTAGGTGTTGCCAGCACAAACCATCAGTGTCTATACACTTAACACGTTGCAAAGAGCCTTTAAGGGGCCTTTTGAACCGAAGCAAGAAGGAGAGTTTTCGCCATAGAAGAACAAAGGAAAAAGGAAGTGTAAGAAGAAAGGAGTATAGAAAGAGAAGGATTTTCCTCTCTAAAGTGTTAGTAAACTCAAAGATAGGTGAGGGGTTGTAGAGTTTAAATTATATATTGAAAGTTTGTTATTTAATCTTTTAGTACTTAATTCAATTAACTGTGGCAGCGTAGACACCATCTCTTAATTGTGAAAGGCTGCCTTATGTGAATTGTTATCATGATTATTTTAGTGTAATTGTGAAGTTGGTGAGTAAAGGTTTATTATCGGAATTTTCTATAGTTGATATTATAAGCTGTTCTTGAGGAAATTCTAATTGTTCAATTGTTCTAGTTCAATTGAGTTGTAAATTTCTTTTAAGTTATATATACCATGCTGGGTAGTAAGTATTGTGTGGGAATTTAATCCAAATGGTTAAAATTGGAAATTTCCATTACAATTGTATAGAAAAGTTGAGATTTATAGGAAGGTGACAATAATTATTTATTTCTCTTTAGAAATGAATATAACATGGTTATAATATTGTTCAGGCAACGAGACGGAACGGACCACATCGACGATGCCGAAGGAAAAATAAATAATTGGAAAAGTAATCAAGGTGAGTGTACTTACTGGAAGTTTATACTTGGATGTATTTAATTGAAGTATTGAAACTGTTTATGTGAAATGAAGATGAATATATATAACTTGATTATATTATATAAGGTCCATACTCTGGCCTGGAAGGAGAGTACTATATTAAATAAGGTCCATACTCTGGCCACGAAGGAGAGTACTATATTTAAATAAGGTCCATACTCTGGCCTAGAAAGAGGGTACTATATTATATAAGGTCCATACTCTGGCCTAGAAGGAGAGTACTATATTTTAAAGTATGTAATATGTTAATGAAGTGTAATTGAAGCAATCAGATAATATCTGTTTATATTACTCTGATGTAGTAGTGTTGCATTCACTGGGCTTTAAGCTCACTCCTTCCATATTTATATTTTTCAGGTATCAGTTTGGGTTGCTACTGCCAAGTCTAGAATCTTATATGTAAATGGGGAAAAGAACAATGGAATGTCTTTTGTGTAAAATGTAAATATTGTAGTAGACCTTAATACTGTGACTTGTAGTTACTTGTTTAGTTTTTAGAACTTAAAAGGTGGATTTATAGTTTATGTTTTTATTGTAAACTATTAAACAGGTATATTGATGTAGGATGATGTTATGTTTGAAAGAGGTTAATGCAGATGGTTAGATGCATCCCAAGTTGTTCAATTTATTTAAAAATGTAAATTGGGTTGGGATGTGACAACTTTTGGTATCAGAGCCTAGGTTTTCTAGGTTCTGGAGGTCATAAGAGTCTAGACTGGCAGTGGCAGTAAGAAGTGTGTAGTAGAGTCATTTATTTGACTTAATTTTATACTAACAAATATAAGTGGTGATTATGTATCATATATATGTTGTTATATTTGAGATTCATTGCAGATAAAAAGAAATGGAAAGGGAAAATGGTTATCATAGAACTGAGGGTGAAGCCACTTATGTTCCTGTTGAGGCTGAAGTAGAACAACCTATGCAGGGTGGTATGAGAAGAGAACAGGAGTGCTTAACTGGTATGCAAAAAATGGAAAAGGCTATAATAGACTTGGCAGAACAAAACAAACTATTTATGGCGAGTCAAATGATGATACAAGAAAGGCTGGAAAGACAACAGAAATAGAATAAAGGTTCTGATTATGAGAGGTTTATCAAGTTAACACCCCCAGAATTTTCAGGTACTACCAAACCAGAAGAAGCAGAGGGGTGGGTAAGAAGAATGGAATCGATATTTGCAGTGATGGGTGCAGCAGAAGACCGGAAGGTAAACTTAGCTACATTTATGTTCAAAAATGAAGCTAGTTATTGGTGGGACACGACAAAACATTTGTTGCTCACTCCAGGAGAGAAAGAGGTGATATTCTGGAATCCATTTGTTAAAGCTTTTTATGAGAAATATTTCCCTCCAATTTACCGAAAAGAGAAGGAACGGGAGTTTATTCTCCTAAAACAAGATAGAATGTCTATGGTTGATTATGAAGTTAAGTTTACAGCTTTATCGAGGTTCGCACCCAAGTTTGTACAGAATGAAGAAGATAAATGTACAAAATTCCAGGATGGTTTAGAGGCGGCTATTAAGTCTAGAGTTTCAGTGTTTGAGGAAACATATTATAACAGACTTGTGAATAAAGCCATGATTGCCGAAAGGGATGTGAAAGAATTGCAAGAAAGAAGGAAACAATACAAAAGAAATAGATCTGAGCCGTCATAGTCAAGAGGAGGTGAAGGAATTGCAAGTCAGAAAAGTCAAAGGTCGCGGTATGGAAGGGGAAGGGGTGGTGAATCTCAAGGCCAGACATCAAGTATTGGAAGAGGTCAAGGGCTTTCCGAACAATAATCTGTACAACAAGGTAGTTTTGGAGGACGTGGTACTGGCGGGGGGTGTTTTCAGTGCGGAAGGGAAGGTCACCAGAAGAAGGATTGTCCTATCTTGAAAGCAGAAGAGTGCTATCATTGCCATCAGCCGGGTCATCGGAAGAGAGATTGTCCTATGTTGACAGGAATGACATCAGTGGGCAGTGTTGCTGGTTCTGGTAGAGGTTTTGCACAGGGGAACTCGTCAAGAGGAGGTAAGGGTGTTACAAGTGGTTCGCAAGCCCAGGGAAGAGTGTTTGCTAGACACTTCAGGATGCTCAAGCAACACCAGAAGTGGTGACAGGTACACTTTCTATTTTGGATAGAAATGTTACTGTGCTTATTGATCTTGGCGAAACCCATTCATTTGTTGCATCATCTATTGCTATGCATTTGGGTAGACCACTTTCATCATTAGATAGTAAATTGTTTATTTCTACACCAATGGGAGAAGTGGTAGTGGTTGCAAATGAATACCGGGATTGTGTGTTACAATTGGGAGATAGACAGTTAAAGGTAAATTTGATACCGTTGGGTATACCAGATTTTGATATCATTTTGGGTATGAATTGGCTGTCTGCGTATCATGCTTCAATAGACCGTTTTCGGAAAGAAGTTGTATTTCAGATACCAGGGGAGCCAGAATTTAGATTTACCGGAGAAAGAAATGTTATTCCAAACTGTCTCATTTCAGCTATACAAACCATAAAGTTGTTGAAGAAAGGGTGTCAGGGTTACTTGGCTTATGTGATTGATACTGAAAATAAAGATATGACACTTGAAAATGTACCAGTGGTAAGGGAATTCACAGATGTGTTTCCAGAAGAATTACCAGGGTTGCCAGTAGACAGGGAGGTAGATTTTACCATTGAGTTGGTACCAGGAACAACTCCAATTTCTATTGCTCCGTATCGAATGGCACCGACAGAATTGAAAGAGTTGAAGATACAGTTGTAAGATTTACTAGATAAAGGCTTCATTCGACCTAGTATTTCACCGTGGGGTGCACCGGTGTTATTTGTTAAGAAGAAGGATTGTACTATGCGGTTGTGTATTGACTACAGACAGTTAAATAAAGTGACCATCAGAAACAAGTATCCATTGCCACGAATTGATGATCTGTTTGATCAGTTGTAAGGGGGAAAGGTGTTTTCTAAGATTGATTTGAGGTCAGGATATCACCAGTTGAAGGTAAAGAATAGTGATATTTCGAAAACTGCTTTTCGAACTCGATATGGTCATTATGAGTTTTTGGTAATGCCTTTTGGGTTAACCAATGCTCCAGCGGTGTTTATGGATTTAATGAATCGAGTATTTCATCCGTATGTTGATTCTTTTGTTATTGTCTTCATCGATGATATTTTGATATATTCTCGGAGTGTGGATGAACATGAAAAGCATTTAAGAATTGTGGTACAGATGAAACAACTCTTTGGTAAGTTCAGCAAATGTGAGTTTTGGCTTGATAAAGTTGTCTTTTTGGGGCATGTAGTATCTGGGGATGGTATTTATGTTGACCCATCAAAAGTTGAAGCAGTGGCGAAATGGGAAATGCCTACCAATATGACAGAAGTTAGAAGTTTTTTGGGATTAGCAGGTTATTACCGGAGGTTCATCCAAGGGTTTTCTAGTATCGCATTGCCATTGACAAAGTTGACCCGGAAAGAAGTAAAGTTTGTGTGGGGTGAGGAATGCCAAAGAAGTTTTGAAGAATTGAAGAAAAAGTTAACGTCAGCCCCAGTGTTAACTATTCCGTGTGGTGGTGAAGGTTTTGTGATTTACACTGATGCTTCACATCAGGGTCTGGGATGTGTTTTGATGCAAAATGGTAAAGTAATTGCATATGCTTCTAGACAATTGAAGAATCATGAATTGAATTATACTACACATGACTTGGAGTTAGCTGCTATTGTTTTTGCTTTAAAATTGTGGAGGCATTATCTGTATGGTGAACTTTGTGAAATATTTACAGATCATCAGAGTTTGAAGTATTTGTTTACACAGAAGGATTTAAATTTGAGACAGAGGCATTGGATGGAGTTAATCAAAGATTATGATTGTAATATCCACCATCATCCTGGAAAAGCCAATGTAGTAGCAGATGCCTTGAGTAGGAAGTCTTCAGGGAAATTATCTTGTGTACAGTGTGCACGGGTGGCAAATATTATGGAATTGAGACTGATGGGAGTTGAATTGACAGTTACTAACAAAGGAGCATTGTTTGCACATGTTACGGTGAGACCTTTGTTGCTGGATAGAATTAAAGAGCTGCAAATACATGACGTATTCCTGGATAAGAAAAGAAAAGAAGCTCAAGAGGGTATGCAAACTGAATTTATAGTTAGGGATGATGGGATTTTGTATTTTAAAAGTCGAATTTGTGTTCCAAATGATGTTTCCTTGAAGAAAGATATTTTAGATGAAGCCCACAGTTCTATATATGCTATGCATCCGGGGAGTACTAAAATGTACAGGGATTTGAAAGAATACTATTGGTGGAACAATATGAAGCGTGAAATTGCAGAATTTGTAGCAAAGTGTTTGATATGTCAACGAGTGAAAGCTGAACATCAGAAACCAGCAGGGTTGTTGCACCCGTTACCAGTTCCACAGTGGAAATGGGAGCATGTAACCATAGATTTTGTGATGGGACTTCCAAGATCAAAACGAGGACATGACTCTATTTGGGTGATAGTTGATCGATTGACGAAATCAGCTCACTTTCTGGCAGTGAAAACACTTATTCTACAAAGGAATATGCTCGTTTGTATGTTGATGTGATCATATGTTTGCATGGGGCTCCAGTTTCTATTGTTTGTGACAGGGATCCGAAGTTCACTTCGAGATTTTGGTATAGTTTGCATGAAGCCATGAAAACTTCTCTGAAGTTCAGTATAGCTTTTCACCCGCAGACAGATGGGCAGTCAGAACGAACAATTCAGATTTTGGAAGATATGTTGAGAGCTTGTGCGTTGAACTTCAAAGGTAATTGGGATGATTATTTACCGTTGATTGAATTTGCCTATAATAATAGTTATCAGTCTACTATTGGAATGGCACCGTATGAAGCTTTGTATGGGAGAAAATGTAGAACTCCATTGTGTTGGGATGAGGTGGGGGAAAGAAAGTTATTGGGTCCAGAATTGATTGAACTTACAACAGAAAAAGTGAAAATAATTCAGCAGCGTATGAAAGTGGCACAGGATAGACAGAAAAGTTATGTAGATGTGCGAAAAAGAAGAGATTTGGAATTTGAAGTTGGTGATTTTGTTTTTCTTCGTATTTCTCCTTGGAAAGGTATTATGAGGTTTGGAAAGAAAGGTAAGTTAAGTCCCAGACGCATTGGACCTTACAAGTTTCTGGAACGAATAGGAGTAGTGGCGTATCGGTTGGAATTACCAAAAGAATTATCAAGATTGCATGATGTTTTCCATGTGTCTATGCTTCGGAAGTATATATCGGATCCATCTCATGTTTTAGTTGCAGAACCGATAAAGTTGAAGGAAGATTTGACTTATGTAGAGGAACCGGTACAGATTTTGGATGGCCGGGAGCAAGTGCTACAAAATAAAACTATATCACTGGTAAAGGTATTGTGGAGGGGTCATACAATTGAAGAATCGACTTGGGAAAGTGAAGAAGTTATGCGAATGTAATATCCTCACTTGTTCGGTATGTTTCATGCATTTTAATTTCGAGGACGAAATTTATTTTAAGAGGGGTAGATTGTCATATCCAGAATTTTATTAACTCTTTAATTACCGAGCTTGTTAATATGTGTTTGAGTTTAAATATTTATATTTAATTGCGTTGGAAAACAAGATAAGAAATTTCATTTTTATAAACAATTAATTTCAAGTATAAAAATTGTTCACCAATGCATGGTATATGGTACCTAGAAGTGTTTGCACATGTTTGTTATATATTTATGTGTATGGTGTCAATTACAAATTTTTGAAGTGGTGGCAGGTAGTGGGAAGGAAAGAAAAAAATATATATATATTAAATGAACAAGGTGTGTATATTGAAGTCAATGTGTTATGTCGTGGGTGTGTTTGTGCTAGAAGTTTCTGCTAGTAGCCCATATACATTGAATTATATTAGTTACAAGCTTTAAAGTTGGTAAGGTAAATTGGTGGGCCCAATTGAAAACCATGCCTATGTATATCCTTAAGTAGTGCATAGATAAAAGCTTAATTAAAAAGGTGTACTAGCTGCCAGTGTATATTTATATCCAAGACTACTCACTTAATCACACACACATGGTCATTGTTCAGGTGTACATATATTTCGTGTGGAGGTTTGTTGTGGACCGCTGGAACACCCTACTTATCTATGTGGGTTGATTAAAATAAAAATAAAAAGGAAGCCATTATTTTATTTTTAGGTGTTGCCAGCACAAACCATCAGTGTCTATACACTTAACACGTTGCAAAGAGCCTTTAAGGGGCCTTTTGAACCGAAGCAAGAAGGAGAGTTTTCGCCATAGAAGAACAAAGGAAAAAGGAAGTGTAAGAAGAAAGGAGTATAGAAAGAGAAGGATTTTCCTCTCTAAAGTGTTAGTAAACTCAAAGATAGGTGAGGGGTTGTAGAGTTTAAATTATATATTGAAAGTTTGTTATTTAATCTTTTAGTACTTAATTCAATTAACTGTGGCAGCGTAGACACCATCTCTTAATTGTGAAAGGCTGCCTTATGTGAATTGTTATCATGATTATTTTAGTGTAATTGTGAAGTTGGTGAGTAAAGGTTTATTATCGGAATTTTCTATAGTTGATATTATAAGCTGTTCTTGAGGAAATTCTAATTGTTCAATTGTTCTAGTTCAATTGAGTTGTAAATTTCTTTTAAGTTATATATACCATGCTGGGTAGTAAGTATTGTGTGGGAATTTAATCCAAATGGTTAAAATTGGAAATTTCCATTACAATTGTATAGAAAAGTTGAGATTTATAGGAAGGTGACAATAATTATTTATTTCTCTTTAGAAATGAATATAACATGGTTATAATATTGTTCAGGCAATGAGACGGAACGGACCACATCGACGGTGCCGAAGGAAAAATAAATAATTGGAAAAGTAATCAAGGTGAGTGTACTTACTGGAAGTTTATACTTGGATGTATTTAATTGAAGTATTGAAACTGTTTATGTGAAATGAAGATGAATATATATAACTTGATTATATTATATAAGGTCCATACTCTGGCCTGGAAGGAGAGTACTATATTAAATAAGGTCCATACTCTGGCCACGAAGGAGAGTACTATATTTAAATAAGGTCCATACTCTGGCCTAGAAAGAGGGTACTATATTATATAAGGTCCATACTCTGGCCTAGAAGGAGAGTACTATATTTTAAAGTATGTAATATGTTAATGAAGTGTAATTGAAGCAATCAGATAATATCTGTTTATATTACTCTGATGTAGTAGTGTTGCATTCACTGGGCTTTAAGCTCACTCCTTCCATATTTATATTTTTCAGGTATCAGTTTGGGTTGCTACTGCCAAGTCTAGAATCTTATGTGTAAATGGGGAAAAGAACAATGGAACATCTTTTGTGTAAAATGTAAATATTGTAGTAGACCTTAATACTGTGACTTGTAGTTACTTGTTTAGTTTTTAGAACTTAAAAGGTGGATTTATAGTTTATGTTTTTATTGTAAACTATTAAACAGGTATATTGATGTAGGATGATGTTATGTTTGAATGAGGTTAATGCAGATGGTTAGATGCATCCCAAGTTGTTCAATTTATTTAAAAATGTAAATTGGGTTGGGATGTGACAACTTTTGGTATCAGAGCCTAGGTTTTCTAGGTTCTGGAGGTCATAAGAGTCTAGACTGGCAGTGGCAGTAAGAAGTGTGTAGTAGAGTCATTTATTTGACTTAATTTTATACTAACAAATATAAGTGGTGATTATGTATCATATATATGTTGTTATATTTGAGATTCATTGCAGATAAAAAGAAATGGAAAGGGAAAGTGGTTATCATAGAACTGAGGGTGAAGCCACTTATGTTCCTGTTGAGGCTGAAGTAGAACAACCTATGCAGGGTGGTATGAGAAGAGAACATGAGTGCTTAACTGGTATGCAAAAAATGGAAAAGGCTATAATAGACTTGGCAGAACAAAACAAACTATTTGTGGCGAGTCAAATGATGATACAAGAAAGGCTGGAAAGACAACAGAAATGGAAGAAAGGCTCTGATTATGAGAGGTTTATCAAGTTAACACCCCCAGAATTTTCAAGTACTACCAAACTAGAAGAAGCAGAGGGGTGGGTAAGAAGAATGGAATCGATATTTGCAGTGATGGGTGCAGCAGAAGACCGGAAGGTAAACTTAGCTACATTTATGTTCAAAAATGAAACTAGTTATTGGTGGGACACGACAAAACATTTGTTGCTCAGTCCAGGAGAGAAAGAGGTGATATTCTGGAATCCATTTGTTAAAGCTTTTTATGAGAAATATTTCCCTCCAATTTACAGAAAAGAGAAGGAACGGGAGTTTATTCTCCTAAAACAAGATAGAATGTCTGTGGTTGATTATGAAGTTAAGTTTACAGCTTTATCGAGGTTTGCACCCAAGTTTATACAGAATGAAGAAGATAAATGTATAATATTCCAGGATGGTTTAGAGGCGGCTATTAAGTCTAGAGTTTCAGTGTTTGAGGAAACATATTATAACAGACTTGTGAATAAAGCCATGATTGCCAAAAGGGATGTGAAAGAATTGCAAGAAAGAAGGAAACAATACAAAAGAAATAGATCTGAGCCGTCACAGTCAAGAGGAGGTGAAGGAATTGCAAGTCAGAAAAGTCAAAGGTCGCGGTATGGAAGGGGAAGGGGTGGTGAATCTCAAGGCCAGACATCAAGTATTGGAAGAGGTCAAGGGCTTTTCGAACAACAATCTGTACAACAAGGTAGTTTTGGAGGACGTGGTACTGGCAGGGGGTGTTTTCAGTGCGGAAGGGAAGGTCACCAGAAGAAGGATTGTCCTATCTTGAAAGCAGAAGAGTGTTATCATTGCCATCAACCGGGTCATCGGAAGAGAGATTGTCCTATGTTGACAGGAATGACATCAGTGGGCAGTGTTGCTGGTTCTGGTAGAGGTTTTGCACAGGGGAACTCGTCAAGAGGAGGTAAGGGTGTTACAAGTGGTTCGCAAGCCCAGGGAAGAGTGTTTGCTATGACACTTCAGGATGCTCAAGCAACACCAGAAGTGGTGACAGGTACACTTTCTATTTTGGATAGAAATGTTACTGTGCTTATTGATCTTGGCGAAACCCATTCATTTGTTGCATCATCTATTGCTATGCATTTGGGTAGACCACTTTCATCATTAGATAGTAAATTGTTTATTTCTACACCAATGGGAGAAGTGGTAGTGGTTGCAAATGAATACCGGGATTGTGTGTTACAATTGGGAGATAGACAGTTAAAGGTAAATTTGATACCGTTGGGTATACCAGATTTTGATATCATTTTGGGTATGAATTGGCTGTCTGTGTATCATGCTTCAATAGACCGTTTTCGGAAAGAAGTTGTATTTCAGATACCAGGGGAGCCAGAATTTAGATTTACTGGGGAAAGAAATGTTATTCCAAACTGTCTCATTTTAGCTATACAAACCAGAAAGTTGTTGAAGAAAGGGTGTCAGGGTTACTTGGCTTATGTGATTGATACTGAAAATAAAGATATGACACTTGAAAATGTACCAGTGGTAAGGGAATTCACAGATGTGTTTCCAGAAGAATTACCAGGGTTGCCAGTAGACAGGGAGGTAGATTTTACCATTGAGTTGGTACCAGGAACAACTCCAATTTCTATTGCTCCGTATCGAATGGCACCGACAGAATTGAAAGAGTTGAAGATACAGTTGTAAGATTTACTAGATAAAGGCTTCATTCGACCTAGTATTTCACCGTGGGGTGCACCGGTGTTATTTGTTAAGAAGAAGGATTGTACTATGCGGTTGTGTATTGACTACAGACAGTTAAATAAAGTGACCATCAGAAACAAGTATCCATTGCCACGAATTGATGATCTGTTTGATCAGTTGTAAGGGGGAAAGGTGTTTTCTAAGATTGATTTGAGGTCAGGATATCACCAGTTGAAGGTAAAGGATAGTGATATTTCGAAAACTGCTTTTCGAACTCGATATGGTCATTATGAGTTTTTGGTAATGCCTTTTGGGTTAACCAATGCTCCAGCGGTGTTTATGGATTTAATGAATCGAGTATTTCATCCGTATGTTGATTCTTTTGTTATTGTCTTCATCGATGATATTTTGATATATTCTCGGAGTGTGGATGAACATGAAAAGCATTTAAGAATTGTGGTACAGATGAAACAACTCTTTGGTAAGTTCAGCAAATGTGAGTTTTGGCTTGATAAAGTTGTCTTTTTGGGGCATGTAGTATCTGGGGATGGTATTTATGTTGACCCATCAAAAGTGGAAGCAGTGGTGAAATGGGAAAGGCCTACCAATGTGACAGAAGTTAGAAGTTTTTTGGGATTAGCAGGTTATTACCGGAGGTTCATCCAAGGGTTTTCTAGTATCGCATTGCCATTGACAAAGTTGACCCGGAAAGAAGTAAAGTTTGTGTGGGGTGAGGAATGCCAAAGAAGTTTTGAAGAATTGAAGAAAAAGTTAACGTCAGCCCCAGTGTTAACTATTCCGTGTGGTGGTGAAGGTTTTGTGATTTACACTGATGCTTCACATCAGGGTCTGGGATGTGTTTTGATGCAAAATGGTAAAGTAATTGCATATGCTTCTAGACAATTGAAGAATCATGAATTGAATTATCCTACACATGACTTGGAGTTAGCTGCTATTGTTTTTGCTTTAAAATTGTGGAGGCATTATCTGTATGGTGAACTTTGTGAAATATTTACAGATCATCAGAGTTTGAAGTATTTGTTTACACAGAAGGATTTAAATTTGAGACAGAGGCGTTGGATGGAGTTAATCAAAGATTATGATTGTAATATCCACCATCATCCTGGAAAAGCCAATGTAGTAGCAGATGCCTTGAGTAGGAAGTCTTCAGGGAGACTATCTTGTGTACAGTGTGCACGGGTGGCAAATATTATGGAATTGAGACTGATGGGAGTTGAATTGACAGTTACTAACAAAGGAGCATTGTTTGCACATGTTACGGTGAGACCTTTGTTGCTGGATAGAATTAAAGAGCTGCAAATACATGACGTATTCCTGGATAAGAAAAGAAAAGAAGCTCAAGAGGGTATGCAAACTGAATTTATAGTTAGGGATGATGGGATTTTGTATTTTAAAAGTCGAATTTGTGTTCCAAATGATGTTTCCTTGAAGAAAGATATTTTAGATGAAGCCCACAGTTCTATATATGCTATGCATCCGGGGAGTACTAAAATGTACAGGGATTTGAAAGAATACTATTGGTGGAACAATATGAAGCGTGAAATTGCAGAATTTGTAGCAAAGTGTTTTTAATGTATAAATATTGAATCTTTGAAAGAAAATAAGAGTTTTGTGGTAAACTGATTCGTGTTTCCTTTGACGTCACGATAAATACTTTAATGAGTAAAGATTGAATCTTTGAAAAAAATTACCTGAATTAATACCTATTATGTCACTTGGCCTTTTTTAATTTATAAAGATTGCATCTTTGAAAGAAAATATGAGTTTTGTATTTAACTTATTTGAGTTCCCTATGCAGTCGCGAAGAGTATTTTAATGACTAAAGATTGAATCTTTGAACGAAAATACCTCAATCAAAGTACCGATTAGGTCACAAGACCATTTTAATGTATAAAGATCAAATCTCTGAAACAAAATGGGAATTTTGAGTTAAACTTATTCGAGTTCCCTTTGACGTCACGAAGAGTATTTTAATAAGTAAAGATTGAATTTTGGAATGAAATTACCACAATCCAGGTACCTATTAAGTCACTTGACCTTTTTAATGTATAAAGATTGAGTCTTTTAAAGAAAATGAGAGTTTTGAGTTTAACTTATTCGAGTTCCCTACGAAGTCGCGTAGCGTGTTTTAATGGATAAAGATTGAATCTTAGAATGAAAATACCTCAATCATGGTATGTATTATTTCACTAGACCTTTTTAACGTGTAAACATTAAATCTTTCAAATAAAATGAGAGTTTTAAGTTAAACTAATTCGAGTTATCTTTGACATCACGAAGAGTGTTTTAAGGAGTAAAGATACAATCTTTGAGTGAAATCTCCTCAATAAAGGTACCGATTGTGTCAGTTGGCCTTTTTAATGTATAAAGATTAAATCTTTGAAAGAAAATAAGAGTTTTGAGTTCAACTTATTCGAGTTCCCTTTGACGTCCCGAAGAGTATGCTAATGAGTAAGATTGAATCTTTGAATGAAATTAACTTAATAAAGGTACCTATTATATCACTAGACCATTTTAATGTATAAAGATTAAATTTTTGAAAGAAAATGAGAGTTTTGAATTAAACCTATTCGAGTTCCCTTTGACGTCACGATCAGTATTTTAATGAGTAAAATATTGTATCTTTGAATGAAAATACCTCAATCTAGGTACGCATTATGTCACTAGACCTTTTTTAATGTATAAAGATTGAATCTTTGGAGGAAAATTAGTGTTTTGGATTCAACTTATTCAAGTTCCCTTTGACATCAAGAAGAGCGGTTTAATGAGTAAAGATGAATCTTTGAATGAAATTACCTCATTCACGATACCTATTATGTCACTAGACCTTTTTAATGTTTAAAGTTTGAATCTACGAAAGAAAATGAGTGTTTTGAGTTTAACTTATGCCAGTTCCCTATGAAGTCCCGAAGAGTATTTTAATGACTAAAGATTGAATCTTTAAACGAAAATACCTCAATCAAGGTACCCATTACATCAGTAGATGTTTTTAATGTATAAATATTGAATCTTTGAAAGAAAATAAGAGTTTTACGTTAAACTGATTCGTGTATCCTTTGACGTCACGAAGAATATTTTAACGAGTAAAGGTTGAATCTTTGAATGAAATTACCTGAATGAAGATACCTATTATGCCACTTGGCCTTTTTTAATTTATAAAGATTGCATCGTTGAAAGAAAATATAAGTTTTGTATTTAACTTATTTGAGTTCCCTATGCAGTCGCGAAGAGTATTTTAATGACTAAAGATTGAATCTTTGAACGAAAATACCTGAATTAAAGTGCCGATTAGGTCACAAGACCATTTTAATGTATAAAGATCAAATCTTTCAAAGAAAATGAGAGTTTTGAGATAAACTTATTTGAGTTCCCTTTGACGTCACGAAGAGTGTTTTAATAAGTAAAGATTGAATTTTGGAATGAAATTACCCCAATCCAGGTACCTATTAAGTCACTTGACCTTTTTAAAGTATAAAGTTTGAATCTTTTAAAGAAAATTAGAGTTTTGAGTTTAACTTATTCGAATTCCATACGAAGTCGCGTAGCGTGTTTTAATGGATAAAGATTGAATCTTTGAATGAAAATACCTCAATCATGGTATCTACTTATTCGAGTTTCCTTTGACATCACGAAGAGTGTTTTAATATGAGTAAAGATGAATCTTTGAATGAAATTACCTCATTCACGATACCTGTTATGTCACTAGACCTTTTTAATGTATAAAGATTGAGAAAATGAGAGTTTTGAGTTTAACTTATTCGAGTTCCCTTTGAAGTCCCGAAGAGTGTTTTAATGACTAAAGATTGAATCTTTGAATAAAAATACCTCTATCAAGGTACCCATTACAGCAGTAGATGTTTTTAATGTATAAAGATTGTATCTTTGAAAGAAAATTCGAGTCTTGAGTTAAACTTATTCGAGTTCACGTTGACGTCACGAAGAGTACTTTAATGAGTAAAGATTGAAACTTTGAATGAAATTACCTGAATCAAGATACCCATTATGTCACTTGGCCTTTTTAATTTATAAAGATTGCATCTTTGAAAGAAAATTTGAGTTTTGAGTTTAATTTATTCGAGTTCCCTCTGTAGTCGCGAAGAGTTTTTTAATGACTAAAGATACTTTAATGTGAGTTTTGAGTTTAACTTATTCGAGTTCCCTACGAAGTCGCGTAGCGTGTTTTAATGGATAAAGATTGAATCTTTGAATGAAAATACCGCAATCATGGTATCTATTATGTCACTAGACCTTTTAAACATATAAAGATTTAAACTTTAAAATAAAATGAGAGTTTTGAGTTAAACTTATTCGAGTTACCTTTCACATCACAAAGAGTGTTTTAAGGAGTAAAGATAGAATCCTTTAATGAAATCTCCTCAATAAAGGTATCGATTGTGTCACTAGACCTTTTTAATTTATAAAGATTGAATCTTTGAAAGAAAATGAGAGTTTTGAGTTAAACTTATTCGAGTTCCCTTTGACGTCCCGAAGAGTATGTTAATGAGTAAGATTGAATCTTTCAATGAAATTAACTCAATAAAGGTACCTATTATGTCACTAGACCATTTTAATGTATAAAGATTAAATCTTTGAAATAAAATGAGTTTTTTGAGTTAAACTTATTCGAGTTCCCTTAGACATCACGATGAGTGTTCTAATGAGTAAAGATTGAATCTTTGAATGAAATTACCTCAATCAAGGTACCTATTATGTTAATAAACCTTTTTAATGTAAAAAGATTGAATCTTTGGAAGAAAATAAGAGTTTTGAGTTTAACTTATTCGAGTTCCGAATGAAGTGTCGAAGATTGTTTTAATGACTAAGGATTGAATCTTTGAATGAAAATACTTCAATCAAGGTACCCATTATGTCACTATACGTTTTTAATATATAAAGATTGAATCTTTGAAATAAAATGAGAGTTTCGACTTAAACTTATTCAAGTTCCATTTGACAACCCGAAGGGTGTTTTAATGAGTAAAGATTGAATCATTGGATGAAAATGTCTCAATTAAGGTACCTATTTTGTCACTAGAGCATTTTACTGTAAAAAGATTAAATCTTTGATAGAAATTGAGAGTTTTGAGTTAAACTTATTCGAGTTCCCATTGACGTCACGAAGAGTGTTTCAGTTAGTAAAATTGAATCTTTGAATGAAATTATCTCAATCAAGGTACCTACTATGTCACTAGACCGTTTTAATATATAAAGATTAAATCTTTGAAAGAAAATGATAGTTCTGAGTTTAACCTATTCGAATTCCCTATGAAGTCGCGTAGAGTGTTTTAATGACTAAAGATTGAATATTTGAATGAAATTAACTTAATAAAGGTACCTACTATGTCACTTGACCATTTTAATGTATAAAGATTAAATCTTTGAAAGAAAATGAGCGTTTTGAGTTAAACTTATTCGAGTTCTATTGGACATCACGACGAGTGTTTTAATGAGTAAAGATTGAATCTTTGAATGAAATTACCTCAATCAAGGTACCTATTATATGTCAATAGACCTTTTTAAAGTTTAAAGATTGAATCTTTGAAAGAAAATGTGAGTTTTGAGTTTAACTTATCCGACTTCCCAATGAAGTGTCGAAGAGTGTTTTAATGACTAAGAATTGAATCTTTGAAAGAAAATGAGAGTTTTTAGGTAAACTTATTAGAGTTCCCTTTGACATCCCGAAGAGTATGTTAATGAGTAAGATTGAATCTTTGATTGAAATTAACTTAATAAGGGTACCTATTATGTCACTAGACCATTTTAATGTATAAAGATTAAATCTTTGAAAGAAAATGAGTGTTTTGAGTTAAACTTATTCGAGTTCCCTTGGACATCACGATGAGTGTTTTAATGAGTAAAGATTGAATATTTGAATAAAATTATCTCAATCAATGTACATATTATGTTAATAGACCTTTTTAATCTATAAAGATTGAATCTTTGAATCAAAATGAGAGTTTTTGAGTTTAACTTATTCGAGTTCCTAATGAAGTGCCGAAGAGTGTTTTAACAACTGAAGATTGAATCTTTGAACGAAAATACTTCAATCAAGGTACCCATTATGTCACTAGACATTTTTAATATATAAAGATTGAATCTTTGAAATAAAATGAGGGTTTCGACTTATACTTATTCAAGTTCCCTTTAACGTTCCGAAGGGTGTTTCAATGAGTAAAGATTGAATCCTTGGATGAAAATGCCTCAATTAAGGTACCTATTTTGTCATTAGACCATTTTAATGTATAAAGATTTAATCTTTGATAGAAAATGAGAGTTTTTAGTTAAACTTATTCGAGTTCGCCCTGACGTCACGGGGAGTGTTTCAATGAGTAAAATTGAATCTTTGAATGAAATTATCTCAATAAAGGTACCTACTATGTCACTAGACCGTTTTATTATATAAAGATTAAATCTTTGAAAGAAAATGATAGTTTTGAGTTTAACCTATTCGAGTTCCCTATGAAGTCGCGTAGAGTGTTTTAATGACTAAAGATTGAATCTTTGAATGAAAATACCTCAATCAAGGTAATGTATAAAGATTAAATCTTTGAAAGATAATGAGAGTTTTGAGTTAAACTTATTCGAATTCACTTTAAAGTCACAAAGAGTGTTCTAAGGAGTAAAGATTGAATCTTTGAATGAAATTAGCACAATAAAGGTGCCTATTATGTCACTAGATCTTTTTAAGAGTTTTTAGTTAAACTTATTCGAGTTCCCTTTGACGTTACGAAGAGTGTTTTAATGAGTAACGATTGAAAATTTGAATAAAAATACCTCAATAAAGGTGCCTATTATGTCACCAGACCATTTTAACGCATAAAGATTAAATCTTTGAAAGAAAATGAGAGTTTTGAGTTAAACCAATTCGAGTTCCCTTTGACGTCACGATGAGTGTTTTAATGAGTAAACTATTGAATCTTTGAATTAAAATACATCAATCAAGGTACGTATTATGTCTCTAGACCATTTTCATGTATCAAGATTAAATCTTTAAAAGAAAATACGAGTTTTGAGTTAAACCTATTCGAGTTCCCTTTGACGTCACGATGAATGTTTTAATGAGTAAAATATTGCATATTTGAATGAAAATACCTCAATCAAGGTACCCATTATGTCACTAGACCTTTTTTAAGTTATAAAGATTGAATGTTTGGAAGAACATTAGTGTTTTGTGTTCAACTTATTCGAGTTTCCTTTGACATCACGAACTGTGTTTTAAAGAGTAAAGATGAATCTTTGAAAGAGATTACCTCATTCAATGTACCTATTATCTCCCTTGAACTTTTTAATGTATAAAGATTTAATCTATGAAAGAATTTATGGTATTGAGTTTAACTTATTCGAGTTCCCTATGAAGACCCGAAGAGTGTTTTAATGACTAAAGATTGAATCTTTGAATGAAAATACCTCAATCAAGGTACCCATTACATCAGTAGACGTTTTTAATGTATAAATATTGAATCTTTGTAAGAAAATAAGAGTTTTGCGTTAAACTGATTCGTGTTTCCTTTGACGTCACGAAGAATACTTTAATGAGTAAAGATTGAATCTTTGAATGAAATTACCTGAATCAAGATACCTATTATGTCACTTGGCCTTTTTTAATTTATAAAGATTGCATCTTTGAAAGAAAATATGAGTTTTGTATTTAACTTATTTGAGTTCCCTATGCAGTCGCGAAGAGTATTTTAATGACTAAAGATTGAATCTTTGAACGAAAATACCTCAATCAAAGTACCGATTATGTCACAAGACCATTTTAATGTATAAAGATTAAATCTCTGAAAGAAAATGAGAGTTTTGAGTTAAACTTATTCGAGTTCCCTTTGACGTCACGAATAGTGTTTTAATAAGTAAAGATTGAATTTTGGAATGAAATTACCCCAATCCAGGTACCTATTAAGTCACTTGACCTTTTTAATGTATAAAGATTGAGTCTTTTAAAGAAAATGAGAGTTTTGAGTTTAACTTATTCGAGTTCCCTACGAAGTCGCGTAGCATGTTTTAATGGATAAAGATTGAATCTTTGAATGAAAATACCTCAATCATGGTATGTATTATTTCACTAGACCTTTTTAACGTATAAAGATTAAATCTTTCAATTAAAATAAGAGTTTTAAGTTAAACTAATTCGAGTTATCTTTGACATTATGAAGAGTGTTTTAAGGAGTAAAGATACAATCTTTGAGTGAAATCTCCTCAATAAAGGTACCGATTGTGTCAGTTGGCCTTTTTAATGTATAAAGATTAAATCTTTGAGAGAAAATTAGAGTTTTGAGTTCAACTTATTCGAGTTCCCTTTGACGTCCCGAAGAGTATGCTAATGAGTAAGACTGAATCTTTGAATGAAATTAACTTAATAAAGGTACCTATTATGTCACTAGACCATTTTAATGTAAAAAGATTAAATTTTTGAAAGAAAATGATAGTTTTGAGTTAAACCTATTCAAGTTCCCTTTGACGTCACGATGAGTGTTTTAATGAGTAAAATATTGCATCTTTGAATGAAAATACCTCAATCTAAGTACGCATTATGTCACTAGACCTTTTTTAATGTATAAAGATTGAATCTTTAGAGGAAAATTAGTGTTTTGGGTTCAACTATTCGAGTTCCCTTTGACATCACGAAGAGTGTTTTAATGAGTAAAGATGAATCTTTGAATGAAATTACCTCATTCACGGTACCTATTATGACACTAGACCTTTTTAATGTTTAAAGTCTGAATCTACGAAAGAAAATGAGTGTTCTGAGTTTAACTTATGCCAGTTCCCTATGAAGTCCCGAAGAGTGTTTTAATGACTAAAGATTGAATCTTTGAATGAAAATACCTCAATCAAGGTACCCATTACATCAGTAGACGTTTTTAATGTATAAGTATTGAATCTTTAAAAGAAAATAAGAGTTTTGCGTTCAACTGATTCGTGTTTCCTTTGACATCACGATGAATACTTTAATGAGTAAAGATTGAATCTTTGAAAGAAATTACCTGAATCAAGATACCTATTATGTCACTTGGCCTTTTTTAATATATAAAGATTGCATCTTCGAAAGAAAATATGAGTTTTGTATTTAACTTATTTGAGTTCCCTATGCATTCGTGAAGAGTATTTTAATGACTAAAGATTGAATCTTTGAACGAAAATACCTCAATCAAAGTACCGATTAGGTCACAAGACCATTTTAATGTATAAAGATCAAATCTCTAAAAGAAAATGGGAGTTTTGAGTTAAACTTATTCGAGTTCCCTTTGACGTCACGAAGAGTGTTTTAATAAGTAAAGATTGAATTTTGGAATGAAATTACCACAATCCAGGTACCTATTAAGTCACTTGACCTTTTTAATGTATAAAGATTGAGTCTTTTAAAGAAAATGAGAGTTTTGAGTTTAACTTATTCGAGTTCCCTACGAAGTCGCGTAGCGTGTTTTAATGGATAAAGATTGAATCTCTGAATGAAAATACCTCAATCATTGTATGTATTATTTCACTAGACCTTTTTAATGTATAAACATTAAATCTTTCAAATAAAATGAAAGTTTTAAGTTAAACTAATTCGAGTTATCTTTGACATCACGAAGAGTGTTTTAAGGAGTAAAGATACAATCTTTGAGTGAAATCTCCTCAATAAAGGTACCGATTGTGTCAGTTGGCCTTTTTAATGTATAAAGATTAAATCTTTGAAAGAAAATAAGAGTTTTGAGTTCAACTTATTCGAGTTCCCTTTGACGTCCCGAAGAGTATGCTAATGAGTAAGATTGAATCTTTGAATGAAATTAACTTAATAAAGGTACCTATGTCACAAGACCATTTTAACGTATAAAGATTAAATTTTTGAAAGAAAATGAGAGTTTTGAATTAAACCTATTCGAGTTCCCTTTGACGTCACGATGCGTGTTTTAATGAGTAAAATATTGTATCTTTGAATGAAAATACCTCAATCTAGGTACGCATTATGTCACTAGACCTTTTTTAATGTATAAAGATTGAATCTTTGGAGGAAAATTAGTGTTTTGGGTTCAACTTATTCGGGTTCCCTTTGACATCACGAAGAGTGTTTTAATGAGTAAAGATGAATCTTTGAATAAAATTACCTCATTCACGGTACCTATTATGTCACTAGACCTTTTTAATGTTTAAAGTTTGAATCGACGAAAGAAAATGAGTGTTTTGAGTTTAACTTATGCCAGTTCCCTATGAAGTCCCGAAGAGTGTTTTAATGACTAAAGATTGAATCTTTAAATGAAAATACCTCAATCAAGGTACCCATTACATCAGTAGACGTTTTTAATGTATAAATATTGAATCTTTGAAAGAAAATAAGAGTTTTGCGTTAAACTGATTCGTGTTTCCTTTGACGTCACGAAGAATACTTTAATGAGTAACGATTGAATCTTTGAATGAAATTACCTGAATCAAGATACCTATTATGCCACTTGGCCTTTTTTAATTTATAAAGATTGCATCTTTGAAAGAAAATATAAGTTTTGTATTTAACTTATTTGAGTTCCCTATGCAGTCGCGAAGAGTATTTTAATGACTAAAGATTGAATCTTTGAACGAAAATACCTCAATCAAAGTACCGATTAGGTCACAAGACCATTTTAATGTATAAATATCAAATCTCTGAAAGAAAATGAGAGTTTTGAGTTAAACTTATTCGAGTTCCCTTTGACGACACGAAGAGTGTTTTAATAAGTAAAGATTGAATTTTGGAATGAAATTACCCCAATCCAGGTACCTATTAAGTCACTTGACCTTTTTAACGTATAAAGTTTGAATCTTTTAAAGAAAATTAGAGTTTTGAGTTTAACCTATTCGAGTTCCCTACGAAGTCGCGTAGCGTGTTTTAATGGATAAAGATTGAATCTTTGAACGAAAATACCTCAATCATGGTATCTACTTATTCGAGTTTCCTTGGACATCACGAAGAGTGTTTTAATATGAGTAAAGATGAATCTTTGAATGAAATTACCTCATTCACGATACCTGTTATGTCACTAGACCTTTTTAATGTATAAAGATTGAGAAAATGAGAGTTTTGAGTTTAACTTATTCGAGTTCCCTTTGAAGTCCCGAAGAGTGTTTTAATGACTAAAGATTGAATCTTTGAATAAAAATACCTCTATCAAGGTACCCATTACAGCAGTAGATGTTTTTAATGTATAAAGATTGTATCTTTGAAAGAAAAGTCGAGTCTTGAGTTAAACTTATTCGAGTTCCCGTTGACGTCACAAAGAGTACTTTAATGAGTAAAGATTGAAACTTTGAATGAAATTACCTGAATCAAGATACCCATTATGTCACTTGGCCTTTTTAATTTATAAAGTTTACATCTTTGAAAGAATATGTGAGTTTTGAGTTTAATTTATTCGAGTTCACTCTGCAGTCGCGAAGAGTTTTTTAATGACTAAAGATACTTTAATGTGAGTTTTGAGTTTAACTTATTCGAGTTCCCTGCGAAGTCGCGTAGCGTGTTTTAATGGATAAAGATTGAATCTTTGAATGAAAATATCTCAATCATGGTATCTATTATGTCACTAGACCTTTTATACATATAAAGATTTAAACTTTAAAATAAAATGAGAGTTTTGAGTTAAACTTATCGAGTTACCTTTCACATCACGAAGAGTGTTTTAAGGACTAAAGATAGAATCCTTGAATGAAATCTCCTCAATAAAGGTATCGATTGTGTCACTAGACCTTTTTAATGTATAAAGATTGAATCTTTGAAAGAAAATGAGAGTTTTGAGTTAAACTTATTCAAGTTCCCTTTGACATCCCGAAGAGTATGTTAATGAGTAAGATTGAATCTTTGAATGAAATTAACTCAATAAAGGTACCTATTATGTCACTAGACCATTTTAATGTATAAAGATTAAATCTTTGAAATAAAATGAGTGTTTTGAGTTAAACTTATTCGAGTTCCCTTAGACATCACGATGAGTGTTCTAATGAGTAAAGATTGAATCTTTGAATGAAATTACCTCAATCAAGGTACCTATTATGTTAATAAACATTTTGAATGTAAAAAGATTGAATCTTTGGAAGAAAATAAGAGTTTTGAGTTTAACTTATTCGAGTTCCGAATGAAGTGTCGAAGAGTGTTTTAATGACTCAGGATTGAATCTTTGAATGAAAATACTTCAATCAAGGTACCCATTATGTCACTATACGTTTTTAATGTATAAAGATTGAATCTTTGAAATAAAATGAGAGTTTCGACTTAAACTTATTCAAGTTCCATTTGACAACCCGAAAGGTGTTTTAATGAGTAAAGATTGAATCATTGGATGAAAATGTCTCAATTAAGGTACCTATTTTGTCACTAGTGCATTTTACTATAAAAAGATTAAATTTTTGATAGAAATTGAGAGTTTTGAGTTAAACTTATTCGAGTTCCCATTGACGTCACGAAGTGTGTTTCAGTTAGTAAAATTGAATCTTTGAATGAAATTATCTCAATCAAGGTACATACTATGTCACTTGACCGTTTTAATATATAAAGATTAAATCTTTGAAAGAAAATGATCGTTTTGAGTTTAACCTATTCGAATTCCCTATGAAGTCGCGTAGAGTGTTTTAATGACTAAAGATTGAATATTTGAATGAAATTAACTTAATAAAGGTACCTACTATGTCACTTGACCATTTTAATGTATAAAGATTAAATGTTTGAAAGAAAATGAGTGTTTTGATTTAAACTTATTCGAGTTCCATTGGACATCACGACGAGTGTTTTAATGAGTAAAGATTGAATCTTTGAATGAAATTACCTCAATCAAGGTAGCTATTATATGTCAATAGACCTTTTTAAAGTTTAAAGATTGAATCTTTGAAAGAAAATGTGAGTTTTGAGTTTAACTTATCCGACTTCCCAATGAAGTGTCGAAGAGTGTTTTTTTGACTAAGGATTGAATCTTTGAAAGAAAATGAGAGTTTTTAGGTAAACTTATTAGAGTTCCCTTTGACGTCCCGAAGAGTAAGTTAATGAGTAAGATTGAATCTTTGATTGAAATTAACTTAATAAGGGTACCTATTATGTCAGTAGACCATTTTATTGTATAAAGACTAAATCTTTGAAAGAAAATGAGTGTTTTGAGTTAAACTTATTCGAGTTCCCTTGGACATCACGATGAGTGTTTTAATGAGTAAAGATTGAATCTTTGAATGAAATTATCTTAATCAATATACATATTATGTTAATAGACCTTTTTAATCTATAAAGATTGAATCTTTGAATCAAAATGAGAGTTTTTGAGTTTAACTTATTCGAGTTCCCAATGAAGTGCCGAAGAGTGTTTTAACAACTAAAGATTGAATCTTTGAACGAAAATACTTCAATCAAGGTACCCATTATGTCACTAGACGTTTTTAATGTATAAAGATTGAATCTTTGAAATAAGATGAGAGTTTCGACTTATACTTATTCAAGTTCCCTTTGACGTTCCGAAGGGTGTTTCAATGAGTAAAGATTGAATCCTTGGATGAAAATGCCTCAATAATGGTACCTAAGGGTGTTTCAATGTGAAGTCGTGAAGAGTGTCTTAATGACTAAAGAATGAATCTTTGAACCAAAATACCTCAATCTAGGTACAAATTATGTCACTTGACCTTTTTAATACATAAAGATTGAATCTTTGAAAGAAGATGAGAGTTTTGAGTTCAACTATTCGAGTTTCCTTTGAACCCATGAAGAGTGTTTTATTGAGTAAAGATTGAATTTTGGAATGAAATTACCTCAATCCAAGTACCTATTAAGTCACTTGACCTTTTTAACGTATAAAGATTGAATCTTTTAAAGAAAATTAGAGTTTTGAGTTTAACTTATTCGAGTTCCCTACGAAGTCGCGTAGCGTGTTTTAATGGATAAAGATTGAATCTTTGATTTAAAATACCTCAATCATGGTATCGACTTATTCGAGTTTCCTTTGACATCACGAAGAGTGTTTTAATATGAGTAAAGATGAATCTTTGAATGAAATTACCTCATTCACGATACCTGTTATGTCACTAGGACCTTTTTAATATATAAAGACTGAGAAAATGAGAGTTTTGAGTTTAACTTATTCGAGTTCCCTATGCCCGAAGAGTGATTTAATGACTAAGGATTGGATCTTTGAATAAAAATACCTCTATCAAGGTACCCATTACAGCAGTAGTTGTTTTTAAGTGTTTTAATGACTAAACATTGAATCTTTGAACGAAAATACCTTAATCAAAGTATGTATAAAGATTAAATCTTTGAAAGAGAATTAGAGTTTTGGGTTAAACATCTTCGAGTTCCCTTTGATGTCACGAAGAGTGTTTTCATGAGTGCAGATTGAATTTTGGAATGAAATTACCTCAATCCAGGTACCTATTAAGTCACTTGACCTTTTTAATGCATAAAGATTGAATCTTTTAAAGAAAATGAGAGTTTTGAGTTTAACTTATTCGAGTTCCCTGCGAAGTCGCGTAGCGTGTTTTAATGGATAAAGATTGAATCTTTGAATGAAAATACCTCAATCACGGTATCTACTTATCCGAGTTTCCTTTGACATCACAAAGAGTGTTTTAATGAGTAAAGATGAATCTTTGAATGAAATTACCTCATTCACGATACCTGCTATGTCGCTAGACCTTTTTAATGTATAAAGATTGAGAAAATGAGAGTTTTGAGTTTAACTTATTCGAGTTCCCTATGAAGTCCCGAAGAGTGCTTTAATAACTAAAGATTGAATCTTTGAATAAAAATACCTCTATCAATTTACCCATTACGGCAGTAGACGTTTTTAATGTATAAAGATTGTATCTTTGAAAGAAAATTAGACTTTTGAGTTAAACTTATTCGAGCTCCCTTTGACGTCACGAAGAGTACTTTAATGAGTAAAGATTGAAACTTTGAATGAAATTACCTGAATCAAGATACCCATTATGTCACTTGGCCTTTTTAATTTATAAAGATTGCATCTTTGAAAGAAAATGTGAGTTTTGAGTTTAACTTATTCGAGTTCCCTCTGCAGTCGCGAAGAGTTTTTTAATGACTAAAGATACTTTAATGTGAGTTTTGAGTTTAACTTATTCGAGTTCCATACGAAGTCGCGTAGCGTGTTTTAATGGATAAAGGTTGAATCTTTGAATGAAAATACCTCAATCATGGTATCTATTATGTCAGCAGACTTTTAAACGTATAAAGATTCAATCTTTACAATAAAATGAGAGTTTTGAGTTAAACTTATTCGTGTTACCTTTCACATCACGAAGAGTGTTTTAAGGAGTAAAGATAGAGTCCTTGAATGAAATCTCCTCAATAAAGTATCGATTGTGTCACAAGACCTTTTTAATGTATAAAGATTGAATCTTTGAAAGAAAATGAGAGTTTTGAGTTAAACTTATTCGAGTTCCCTTTGACGTCCCGAAGAGTATATTAATGACTAAGATTGAATCTTTGAATGAAATTAACTCAATAAAGGTACCTATTATGTCACTAGACCATTTTAATGTATAAAGATTAAATCTTTGAAAGAAAATGAGTGTTTTGAGTTAAACTCATTCGAGTTCCCTTAGACATCACGATGAGTGTTCTAATGAGTAAAGATTGAATCTTTGAATGAAATTACCTCAATCAAGGTACCTATTATGTTAATAAACCTATTTAATGTATAAAGATTGAATCTTTAAAAGAAAATAAGAGTTTTGAGTTTAACTTATTCGAGTTCCCAGTGAAGTGTTGAAGAGTGTTTTAATGACTAGGGATTGAATCTTCGAATGAAAATATTTCAATCAAGGTACCCATTATGTCACTATATGTTTTTAATGTATAAAGATTGAATCTTTGATATAAAATGAAAGTTTCAACTTAAACTTATTCAAGTTCCATTTGACATCCTGAAGGGTGTTTTAATGAGTAAAGATTGAATCCTTGGATGAAAATGCCTCAATTAAGGCACCTATCTTGTCAGTAGAGCATTTTAATGTAAAAAGATTAAATCTTTGATAGAAATTGAGAGTTTTGAGTTAAACTTATTCGAGTTCCCACTGACGTCACGAAGAGTGTTTCAATTCGTAAAATTGAATCTTTGAATGAAATTATCTCAATCAAGGTACCTACTATGTCTCTAGACCGTTTTAATATATAAAGATTAAATCTTTGAAAGAAAATGATAGTTTTCAGTTTAACCTATTCGAATTCCCTATGGAGTCGCGTAGAGTGTTTTAATGACTAAGGATTGAATATTTGAATGAAATTAAATTAATATTTTAATGTAAAAAGAATGAATCTTTGGTAGAAATTGAGAGTTTTGAGTTAAACTTATTCGAGTTCCCTCTGACGTCACGAAGAGTGTTTCAATTAGTAAAATTGAATCTTTGAATGAAATTATCTCAATCAAGATACCTACTATGTCACTAGACGGTTTTAATATATAAAGATTAAATCTTTGAAAGAAAATGATAGTTTTGAGTTTAACCTATTAGAGTTTCCTATGAAGTCGCGTAGAGTGTTTTAATGACTAAAGATTGAATCTTTAAACGAAAATACCTCAATCAAAGTATGTATAAAGATTAAATCTTTGAAAGAGAATTAGGGTTTTGGGTTAAACTTCTTCGAGTTCCCTTTGACGTCACGAAGAGTGTTTTAATGAGTAAAGATTGAATTTTGGAATGAAATTACCTCAATCCAGGTACCTATTAAGTCACTTGACCTTTTTAATGCATAAAGATTGAATCTTTTAAAGAATATGAGAGTTTTGAGTTTAACTTATTCGAATTCCCTACGAAGTCGCGTAGCGTGTTTTAATGGATAAAGATTGAATCTTTGAATGAAAATACCTCAATCACGGTATCTACTTATCCGAGTTTCCTTTGACATCACGAAGAGTGTTTTAATGAGTAAAGATGAATCTTTGAATGAAATTACCTCATTCACGATACCTATTTTGTCACTAGACCTTTTTAATGTATAAAGATTGAAAAAATGAAAGTTTTGAGTTTAACTTATTCGAGTTCCCTATGAAGTCCCGAAGAGTGTTTTAATGACTAAAGATTGAATCTTTGAATAAAAATACCTCTATCAAGGTACCCGTTATGGCAGTAGACCTTTTTAAGGTATAAAGATTGTATTTTTGAAAGAAAATTAGAATTTTGAGTTAAGCTTATTCGAGCTCCCTTTGACGTCACGAAGAGTACTTTAATGAGTAAAGATTGAAACTTTGAATGAAATTACCTGAATCAAGATACCCATTATATCACTTGGCCTTTTTAATTTATAAAGATTGCATCTTTGAAAGAAAATGTGAGTTTTGAGTTTAACTTATTCGAGTTCCCTCTGCAGTCACGAAGAGTTTTTTAATGACTAAATATACTTTAATATGAGTTTTGAGTTTAACTTATTCGAGTTCCCTAAGAAGTCGCGTAGCGTGTTTTAATGGATAAAGGTTGAATCTTTGAATGAAAATACCTCAATCATGGTATCTATTATGTCATTTGACCTTTTAAACGTATAAAGATTCAATCTTTAAAATAAAATGAGAGTTTTGAGTTAAACTTATTCGAGTTACCTTTCACATCACGAAGAGTGTTTTAAGGAGTAAAGACAGAATCCTTGAATGAAATCTCCTCAATAAAGGTATCGATTGTGTCACTAGACCTTTTTAATGTATAAAGATTGAATCTTTGAAAGAAAATGAGAGTTTTGATTTAAACTTATTCTAGTTCCCTTTGACGTCCCGAAGAGTATGTTAATGAGTAAGATTGAATCTTTGAATCAAATTAACTCAATAAAGGTACCTATTATGTCGCTAGACCATTTTAATGTATAAAGATTAAATCTTTGAAAGAAAATGAGTGTTTTGAGTTAAACTCATTCGAGTTCCCTTAGACATCACGATGAGTGTTCTAATGAGTAAAGATTGAATTTCTGAATGAAATTACCTCAATCAAAATACCTATTATGTTAATAAACCTATTTAATATATAAAGATTGAATCCTTGAAAGAAAATAAGAGTTCTGAGTTTAACTTATTCGAGTTCCCAGTGAAGTGTCGAAGAGTGTTTTAATGACTAGGGATTGAATCTTCGAATGAAAATACTTCAATCAAGGTACCCATTATGTCATTATATGTTTTTAATGTATAAAGATTGAATCTTTGAAATAAAATGAGAGTTTCAACTTAAACTTATTCAAGTTCCATTTGACATCCCGAAGGGTGTTTCAATGAGTAAAGATTGAATCATTGGATGAAAATGCCTCAATTAAGGTACCTATCTTTTCAGTAGAGCATTTTAATGTAAAAAGATTGAATCTTTGATAGAAATTTAGAGTTTTGAGTTAAAATTATTCGAGTTCCCACTGAAGTCACAAAGAATGTTTCAATTCGTAAAATTGAATCTTTGAATGAAATTATCTCAATCAAGGTACCTACTATGTCTCTAGACCATTTTAATATATAAAGATTAAATCTTTGAAAGAAAATGATAGTTTTCAGTTTAACCTATTCGAATTCCCTATGGAGTCGCATAGAGTGTTTTAATGACTAAGGATTGAATATTTGAATGAAATTAAATTAATATTTTAATGTAAAAAGAATGAATTTTTGATAGAAATTGAGAGTTTTGAGTTAAACCTATTCGAGTTCCCTTCGACGTCACGAAAAGTGTTTTAATGAGTAAAGATTGAATTTTGGAATGAAATTACCTCAACCCAGGTACCTATTAAGTCACTTGACCTTTTTAATGCATAAAGATTGAATCTTTTAAAGAAAATGAGAGTTTTGAGTTTAACTTATTCGAGTTCCCTACGAAGTCGCGTAGCGTGTTTTAATGGATAAAGATTGAATCTTTGAATGAAAATACCTCAATCACGGTATCTACTTATCCGAGTTTCCTTTGACATCACGAAGAGTGTTTTAATGAGTAAAGATGAAACTTTGAATGAAATTACCTCATTCACGGTACCTGTTATGTCGCTAGACCTTTTTAATGTATAAAGATTGAGAAAATGAGAGTTTTGAGTTTAACTTATTCGAGTTCCCTATGAAGTCCCGAAGAGTGTTTTAACGACTAAAGATTGAATCTTTGAATAAAAATACCTTTATCAAGGTACCCATTACGGCAGTAGACGTTTTTAATGTATAAAGGTTGTATCTTTGAAAGAAAATTAGAGTTTTGAGTTAAACTTATTCGAGCTCTCTTTGACGTCACGAAGAGTACTTTAATGAGTAAAGATTGAAACTTTGAATGAAATTACCTGAATCAAGATACCCATTATGTTACTTGGCCTTTTTAATTTATAAAGATTGCATCTTTGAAAGAAAATGTGAGTTTTGAGTTTAACTTATTCGAGTTCCCTCTGCAGTCGCGAAGAGTATTTTAATGACTAAAGATACTTTAATGTGAGTTTTGAGTTTAACTTATTCGAGTTCCTTACGAAGTCGCGTACCGTGTTTTAATGGATAAAGGTTGAATCTTTAAATGAAAATACTTCAATCATGGTATCTATTATGTCACTAGACCTTTTAAACGTATAAAGATTTAATCTTTAAAATAAAATGAGAGTTTTAAGTTAAACTTATTTGAGTTACCTTTCACATCACGAAGAGTGTTTTAAGGAGTAAAGATAGAATCCTTGAATGAAATCTCCTCAATAAAGGTATCGATTGTGTCACAAGACCTTTTTAATGTATAAAGATTGAATCTTTGAAAGAAAATGAGAGTTTTGAGTTAAACTTATTCGAGTTCCCTTTGACATCCCGAATAGTATGTTAATGAGTAAGATTGAATCTTTGAATGAAATTAACTCAATGAAGGTACCTATTATGTCGCTAGACCATTTTAATGTATAAAGATTAAATCTTTGAAATAAAATGAGTGTTTTGAGTTAAACTCATTCGAGTTCCCTTAGACATCACGATGAGTGTTCTAATGAGTAAAGATTGAATCTTTGAATGAAATTACCTCAATCAAGGTACCTATTATGTTAATAAATCTATTTAATGTATAAAGATTGAATCTTTGAAAGAAAAAGAGTTTTGAGTTTAACTTATTCGAGTTCCCAGTGAAGTGTCGAAGAGTGTTTTAATGACTAGGGATTGAATCTTCGAATGAAAATACTTCAATCAAGGTACCCATTATGTCACTATATGTTTTTAATGTATAAAGACTGAATCTTTGAAATAAAATGAGAGTTTCAACTTAAACTTATTCAAGTTCCATTTGACATCCCGAAGGGTGAATCCTTGGATGAAAATGGCTCAATTAAGGTACCTATCTTGTCAGTAGAGCATTTTAATGTAAAAAATTAAATCTTTGATAGAAATTGAGAGTTTTGAATTAAACTTATTCGAGTTCCCACTGACCTCACGAAGAGTGTTTCAATTCGTAAAATTGAATCTTTGAATGAAATTATCTTAATCAAGGTACTTACTATGTCTCTAGACCGTTTTAATATATAAAGATTAAATCTTTGAAAGAAAATGATAGTTTTCAGTTTAACCTATTCGAATTCCCTATGGAGTCACGTAGAGTGTTTTAATGACTAAGGATTAAATATTTGAATGAAATTAAATTAATATTTTAATGTAAAAAGAATGAATCTTTGATAGAAATTGAGAGTTTTGAGTTAAACCTATTCGAGTTCCCCCCGACGTCACGAAGAGTGCTTCAATTAGTGAAATTGAATCTTTGAATAAAATTATCTCAATCAAGATACCTACTATGTCACTAGACGGTTTTAATATATAAAGATTAAATCTTTGAAAGAAAATGATAGTTTTGAGTTTAACCTATTCGAGTTTCCTATGAAGTCGCGTAGAGTGTTTTAATGACTAAAGAATGAATCTTTGAACGAAAATACCTCAATCAAAGTATGTATAAAGATTAAATATTTGAAAGGGAATTAGAGTTTTGGGTTAAACTTCTTCGAGTTCCTTTTGACGTCACGAAGAGTGTTTTAATGAGTAAAGATTGAATTTTGGAATGAAATTACCTTAATCCAGGTACCTATTAAGTCACTTGACCTTTTTAATGCATAAAGATTGAATCTTTTAAAGAAAATGAGAGTTTTGAGTTTAACGTATTCGAGTTCCCTACGAAGTCGCGTAATGTGTTTTAATGGATAAAGATTGAATCTTTGAATGAAAATACCTCAATCACGGTATCTACTTATCCGAGTTTCCTTTGACATCACGAAGAGTGTTCTAATGAGTAAAGATGAATCTTTGAATGAAATTACCTCATTCACGATACCTGTTATCTCACTAGACCTTTTTAATGTATAAAGATTGAGAAAATGAGAGTTTTGAGTTTAACTTATTCGAGTTCCCTATGAAGTCCCGAAGAGTGTTTTAATGACTAAAGATTGAATCTTTGAATAAAAATACCTCTATCAAGGTACCCGTTGCGGCAGTAGACGTTTTTAATGTATAAAGATTGTATCTTTGAAAGAAAATTAGAGTTTTGAGTTAAACTTATTCGAGCTCCCTTTGACGTCACGAAGAGTACTTTAATGAGTAAAGATTAAAACTTTGAATGAAATTACCTGAATCAAGATACCCATTATGTCACTTGGCCTTTTTAATTTATAAAGATTGCATCTTTGAAAGAAAATGTGAGTTTTGAGTTTAACTTATTCGAGTTCCCTCTGCAGTCGCGAAGAGTTTTTTAATGACTAAAGATACTTTAATGTGAGTTTTGAGTTTAACTTATTCGAGTTCCCTAAGAAGTTGTGTACCGTGTTTTAATGGATAAAGATTGAATCTTTGAATGAAAATACCTCAATCATGGTATCTATTATGTCACTAGACCTTTTAAACGTATAAAGATTCAATCTTTAAAATACAATGAGAGTTTTGAGTTAAACTTATTCGAGTTACCTTTCACATCACGAAGAGTGTTTTAAGGAGTAAAGATAGAATCCTTGAATGAAATCTCCTCAATAAAGGTATCGATTGTGTCACTAGACCTTTTTAATGTATAAAGATTGAATCTTTGAAAGAAAATGAGAGTTTTGAGTTAAACTTATTCGAGTTCCCTTTGACGTCCTGAAGAGTATGTTAATGAGTAAGATTGAATCTTTGAATGAAATTAACTCAATAAAGGTACCTATTATGTCACTAGACCATTTTAATGTATAACGATTAAATCGTTGAAAGAAAATGAGTGTTTTGAGTTAAACTCATTCGAGTTCTCTTAGACATCACGATGAGTGTTCTAATGAGTAAAGATTGAATCTTTGAATGAAATTACCTCAATTAAGGTACCTATTATGTTAATAAACCTATTTAATGTATAAAGATTGAATCTTTGAAAGAAAATAAGGGTTTTGAGTTTAACTTATTCGAGTTCCCAATGAAGTGTCGAAGAGTGTTTTAATGACTAGGGATTGAATCTTTGAATGAAAATACTTCAATCAAGGTACCCAATATGTCACTATACGTTTTTAATGTATAAAGATTGAATCTTTGAAATAAAATGAGAGTTTTAACTTAAACTTATTCAAATTCCATTTGACATCCCGAAGGGTGTTTTAATGAGTAAAGATTGAATCATTGGATGAAAATGCCTCAATTAAGGTACCTATCTTGTCAGTAGAGCATTTTAATGTAAAAAGATTAAATCTTTGATAGAAATTGAGAGTTTTGAGTTAAACTTATTCAAGTTCCCACTGACGTCACGAAGAGTGTTTCAATTCGTAAAATTGAATCTTTGAATGAAATTATCTTAATCAAGGTACCCACTATGTCTCAAGACCGTTTTAATATATCAAGATTAAATCTTTGAAAGAAAATGATAGTTTTCTGTTTAACCTATTCGAATTCCCTATGAAGTCGCGTTGAGTGTTTTAATGACAAAGGACTGAATATTTGAGTGAAATTAAATTAATATTTTAATGTAAAAAGATTGAATCTTTAGTAGAAATTGAGAGTTTTGAGTGAAACCTATTCGAGTTCCCTCTGACGTCACGAAGAGTGTTTCAATTAGTAAAATTGAATCTTTGAATGAAATTATCTCAATCAAGGTACCTACTATTTCACTAGATGGTTTTAATATATAAAGATTAAATCTTTGAAAGAAAATGATAGTTTTGAGTTTAACCATTTTGAGTTTCCTATGAAGTCGCATAGAATGTTTTAATGACTAAAGATTGAATCTTTGAACGAAAATACCTCAATCAAAGTATGTATAACGATTAAAACATTGAAAGAAAATTAGAGTTTTGAGTTAAACTTCTTCGAGTTCCCTTTGACGTCACGAAGAGTGTTTTAATGAGTAAAGATTGAATTTTGGAATGAAATTACCTCAATCCCGGTACCTATTAAGTCACTTGACATTTTTAATGCATAAAGATTGAATCTTTTAAAGAAAATGAGAGTTCTGAGTTTAACTTATTCGAGTTCCCTACGAAGTCGCGTAGCGTGTTTTAATGGATAAAGATTGAATCACGAAGATAAAGATTACAGCAGTAGACGTTTTTAATGTATAAAGATTGTATCTTTGAAAGAAAGTTAGAGTTTTGAGTTAAACTTATTCGAGTTCCCTTTGACGTCACGAAGAGTACTTTAATGAGTAAAGATTCAAACTTTGAATGAAATTACCTGAATCAAGATACCCATTATGAAATTAACTCGAATAAGTTGCACACAAAACACTAATTTTCTTCCAACGATTCAATATTTATACATTAAAAAAGGTCTAGTGACATAAAGGGTATCTTTATTGTGGTATTTTCATTCAAAGATGCAATATTTAGTCATTAAAACACTCTTCGGGATTTCATTGGGAACTTGAATAAGTTAAACTCAAAACTCTCATTTTCTTTCGTATATTCAATTTTATACATTAAAAAGGTCTAGTGACACAATCGTTACCGTGAATTAGGTAATTTCATTCCAAGATTCAATCTTTACGCAATAAAACACTCTTCGTGATGTCAAAGGGAACTCGAATAAGTTCAACAGAAAACACTAATTTTCTTCCAAAGATTTAATCTTTATACATTAAAAAAGCTCTAGTGCAAAATGGGTATCTTTATTAAGGTATTTTCATTCAAAGATGCAATATTTTACTCATTAAAACACTCATCGTGACGTCAAAGGGAATTCAAAGATTCAATCTTTACTCCTTAGAACACTCTTCGTGACTTTAAAAGGAATTCGAATCAGTTTAACTCAAAACTCTCATTTTCTTTTAAAGATTTAATCTTTATACATTATAAATGTCTAGTGACATAGTAGGTACTTTGATTGAGGTATTTTCTGTAATACCCCGTAATTAATTAAATAGTTCAGTGTATTTAAATTCGATTATGTGTGGATTCCTGTACCTATTATTGTGCATGCTTCATTAAGTTCATTTAATGGTGCATGTAAATTAAATGTGTATGTTGAAATAGTAAATTTATTCATTTAATTGTTTATTTGTTAATTATGTTTAATTAAGCAATATTAGTTAATTAGAATATTATATTTGTGTTATAAAGTATTATGATAATATAATATATTATTTTGTAAAAACAATAATAATAATTATATTAGTTTAATAATAATAATAATAATAATAATATAATAATAATAATTATAAAAGTTTATTAATAATAATATTAGTAATAAATAATAATAATAGTTATAAATAATAATAATAGTATTAAACCATTGTCATGATGAAATTAGAGATTAGGATAGGATTGCATCAATGGTTATGGTTGGAATTGAAGCCATATGGTTGGGAGGATGGTTAGTTGATGAAAAAATAAGATATTTGTAATATTTATATTATATATTTTGTATATAAATTAACTAGCTTGCCTTAGAAAAAAATAAAGGGAGTTAGAAGCAAAGTATAAATTCTAGAGAGCTATTTTATAAGAGTGAAAGGAAAAGAGAAAGAGAAAGAAGCTTGGACCGGTGTAGGCAATTTTACCCGACTACGCGCAGACCGGCGGATTTATTTTAAATCCAAAAAGGCAAGTTATTATCTACTTTTCCCCTTTGAATTAATAAATTAATTGTTTAGCTTAGTTTTATGCATAGAGCCAAGGTTTAGAGGTTAATAAATTATTAATTTTATTTTATTCAATTAATGGAATTTTAATTATATAGGATGGTATATATTTATTTAATGTCCTATGAAATTAATAATGGCTAAAATAATTAAATAAGACTTTAGGGATTTTTCTAGAATTTTCTAGATTTTTCCGGGCATTTTCTGCAATTTCCGGCGACCTTCCGGCGAGTTTTCCGGTCGCCGGCAGTGGGGGAGACGACCGGAGTGATCCGGTGCAACGCGGCGCACCATAGGAGGGTGTACGCGCGCATCCTAGCCATTAGTGGAGTCTGATTGATCCGGTGCATCGCGGTCCATGATACCGCGGTACACCCGGATCTGTGGGCGTTGGATGGAGGGAAGATAGGGTGAGATGATCCGGTGTGGCGCGCATGTAGGAAGGATGATGCAGCCAACCAACCGGAGAACGCCACGTCAGCAGGAAGCCATCAACGCGCGCGTGGCAGCGCGTGCGCGCGCGTGGGACTCTCCAAACGCGCGTGGGAGCGCGTGTGCGCGCGTGGCTGACGCCAGACGCGCGTGGAGGCGCGTGGGAGAGTGGGAAAGCTTGGCGGCGCGTGTGGGGAACTCTGGGAGGCGCGTGGGGGCGCGTGAAGGGCCTCTACGGCTGCTGGAAAAGTCCAGAATACCCCTAGGGACTGTTTTGTCATTACCAGGACCTTCACTATACATTTTGGGGCCTCGGGTTGGCATTTTTGGAATTAACGGGACATTATATTATTATTTTATTTCTCGTTAATTATTATAAATGTCCGATTAATATTTCTAAATATTAATTGTATCAGTTAAAGTGCGAATCGCTAGTAAACATATGTAATTGATTTAACGACTATTAATGGTATTATTTTATTAAACTGTAATAACCATTAATGTTAAATTAATTAGTGCTTGGTTTTCTTCATATAAATAACCCATTATATATTATGGAATATTTATACTGTTAATCGTATACAAACCATGATTATTATGCTGTGTGCATTTCAGGGAATAAATGGACTGTTTATTATGTCGCATTTATATTATATGGATGTGTTGCCATATAGAACCATGTGAGCTGACTAATAAGTTTAGACTCATTTATACCTTATGCATTCGTTGCGATAGACAGATGTGTGGCTGTCGGGGTATGTGGTTTAATATTATTGGCATGTGTTGCCTAATTGACATACTCGGTATATTTATTAATATTATTGGCATGTGTTGCCTAATTGACATACTCGGTATATTTCTTAATATTGTTGGCATGTGTTGCCTAATTTATATGCTCAGTATATTCATCAGTACTTTGCGAGGTGTTATCACTGTGTAGTTCGTTATAGTCTGTGTTGTCAGTACCGTGCACCATGTATAATAGCTGATTTCCCGGGTAGGGAAAGGCGACACTTAACCACCTAGTGTGAGTCTAAGTGATCACCGTCTATTCTGGTTGAGGTCATGTCATACATCGGATAGTTCCCATAGGATGTATACAGATATAGTACTCATCCGATTCATAATGATTAATTTATTGGATTCTCTGATTTGGGTCATAGTAGAGAGGACTTGCTCGTGGGGTTGACCCACCATTGTTGTTATTTCAGGATACGGTCAGTATCCGTTTCAAGGCTGAGGTTAGCAGTGTGGGACCATCATCCGAACTCATCTACTCCTACGATCCAGTGCAGGGTAGAAGTTTTATGTAGTATTTCAGTTTCAGTTTTTATTTACTTTTGACGTTGAACTCTCAGGGTTATATTTAGGGATCCCTGACGTAGGATTTCCAAGTTGTAATGAAGTACTGTATTAAATAAAGGATGGATGGATGTTGTATTATTTAATGTTTCTTTCCTGTCTAAATTCTTTTATTTCCATCATTTTGTATTCCATGCTTGTATATTGCCAATTGTTTTTTGATATCCCTCGTTTTTCGTGTATAAGCCTGATCAACTTATGCGTGGAAAATGTGGGGGTGTTACAGTTGGTATCAGAGCATTCCAGGTTCGAGTGTCTTAGGGATCTGTGATTACTATACTTCCGCGTTGTGTATTCTGATAATTAGAGCCTAAGTATTAGGGTTCTTTGTATTCTTTTAGTCGGTCCATTATAATGTACTGACGTTAGATTTTTCTGAATTTAATAGAAGGATGTCTCGGCGTGGGACAAGAAATGCGAACCGTCATCGCAGTAATTCCCCAACTCAAAATGAGAATCAGGAATTTTCTCCTCAAGTTGCTGATATCATTGCACGAGCGGTGGCAGCAGGAGTAGCATCTGCTCTACGAAACCAGCAACCTCCTCCGATAGTACCTGTTCCTGAACCAGTGGCACAGCCAATGTCATGGGACAAAGTTCGTCACTCGTTCATCCGGGGAAATCCACCAACGTTTGCGGGGTCCACAGATGTCCTGTTAGCATATCAGTGGAAACAGGAGAGCGAGCGTCATCTTCGGATGGTAATCTGTACCGAAGTGCAGAAACAGATGCTGGCTACGTTTATGCTGATAGGCAATGCATTGCAGTGGTGGGAGTCTATTACTACTGTCGATGAGAGGACCAGATTGACGTATGCTGAATTTCAGACTCGCTTTGACGGCAAGTATTTTCCTATGTCAGTAAGATCAGCGATGAAGACCGAATTTCTGGATCTGCAACAGGAAGATATGACTGTGGCTGAGTATGAACAGAAGTTCATAAATTTGTCATTATTTGCACCAGAGGAGGTCAATACGGAAGAAAAGAAGAGAGACCGCTTTGTGAAGGGATTAATATGGCCGATTAAAGTGGTGATCTTAGGTAGTCCTGCATATACTACTTATATCCAGGTGGTTAATGCCGCCTTACAGCACTGCCAGATGAGGAGTGATTACCGGAAGTCCAAGGGAGATAAGCGGACTAACCGAGACTACCAGACAGGGGAGAAAGGAAGCAGCAGTGGTGCCAAGTCCAATGATCGGGGCAGATTTCAAGGACATCAACCTTGGAAGAAAAACAAAGGAAACCTAGATGTGCAGAGGGATGGAGTCCCTAATCAGGGTAGACAAGGTGGGATACCTCAGACCGGACAGGAACAGTGGTCGGGAAATCAACAGAGAAGGCAGGCAGGTCCTTTTACGGGACGTTGTTATCACTGTAGAGAGATTGGGCATCCGGCCAAGATGTGTCCCAAAGCTAAGCAGGGACAGTATGGGCAGCCGAGACCTAATCAGCCGTTACCTCTACCGGCCCCACCGATGCCACGTGGGCAAGTTCAGAATTTTCCGGCACTTCCAGCACCACCATTTCCTCCGGGACAACCTCCACAGCAGTTGCATAATGGCAGAGTTTATAACTTCATGTCACATAATGCGCAGGCTCCTCAGGCTATTGAGGGTATGTTTTCTATACATGGTAGAACTGCTCGTATACTGTTTGACACTGGTGCATCACATTCTTTTGTGTCTAGACCTTTTGTTATCTTATCTGGTATGACGACTCAGTTATGTGACCAACCTCTTAATATTTATACACCATTGGGAGTTGGCGCAATTTTACGAGAGTATAGCGGTGATATCCTTATAGATATGGGCCGACTTCGATTTCTTGCAAATTTGTTAGTGTTAGATATGCATTCGTATGATGTTATACTTGGGATGGACTGGTTATCTCAGTACCATGCTCAGGTTAACTGTTACGAAAAGTCTATTGGATTTTCTATACCAGGACAGGAGATGTATCTTCTTGTTGTACCACAACCTGATAGAGGGCCTAGCACTTATTTATTCGTTCTTGAGGAGGACTCACAGGAAGCGACTGCGGTATCTCTTGACAGCATCCCGGTAGTACAGGAATTCCAGGATGTATTCCAGGAAATTCCAGGCTTGCCACCGAGTCGAGAGATAGATTTCGTTATTGATTTAGCTCCAGGCACTACGCCTATTGCTAAGGCGCCGTACCGAATGGCACCAGTGGAGATGCGAGAGTTGAAAGATCAAATTCAACAGTTGCTCAGCCAGGGATTTATTCGCAGGAGTACTTCACCATGGGGAGCACCAGTACTGTTTGTAAAGAAGAAGGATGGATCTCTTCGTCTTTGTATTGATTACAGAGAACTGAACAAGGTCACTATTCGCAACAAGTACCCGTTGCCCAGAATTGATGACCTGTTTGATCAGTTGAAGGGAGCTACTTACTTCTCAAAGATCGATTTGAGGTCTGGTTATCATCAGCTACGAGTCAGAGAACAAGATGTTCCAAAGACAGCATTTCTCACGAGGTACGGATCTTATGAGTTTCGTGTTATGCCTTTCGGTTTAACGAACGCTCCAGCTGTCTTTATGGACTTGATGAATAGAGTATTCAGAGAATACTTAGATCAGTTTGTCATTGTTTTCATTGATGATATTCTGGTTTACTCCAAGTCGGAGAAGGACCATGCCAGACATTTACGCACAGTATTGCAGACACTTCGAGAACATCAGTTGTTTGCGAAGTTTGAGAAGTGTGAATTTTGGCAGAAAGAGGTCAAATTTCTGGGACATGTAGTGTCAGAAGAAGGGTTAGCAGTAGATCCAGCCAAGGTTGCGGCCGTTATGGAGTGGGGACAGCCTACCTCACCGACAGAGATTCGCAGTTTTCTGGGATTAGCGGGGTATTATCGCCGGTTCATCCAGGGATTTTCCAAAATTGCGGGTCCACTTACTCATCTGACTAAGAAGAATGTACCATTTGTATGGAATGATTCTTGTCAGACTGCTTTTGCTGAATTGAAGAGTAAGTTAACTTCTGCACCTGTCTTAGCCACACCTCAGAGTGGAATCGAGTATTTAGTATTTACCGACGCTTCTCTGAAGGGTTTGGGTTGTGTGTTGATGCAAGAAGAGCGACCAGTTTCTTATGGGTCTAGGAAGCTTAAGCCTCATGAGCTTAATTACCCGACTCACGACCTAGAGCTCGCCGCAGTGGTTTTTGCCTTGCGTATTTGGAGACATTATCTTTTGGGGGAGACTTTTCGATTGTTTAGCGATCATAAGAGTCTACAGTATTTGTTCACACAGAGGGAACTGAATATGAGACAGCGCAGATGGTTGGAATTCGTGAAAGACTATCACTTCTCTATTCAGTATCATCCAGGGAAAGCGAATGTTGTAGCAGACGCACTCAGCCGCCGACCCTATGTCAGCCTTTCAGCTTTGTTTACAACAGAGTGGGATGCTTTGAAGACTGTTGATGAGTTAGCAGACGCTTTTATGGCATGTGTGGTAGTAACTCCTTCTATCATTCATCAGGTCATTCAAGCGCAACTCTCAGATCAACAGTGTATTGATCGGGTTTCGGAGTTAGCCTCCGGAGATGTTCCTTTTTATTCTATAGGGACTGATGGAGGATTGAGGTACAAGGGACGTTTAATTGTGCCTTCAGCTGATAATTTGAGAAATGTTGTGATGAGAGAGACACACACTTCTCAGTTCTCTGTACATCCAGGGGGAGACAAGATGTATCAGGACATGAAACGCCAGTTTTGGTGGGCCGGCATGAAAAGAGATATAGCTATCTTTGTCTCTAAATGTAGCACCTGTCAGATGATTAAGATTGATCATCAGAGACCGCCAGGATCGTTACAGCCACTTCCCATACCAGAGTGGAAATGGGAAAGTATTTCCATGGACTTTATAGAGGGATTACCTACTTCACAGCATAATCACAACTCTATTTGGGTCATTGTTGATAGATTGACCAAGTCCGCTCACTTTCTGCCTGTTCGGTCAAACTTTACGTCAGAACAGTATGCTAAGCTGTATATTGCAGAAATGGTGAAACTTCATGGTGTACCATTGTCCATCGTATCAGATAGAGATCCGAAGTTTGTATCAGGATTTTGGAGGAGCTTTCAGCAGGCTTTGGGTACAGAACTATATCTTAGCACTGCTTATCATCCTCAAACAGATGGACAGACTGAGCGAGTTAATCAGATTTTAGAAGACATGTTGCGGGCATGTGTTCTTGATTTTAAGGGCAATTGGGAGGAATATTTGCCGCTTTCAGAGTTTGCTTATAACAATAGTTATCAGAAAACTATTGGTATGGCACCATTTGAGGCTTTGTACGGTAGACCGTGTAGGTCTCCTGTCTGTTGGCTTGGAGTTGGTGAGAACAGCTTTCTGGGTCCTGAATTTATTAAGGACACGTCAGAAAAGATCGCTATCATTAGGGATCGGATGCGTACAGCTCAAAGCAGACAGAAAAGTTATGCTGACCGTCGAACTCGTGCTTTGGAGTTTAAGGTTGGTGATCAGGTTTTGCTTAAGGTTTCTCCCATGAAGGGAGTAATGCGGTTTGGGTCAAAGGGTAAGTTATCGCCTCGTTTTGTGGGTCCTTTTATGATTACAGATCGGATTGGGGCAGTAGCTTATCGTCTGGCTCTACCAGATAATCTTCATAGAGTACATAATGTTTTTCATGTATCTATGCTGCGAAAATTTCTACGGGATGAAGATCGATACCAACACATTGATGTGGGTGAGATTGAGTTGCAACCCGATGCAACCTATTTGGAACAACCTTACTGTATTCTCGATCGTAGGAATCAGATACTGCGCACGAAGACTATTCCATTAGTACGTGTACAGTGGAGTCATCATAGTGCTACAGAGTCTACTTGGGAACGGGAAGATATAATCCGTGCCAAGTATCCAGAACTTTTTTAAGACAGGTATGTAGTGAATTTCGGGGACGAAATTCCTTTATTAGGGGGGGAGAATGTAATACCCCGTAATTAATTAAATAGTTCAGTGTATTTAAATTCGATTATGTGTGGATTCCTGTACCTATTATTGTGCATGCTTCATTAAGTTCATTTAATGGTGCATGTAAATTAAATGTGTATGTTGAAATAGTAAATTTATTCATTTAATTGTTTATTTGTTAATTATGTTTAATTAAGCAATATTAGTTAATTAGAATATTATATTTGTGTTATAAAGTATTATGATAATATAATATATTATTTTGTAAAAACAATAATAATAATTATATTAGTTTAATAATAATAATAATAATAATAATATAATAATAATAATTATAAAAGTTTATTAATAATAATATTAGTAATAAATAATAATAATAGTTATAAATAATAATAATAGTATTAAACCATTGTCATGATGAAATTAGAGATTAGGATAGGATTGCATCAATGGTTATGGTTGGAATTGAAGCCATATGGTTGGGAGGATGGTTAGTTGATGAAAAAATAAGATATTTGTAATATTTATATTATATATTTTGTATATAAATTAACTAGCTTGCCTTAGAAAAAAATAAAGGGAGTTAGAAGCAAAGTATAAATTCTAGAGAGCTATTTTATAAGAGTGAAAGGAAAAGAGAAAGAGAAAGAAGCTTGGACCGGTGTAGGCAATTTTACCCGACTACGCGCAGACCGGCGGATTTATTTTAAATCCAAAAAGGCAAGTTATTATCTACTTTTCCCCTTTGAATTAATAAATTAATTGTTTAGCTTAGTTTTATGCATAGAGCCAAGGTTTAGAGGTTAATAAATTATTAATTTTATTTTATTCAATTAATGGAATTTTAATTATATAGGATGGTATATATTTATTTAATGTCCTATGAAATTAATAATGGCTAAAATAATTAAATAAGACTTTAGGGATTTTTCTAGAATTTTCTAGATTTTTCCGGGCATTTTCTGCAATTTCCGGCGACCTTCCGGCGAGTTTTCCGGTCGCCGGCAGTGGGGGAGACGACCGGAGTGATCCGGTGCAACGCGGCGCACCATAGGAGGGTGTACGCGCGCATCCTGGCCATTAGTGGAGTCTGATTGATCCGGTGCATCGCGGTCCATGATACCGCGGTACACCCGGATCTGTGGGCGTTGGATGGAGGGAAGATAGGGTGAGATGATCCGGTGTGGCGCGCATGTAGGAAGGATGATGCAGCCAACCAACCGGAGAACGCCACGTCAGCAGGAAGCCATCAACGCGCGCGTGGCAGCGCGTGCGCGCGCGTGGGACTCTCCAAACGCGCGTGGGAGCGCGTGTGCGCGCGTGGCTGACGCCAGACGCGCGTGGAGGCGCGTGGGAGAGTGGGAAAGCTTGGCGGCGCGTGTGGGGAACTCTGGGAGGCGCGTGGGGGCGCGTGAAGGGCCTCTACGGCTGCTGGAAAAGTCCAGAATACCCCTAGGGACTGTTTTGTCATTACCAGGACCTTCACTATACATTTTGGGGCCTCGGGTTGGCATTTTTGGAATTAACGGGACATTATATTATTATTTTATTTCTCGTTAATTATTATAAATGTCCGATTAATATTTCTAAATATTAATTGTATCAGTTAAAGTGCGAATCGCTAGTAAACATATGTAATTGATTTAACGACTATTAATGGTATTATTTTATTAAACTGTAATAACCATTAATGTTAAATTAATTAGTGCTTGGTTTTCTTCATATAAATAACCCATTATATATTATGGAATATTTATACTGTTAATCGTATACAAACCATGATTATTATGCTGTGTGCATTTCAGGGAATAAATGGACTGTTTATTATGTCGCATTTATATTATATGGATGTGTTGCCATATAGAACCATGTGAGCTGACTAATAAGTTTAGACTCATTTATACCTTATGCATTCGTTGCGATAGACAGATGTGTGGCTGTCGGGGTATGTGGTTTAATATTATTGGCATGTGTTGCCTAATTGACATACTCGGTATATTTATTAATATTATTGGCATGTGTTGCCTAATTGACATACTCGGTATATTTTTTAATATTGTTGGCATGTGTTGCCTAATTTATATGCTCAGTATATTCATCAGTACTTTGCGAGGTGTTATCACTGTGTAGTTCGTTATAGTCTGTGTTGTCAGTACCGTGCACCATGTATAATAGCTGATTTCCCGGGTAGGGAAAGGCGACACTTAACCACCTAGTGTGAGTCTAAGTGATCACCGTCTATTCTGGTTGAGGTCATGTCATACATCGGATAGTTCCCATAGGATGTATACAGATATAGTACTCATCCGATTCATAATGATTAATTTATTGGATTCTCTGATTTGGGTCATAGTAGAGAGGACTTGCTCGTGGGGTTGACCCACCATTGTTGTTATTTCAGGATACGGTCAGTATCCGTTTCAAGGCTGAGGTTAGCAGTGTGGGACCATCATCCGAACTCATCTACTCCTACGATCCAGTGCAGGGTAGAAGTTTTATGTAGTATTTCAGTTTCAGTTTTTATTTACTTTTGACGTTGAACTCTCAGGGTTATATTTAGGGATCCCTGACGTAGGATTTCCAAGTTGTAATGAAGTACTGTATTAAATAAAGGATGGATGGATGTTGTATTATTTAATGTTTCTTTCCTGTCTAAATTCTTTTATTTCCATCATTTTGTATTCCATGCTTGTATATTGCCAATTGTTTTTTGATATCCCTCGTTTTTCGTGTATAAGCCTGATCAACTTATGCGTGGAAAATGTGGGGGTGTTACATTTTCATTCAAAGATTCAATCTTTAGTCATTAAAATACTCTACGCGACTTCATATGAAAACTCGAATAGGTTAAACTCAAAACTATCATTTTCTTTCAAAGATTCTCCCTTTATGTATTAAAACGGCCTAGCGACATAGTAGGTACCTTGATTGAGGTAATTTCATTCAAAGATTCAATTTTACTCATTAAAACACTCTTCGTGACGTCAAGGGGAACTCGAATAAGTTTAACTTAAAACAATCATTTTCTATCAAAGATTTAATCTTTATACATTAAAATGTTCTAGTAACAAAATATGTACCTTAATTGAGGAATTTTCATCCAAGGATTCAATCTTCACTCATTAAAACACCCTTTGGGACGTCAAAGGGAACTTGAATAAATTTAACTCAAAACTCTCATTTTATTTCAAAGATTCAATCTTTATATATTAAAAACGTCTAGTGACATAATGGGTACCTTGATTGAAATATTTTCATTCAAAGATTCAATCTTTGGTCATTAAAACACTCTTCGACATTTCATTGGGAACCCGAATAAGTTAAACACAAAACTCTCATTTTTTTTCAAAGTTTCAACATTTTTACATTAAAAAGGTTTATTAACATAATAGGTACCTTAATTGAGGAGATTTCATTCAAAGATTCTATTTTTACTCCTTAAAACACTCTTTGTGATGTCAAAGTTAACTCGGATAAGTTTAACTCAAAACTCTCATTTTATTTCAAAGATTTCATCTTTATACATTAAAAAGGCCTAGTGACATAATAGATACCATGATTGAGGTAATTTCATTCAAAGATTCAATCTTTGTCCATTAAAACACGCTACGCGACTTCGTAGGGAACTCGAATAAGTTAAACTCAAAACTCTCATTTTCTTTAAAAGATTCAATCTTTAAACATTAAAAAGGTCAAGTGACTTAATGGTACCTGGATTGAGGTAATTTCATTCCAACATTCAATCTTTACTCATTAAAACACTTTTCGCGACGTTAAAGGGAACTCGAATAAGTTGAGCTCAAAACTCTCATCTATTTTGAAAGATTCAATCTTTACGCATTAAAAAGGCTAGTGACAAAATTTATACCTTTATTGAGGTATTTTGATTCAAAGATTCATTCTTTAGTCATTAAAACACTCTTCGCGACTTCATAGGGAAATCGAATAAGTTGGACTCAAAATTCTCATTTTATTTCAAGGATTCAATCTTTATTCATTAAAAAGGTCTAGTGACATAATATATTCCTTGATTGAGGGAATTTCATTCAAAGATTTCACCTTTACTCATTAAAACACTCTTTGTGATGTCAAAGGTAACTCGAACAAGTTTAACTCAAAACTCTCATCTTCTTTCAGAGATTTAATCTTTATACACTGAAATCGTCTAGTGACAAAATAGGTACTTTGATTGAGGTATTTTCGTTCAAAGATTTAATCTTTAGTCATTAAAACACTCTTCGCGACTGCTTTAGTAACTCGAATAAGTTAAACTCAGTACTCACATTTTCTTTCACAGATGCAATCTTTATAAATTAAAAAGGTCGAGTGACATAATAGGTATCTCGATTCAAGTAATTTCATTTAAAGATTCAATCTTTACTCATTAAAGTACTCTTCGTGACGTCAAAGGGAACTTAATAAGTTTAACTCAAAACTCTTATTTTCTTTCAAAGATTCAATCTTCATATATTAAAAACGTCTAGTGATATAACGGGTACCTTGATTGAGGTATTTTTCATTCAAAGATTCAATCCTTAGTCATTAGAACATTCTTCGGGACTTCATAGGGAACTCGAATAAGTTAAACTCAAAACTCTCATTCCAAAATTCAACCTTTACTCATTAAAACACTCTTCGTGGCATCCAAGGGAACTCGAATAAGTTGAACTCAAAACCCTCATATTGTTTCAAAGATTCAATCTTAATGCATTGAAAATGTCTTGTGACATAATTTGTACCTTGATTGAGGTATTTTGATTTAGAGATTCTTTCTTTAGTTATTAAAACACTCTTCGCTACTTCATAGGGAAATCGAATAAATTAAACTCAAAATTCTCATTTTGTTTTGAGGATTCAATCTTTTTTCATTAAAAAGATCTAGTGAAATAATAGGTTCGTTGATTGAGATAATTTCATTCGAAGATTCCTTCTTTGCTCATTAAAACACTCTTCGTGATGTCAAAGGTAACTCGAATAAGTTTAGCTCAAAACTCTCATCTTCTTTCAAAGATTTAATCTTTATACATTAGAATGGTTTAGTGACATAATAGGTACTTTGATTGAGTTATTTTCATTCAAATATTCAATCTTTAGTCATTAAAACACTCTTCGCGACTGCATAGGGAACTCGAATAAGTTAAACTCAGAACTTACATTTTCTTTCAAAGATTATAAATTAAAAAGGTCAAGTGACATAATAGGTATCTTGATTCAGGTAATTTCATTCAAAGATTCAATCTTTACTCATTAAAGTACTCTTCGTGACATCAAAGGAAACTTGAATAAGTTTATCTCAAAACTCTTATTTTCTTTCATAGATTCTATCTTTATACATTGAAAACGTCTAGTGACATAAAGGGTACATTGATTGAAGTATTTTCATTCAAAGATTCAATCTTTTTTCACTAAAACACTCTTAGGGACTTCATAGGGAACTCGAATAAGTTAAACTCAAAACTCTCATTTTCTTTCGTAGATTCAATCTTTATACATTAAAAAGATCTAGTGACATAATAGGTACCGTGAATGGGGTAATTTGATTCAAAGATTCAATCCTTACTCATTAAAACACTCTTCGTGATTTGAAAGCCAACTCGAATAAGTTGAACACAAAATACTAATTTTCTTCCAAAGATTCAATCTTTATACATTAAAAAAGGTCTAGTGACATAAAGGGTATCTTTATTGTGGTATTTTCATTCAAAGATGCAATATTTAGTCATTAAAATACTCTTCGGGACTTCATAGGGAACTCGAATAAGTTAAACTCAAAACTCTCATTTTCTTTCGTATATTCAATTTTATACATTAAAAAGGTCTAGTGACACAATCGGTACCGTGAATTAGGTAATTTCATTCCAAGAATCAATCTTTACGCAATAAAACACTCTTCATGATGTCAAAGGGGACTCGAATAAGTTCAACAGAAAATACTAATTTTCTTCCAAAGATTAATCTTTATACATTAAAAAAGCTCTAGTGCATAATGGGTATCTTTATTGAGGTATTTTCATTCAAAGATGTAATATTTTACTCATTAAAACACTCATGGTGACGTCAAAGGGAATTCAAAGATTCAATCTTTACTCCTTAGATCACTCTTCGTGACTTTAAAAGGAATTCGAATCAGTTTAACTCAAAACTCACATTTTCTTTCAAAGATTTAATCTTTATACATTAAAAATGTCTAGTGACATAGTAGGTACTTTGATTGAGGTATTTTCATTCAAAGATCCAATCTTTAATCATTAAAATACTTTACGCGACTTCATATGGAAACTCGTATAGGTTAACCTCAAAACTATCATTTTCTTTCAAAGATTCTCCCTTTATGTATTAAAACGGCCTAGTGACACAGTAGGTACCATGATTGAGATAATTTCATTCAAAGATTCAATTTTACCCATTAAAAAACTTTTCGTGACGTCAAGGGGAATTCTAATAAGTTTAACTCAAAACAATCATTTTCTATCAAAGATTTAATCTTTATATATTAAAATGTTCTAGTGACAAAATATGTACCTTAATCGAGGAATTTTCATCCAAGGATTCAATCTTCACTCATTAAAACACCCTTCGGGACGTCAAAGGGAACTTGAATAAATTTATCTCAAAACTCTCATTTTATTTCAAAGATTCAATCTTTATATATTAAAAACGTCTAGTGACTTAATAGGTACCTTGATTCAAATATTTTCATTCAAAGATTCAATCTTTGGTCATTAAAACACTCTTCGACATTTCATTGGGAACTCGAATAAGTTAAACTCAAAACACTAATTTTTTTTCAAAGTTTTAACCTTTTTACATTAAAAAGGTTTATTGACATAATAGGTACCTTAATTGAGGAGATTTCATTCAAAGATTCTATCTTTACTTCTTAAAACACTCTTCGTGATGTCAAAGGTAACTCGGATAATTTTAACTCAAAACTCTCATTTTATTTCAAAGATTTAATCTTTATACATTAAAAAGGCCTAGGGACATAATAGATACCATGATTGAGGTAATTTCATTCAAAGATTCAATCTTTGTCCATTAAAACACGCTACGCGACTTCGTAGGGAACTCGTATAAGTTAAACTCAAAACTCTCATTTTCTTTAAAAGATTCAATCTTTAAACATTAAAAAGGTCAAGTGACTTAATAGGTACCTGGATTGAGGTAATTTCATCCCAACATTCTATCTTTCCTCATTAAAACACTATTCGCGACGTTAAAGGGAACTCGAATAAGTTGAACTCAAAACTCTCATCTATTTTGAAAGATTCAATCTTTACGCATTAAAAAGGCTAGTGACAAAATTTATACCTTGATTGAGGTATTTTGATTCAAAGATTCATTCTTTAGTCATTAAAACACTCTTCGCGACTTCATAGGAAAATCGAATAAGTTAGACTCAAAATTCTCATTTTGTTTCAAGTATTCAATCTTTATTCATTAAAAAGGTCTAGTGACATAATATGTTCCTTGATTGAGTCAATTTCATTCAAAGATTTCATCTTTACTCATTAAAACACTCTTTGTGATGTCAAAGGTAACTCAAACAAGTTTAACTCAAAACTCTCATCTTCTTTCAAAGATTTAATCTTTATACACTGAAATCATTTACTGACAAAATAGGTACTTTGATTGAGGTATTTTCGTTCAAAGATTCAATCTTTAGTCATTAAAACACTCTTCGCGACTGCTTTAGGAACTCGAATAAGTTAAACTCAGTACTCAAATTTTCTTTCAAAGATGCAATCTTTATAAATTAAAAAGGTCGAGTGACATAATAGGTATCTCGATTCAAGTAATTTCATTAAAAGATTCAATCTTTATTCATTAAAGTACTCTTCGTGACATCAAAGGGAACTTGAATAAGTTTAACTCAAAACTCTTATTTTCTTTCAAAGATTCAACCTTCATATATTAAAAACGTCTAGTGATATAACGGGTACCTTGATTGAGGTATTTTTCATTCAAAGATTCAATCCTTAGTCATTAGAACACTCTTCGGGACTTCATAGGGAACTCGAATAAGTTAAACTCAAAACTCTCATTCCAAAATTCAACCTTTACTCATTAAAACACTCTTCGTGGAATCCAAGGGAACTCGAATAAGTTGAACTCAAAACTCTCATCTTCTTTCAAAGATTCAATCTTAATGCATTGAAAATGTCTGGTGACATAATTTGTACCTTGATTGAGGTATTTTGATTTATAGATTCTTTCTTTAGTTATTAAAACACTCTTCGCTACTTCATAGGGAAATCGAATAAATTAAACTCAAAATTCTCATTTTGTTTTGAGAATTCAATCTTTTTTCATTAAAAAGATCTAGTGAAATAATAGGTTCGTTGATTGAGATAATTTCATTCGAAGATTCCTTCTTTGCTCATTAAAACACTCTTCATGATGTCAAAGGTAACTCGAATAAGTTTAGCTCAAAACTCTCAGCTTCTTTCAAAGATTTAATCTTTATACATTAGAATGGTTTAGTGACATAATAGGTACTTTGATTGAGTTATTTTCATTCAAATATTCAGTCTTTAGTCACTAAAACACTCTTCGCGACTGCATAGGGAACTCGAATAAGTTAAACTCAGAAATTACATTTTCTTTCAAAGATTATAAATTAAAAAGTTCAAGTGACATAATAGGTATCTTGATTCAGGTAATTTCATTCAAATATTCAATCTTTACTCATTAAAGTACTCTTCGTGACATCAAAGGAAACTTGAATAAGTTTATCTCAAAACTCTTATTTTTTTTCATAGATTCTATCTTTATACATTAAAAACGTCTAGTGACATAATGGGCACATTGATTGAAGTATTTTCATTCAAAGATTCAATCTTTATTCACTAAAACACTCTTTGGGACTTCATAGGAAACTCGAATAAGTTAAACTCAAAACTCTCATTTTCTTTCGTAGATTCAATCTTTATACATTAAAAAGATCTAGTGACATAATAGGTACCGTGAATGGGGTAATTTGATTCAAAGATTTAATCATTATTCATTAAAACACTCTTCATGATTTGAAAGCCAACTCGAATAAGTTGCACACAAAACACTAATTTTCTTCTAAAGATTCAATCTTTATACATTAAAAAAGGTCTAGTGACATAAAGGGTATCTTTATTGTTGTATTTTCATTCAAAGATGCAATATTTAGTCATTAAAACACTCTTTGGGACTTCATAGGGAACTCGAATAAGTTAAACTCAAAACTCTCATTTTCTTTCGTATATTCAATTTTATACATTAAAAAGGTCAAGCGACACAATCGGTACCGTGAATTAGGTAATTTCATTCCAAGATTCAATCTTTACGCAATAAAACACTCTTCGTGATGTCAAAGGGAACTCGAATAAGTTCAACAGAAAACACTAATTTTCTTCCAAAGATTTAATCTTTATACATTAAAAAAGCTCTAGTGCATAATGGGTATCTTTATTGAGGTATTTTCATTCAAAGATGCAATATTTTACTCATTAAAACACTCGTCCTGACGTCAAAGGGAATTCAAAGATTCAATCTTTACTCCTTAGAACACTCTTCGTGACTTTAAAAGGAATTCGAATCAGTTAAACTCAAAACTCTCATTTTCTTTGAAAGATTTAATCTTTATACATTAAAAATGTCTAGTGACATAGTAGGTACTTTGATTGAGATATTTTTATTCAAAGGTTCAATCTCTAGTCATTAAAATACTCTACGCGACTTCATATGAAAACTCGAATAGGGTAAACTCAAAACTATCATTTTCTTTCAAAGATTCTCCCTTTATGTATTAAAACGGCCTACTGACATAGTAGGTACCTTGATTGTGGTAATTTCATTAAAAGATTCAATTTTACTCACTAAAACACTATTCGCGACGTCAAGGGGAACTCGAATAAGTTTAATTCAAAACAATCATTTTCTATCAAAGATTTAATCTTTATACATTAAAATGTTCTAGTGACAAAATATGTACCTTAATTGAGGAATTTTCATCCATGGATTCAATCTTCACTCATTAAAACACCCTTCGGGACGTCAAAGGGAACTTGAATAAATTTAACTAAAAACTCTCATTTTATTTCAAAGATTCAATCTTTATATATTAAAAACGTCTAGTGACATAATGGGTACCTTGATTGAAATATTTTCATTCAAAGATTCAATCTTTGGTCATTAAAACACTCTTCGACATTTAATTGGGAACTCGAATAAGTTAAACTCAAAACTCTCATTTTTTTTCAAAGTTTCAACCTTTTTACATTAAAAAGGTTTATTGACATAATAGGTACCTTAATTGAGGAGATTTTATTCAAAGATTCTATCTTTACTCCTCAAAACACTCTTCGTGATGTCAATGGTAACTCGGATAAGTTTAACTCAAAACTCTCATTTTATTTCAAAGATTTCATCCTTATACATTAAAAAGGCCTAGTGACATAATAGACACCATGATTGAGGTAATTTCATTCAAAGATTCAATCTTTGTCCATTAAAACACGCTACGCGACGTCCTAGGGAACTCGAATAAGTTAAACTCAAAACTCTCATTTTCTTTAAAAGATTCAATCTTTAAACATTAAAAAGGTCAAGTGACTTAATAGGTACCTGGATTGAGGTAATTTCATTCCAACATTCAATCTTTACTCATTAAAACTCTCTTCGCGACGTCAAAGGGAACTCGAATAAGTTGAACTCAAAACACTCATCGATTTTGAAAGATTCAATCTTTACGCATTAAAAAGGCTAGTGAAAAAATTTATACCTTGATTGAGGTATTTTGATTCAAAGATTCATTCTTTTGTGATTAAAACACTCTTCGCGACTTCATAGGGAAATCGAATAAGTTAGACTCAAAATTCTCATTTTGTTTCAAGGATTTAATCTTTATTCATTAAAAAGGTCTAGTGACATAATATGTTCCTTGATTGAGGCAATTTCATTCAAAGATTTCATCTTTACCCATTAAAACACTCTTTGTGATGTCAAAGGTAACTCGAACACGTTTAACTTAAAACTCTCATCTTCCTTCAAAGATTTAATCTTTATACATTAAAATGGTCTAGTGACATAATATGTACTTTGATTGAGGTATTTTTGTTCAAAGATTCAATCTTTAGTCATTAAAACACTCTTCGCGACTGCTTTAGGAACTCGAATAAGTTAAACTCAGTACTCACATTTTCTTTCAAAGATGAAATCTTTATAAATTAAAAAGGTCGAGTGACATAACAGGTATCTCGATTCAAGTAATTTCATTTAAAGATTCAATCTTTACTCATTAAAGTACTCTTCGTGACGTCATAGGGAACTTGAATAAGTTTAACTCAAAACTCTTATTTTCTTTCAAAGATTCAATCTTCATATGTTAAAAACGTCTAGTGATATAACGGGTACCTTGATTGAGGTATTTTTCATTCAAAGATTCAATCCTTAGTCATTATAACTCTCTTCGGGACTTCATAGGGAACTCGAATAAGTTAAACTCAAAACTCTCATTCCAAAATTCAACCTTTACTCATTAAAACACTCTTCGTGGAATCCAAGGGAACTCGAATAAGTTGAACCCAAAACTCTCATCTTCTTTCAAAGATTCAATCTTAATGCATTGAAAATGTCTGGTAATTTGTACCTTGATTGACGTATTTTGATTTAAAGATTCTTTCTTTAGTTATTAAAACACTCTTCACGACTTCATAGGGAAATCGAATAAATTAAACTCAAAATTCTCATTTTGTTTCGAGATTCAATCCTTTTTCATTAAAAAGATCTAGTGAAATAATAGGTTCGTTAATTAAGATAATTTCATTCGAAGATTCCTTCTTTGCTCATTAAAACACTCTTCGTGATGTCAAAGGTAACTCGAATAAGTTTAGCTCAAAACTTTCATCTTCTTTCAAAGATTTAATCTTTATACATTAGAATGGTTTAGTGACATAATAGGTACTTTGATTGAGTTATTTTCATTCAAATATTCAATCTTTAGTCATTAAAACACTCTTCGCGACTGCATAGGGAACTCGAATAAGTTAAATTCAGAACTTACATTTTCTTTCAAAGATTATAATTTAAAAAGGTCAAGTGACATAATAGGTATCTTGATTCAGGTAATTTCATTCAAAGATTCAATCTTTACTCATTAAAGTACTCTTCGTGACATCAAAGGAAACTTGAATAAGTTTATCTCAAAATTCTTATTTTCTTTCATAGATTCCATCTTTATACATTAAAAATGTCTAGTGACATAATGGGTACATTGATTGAAGTATTTTCATTCAAAGATTCAATCTTTATTCACTAAAACACTCTTTGGGACTTCATAGGGAACTCGAATAAGTTATACTCAAAACTCTCATTTTCTTTCGTAGATTCAATCTTTATACATTAAAAAGATCTAGTGACATAATAGGTACCGTGAATGGGGTAATTTGATTCAAAGATTCAATCTTTTCTCCTTAAAACACTCTTCGTGATTTGAAAGCCAACTCGAATAAGTTGCACACAAAATACTAATTTTCTTCCAAAGATTCATTCTTTATATATTAAAAAAGGTCTAGTGACATAAAGGGTATATTTATTGTTATATTTTCATTCAAAGATGCAATATTTAGTCATTAAAACACTCTTCGGGACTTCATAGGAAACTCGAATAAGTTAAACTCAAAACTCTCATTTTCTTTCGTATATTCAATTTTATACATTTTAAAAGGTCTAGTGACACAATCGGTACCGTGAATTAGGTAATTTCATTCCAAGATTCAATCTTTACGCAATAAAACACTCTTCGTGATGTCAAAGGGAACTCGAATAAGTTCAACAGAAAACACTAATTTTCTTCCAAAGATTTAATCTTTATACATTAAAAAAGCACTAGTGCATAATGGGTATCTTTATTGAGGTATTTTCATTTAAAGACGCAATATTTTACTCATTAAAACACTCATCGTGACGTCAAAGGGAATTCAAAGATTCAATCTTTACTCCCTAGAACACTCTTCGTGACTTTAAAAGGAATTCGAATCAGTTTAACTCAAAACTCTCATTTTCTTCCAAAGATTTAATCTTTATACATTAAAAATGTCTAGTGACATAGTAGGTACTTTGATTGAGGTATTTTCATTCAAAGGTTCAATCTTTAGTCATTAAAATACTCTACGCGACCTCATATGAAAACTCGAATAGGTTAAACTCAAAACTATCATTTTCTTTCAAAGATTCTCCCTTTATGTATTAAAACTGCCTAGTGACATAGTGGGAACCTTGATTGAGGTAATTCCATTCAAAGATTAAATTTTACTCATTAAACACTCTTTGTGACGTCAAGGGGAACTCGAATAAGTTTAACACAAAACAATCATTTTCTATCAAAGATTTAATCTTTATACATTAAATGTTCTAGTTACAAAATATGTACCTTAATTGAGGAATTTTCATCCACGGATTCAATCTTCACTCATTAAAACACCCTTCGGGACGTCAAATGGAACTTGAATAAATTTAACTCAAAACTCTCATTTTATTTCAAACATTCAATCTTTATATATTAAAAATGTCAAGTGACATAATGGGTACCTTGATTCAAATATTTTCATTCAAAGTTTCAATTTTTGGTCATTAAAACACTCTTCGACATTTCATTGGGAACTCGAATAAGTTAAACTCAAAATTCTCATTTTTTTCAAAGTTTCAACCTTTTTACATTAAAAAGGTTTATTGACATAATAGGTACCTTAATTGAGGAGATTTCATTCAAAGATTCTATCCTTACTCCTTAAAACACTCTTCGTGATGTCAAAGGTTACTCGGATAAGTTTAACTCAAAACTCTCATTTTATTTCAAAGATTTCATCTTTATACATTAAAAAGGCCTAGTGACATAATAGATACCATGATTGAGGTAATTTCATTCAAAGATTCAATCTTTGTCCATTAAAACACGCTACGCGACTTCGTAGGGAACTCGAATAAGTTAAACTCAAAACTCTCATTTTCTTTAAAAGATTCAATCTTTAAACATTAAAATGGTTAAGTGACTTAATAGGTACCTAGATTGAGGTAATTTCATTCCAACATTCAATCTTTACTCATTAAAACTCTCTTCGCGACGTCAAAGGGAACTCGAGTAAGTTGAACTCAAAACTCTCATCTATTTTGAAAGATTCAATCTTTATGCATTAAAAAGGCTAGTGACAAAATTTATACCTTGATTGAGGTATTTTATTCAAAGATTCATTCTTTAGTCATTAAAACACTCTTCGCGACTTCATAGGGAAATCGAGTAAGTTAGACTCAAAATTCTCATTTTGTTTCAAGGATTCAATCTTTATTCATTAAAAAGGTCTAGTGACATAATATGTTCCTTGATTGAGGCGATTTCATTCAAAGTTTTCATCTTTACTCATTAAAACACTCTTTGTGATGTCAAAGGTAACTCAAACAAGTTTAAGTCAAAACTCTTATCTTCTTTCAAAGATTTAATCTTTATACACTGAAATGGTCTAGTGACAAAATAGGTACTTTGATTGAGGTACTTTCGTTCAAAGATTCAATCTTTTGTCATTAAAACACTCTTCGCGACTGCTTTAGGAACTCGAATAAGTTAAACTCAGTACTCACATTTTCTTTCAAAGATGCAATCTTTATAAATTAAAAAGGTCGAGTGACATAATTGGTATCTCGATTCAAGTAATTTCATTTAAAGATTCAATCTTTACTCATTAAAGTACTCTTCGTGACTTCAAAGGGAACTTGAATAAGTTTAACTCAAAACTCTTATTTTCTTTCAAAGATTCAATCTTCATATATTAAAAACGTCTAGTGATATAACGGGTACCTTGATTAAGGTATTTTTCATTCAAAGATTCAATCCTTAGTCATTAGAACACTCTTCGGGACTTCATAGGGAACTCGAATAAGTTAAAATCAAAACTCTCATTCCAAAATTCAACCTTTACTCATTAAAACACTCTTCGTGGCATTTAAGGGAACTCGAATAAGTTGTACTCAAAACTCTCATCTTCCTTCGAAGATTCAATCTTAATGCATTGAAAATGTCTGGTGACATAATTTGTACCTTGATTCAGGAATTTTGATATAAAGATTCTTTCTTTAGTTATTAAAACACTCTTCGCAACTTCATAGGAAAATCAAATAAATTAAACTCAAAATTCTCATTTTGTATCGAGGATTCAATCTTTTTTCATTAAAAAGATCTAGTGAAATAATTGGTTCGTTGATTGAGGTAATTTCATTCGAAGATTCCTTCTTTGCTCATTAAAACACTCTTCGTGATGTCAAAGGTAACTCGAATAAGTTTAGCTCAAAAGTCTCATCTTCTTTCAAAGATTTAATCTTTATACATTAGAATGGTTTAGTGACGTAATAGGTACTTTGATTGAGTTATTTTCATTCAAATATTCAATCTTTAGTCATTAAAACACTCTTCGCGACTGCATAGGGAACTCGAATAAGTTAAACTCAGAACTTACATTTTCTTTCAAAGATTATAAATTAAAAAGGTCAAGTGACATTATAGGTATCTTGATTCTGGTAATTTCATTCAGAGATTCAATCTTTACTCATTAAAGTACTCTTCGTGACACCAAAGGAAACTTGAATAAATTTATCTCAAAACTCTTATTTTCTTTCATAGATTCCATCTTTATATATTAAAAACGTCTAGTGACATAATGGGTACATTGATTGAAGTATTTTCATTCAAAGATTCAATCTTTAGTCAAAACTCTCATTTTATTTCAAAGATTCTCCCTTTATGTATTAAAACGGCCTAGTGACATAATAGGTACCTTGATTGAGATAATTTTATTCAAAGATTCAATTTTACTCATTAAAACACTCTTCGTGACGTCAAGGGGAACTCGAATAAGTTTAACTCAAAACAATTATTTTCTATCAAAGATTTAATCTTTATACATTTAAATGTTCTAGTGACAAAATATGTACCTTAATCGATGAATTTTCATCCAAGGATTCAATCTTCACTCATTGAAACACCCTTCGGGACGTCAAAGGGAACTTGAATAAATTTAACTCAAAACTCTTATTTTATTTCAAAGATTCAATCTTTATATATTAAAAACGTCTAGTGACATAATGGGTACCTTGATTCAAATATTTTCATTCAAAGATTCAATCTTTGGTCATTAAAACATTCTTCGACATTTCATTGGGAACTCGAATAAGTTAAACTCAAAACTCTCATTTTTTTTCAAAATTTCAACCTTTTTACATTAAAAAGGTTTATTGACATAATAGGTACCTTAATTGAGGAGATTTCATTCAAAGATTCTATCTTTACTTCTTAAAACACTCTTCGTGATGTCAAAGGTAACTCGGATAAGTTTAACTCAAAACTCTCATTCTATTTCAAAGATTTCATCTTTATACATTAAAAAGGCCTAGTGACATAATAGATACCATGATTGAGGTAATTTCATTCAAAGATTCAATCTTTGTCCATTAAAACACGCTACGCGACTTCGTAGGGAACTCGTATAAGTTAAACTCAAAACTCTCATTTTCTTTAAAAGATTCAATCTTTAAACATTAAAAAGGTCAAGTGACTTAATAGGTACCTGGATTGAGGTCATTTCATTCCAACATTCAATCTTTACTCATTAAAACTCTTTTCGCGACGTCGAAGGGAACTCGAATAAGTTGAACTCAAAACACTCATCTATTTTGAAAGATTCAATCTTTACGCATTAAAAAGGCTAGTGACAAAATTTATACCTTGATTGAGGTATTGTGATTCAAAGATTGATTGAGGTATTGTGATTCAAAGATTCGAAGGTTCCTTCTTTGCTCATTAAAACACTCTTCGTGATGTCAAAGGTAACTCGAACGAGTTTAACTCAAAACTCTCATCTTCTTTCAAAGATTTAATCTTTATACACTGAAATGGTCTAGTGACAAAATAGGTACTTTGATTGAGGTACTTTCGTTCAAAGATTCAATCTTTAGTCATTAAAACACTCTTCGCGACTGCTTTAGGAACTCGAATAAGTTAAACTCAGTACTCACATTTTCTTTCAAAGATGCAATCTTTATAAATTGAAAAGGTCGAGTGACATAATAGGTATCTCGATTCAAGTAATTTTATTTAAAGATTCAATCTTTACTCATCAAAGTACTCTTCGTGACGTCAAAGGGAACTTGAATAAGTTTAACTCAAAACACTTATTTTCTTTTAAAGATTCAATCTTAATATATTAAAAACGTCTAGTGATATAACGGGTACCTTGATTGAGGTATTTTTAATTCAAAGATTCAATCCTTAGTCATTAGAACACTCTTCGGGACTTCATAGGGAACTCGAATAAGTTAAACTCAAAACTCTCATTCCAAAATTCAACCTTTACTCATTAAAACACTCTTCGTGGCATCCAAAGGAACTCGAATAAGTTGAACTCAAAACTCTCTTCTTCTTTCAAAGATTCAATCTTAATGCATTGAAAATGTCTGGTGACATAATTTGTACCTTGATTGAGGTATTTTGATTTAAAGATTCTTTCTTTAGTTATTAAAACACTCTTCGCGACTTCATAGGGAAATCGAATAAATTAAACTCAAAATTCTCATTTTCTTTCGAGGATTCAATCTTTTTTCATTAAAAAGATCTAGTGAAATAATAGATTCGTTGATTGAGGTAATTTCATTTGAAGATTTCTTCTTTCCTCATTAAAACACTCTTCGTGATGTCAAAGGTAACTCGAATAAGTTTAGCTCAAAACTCTCATCTTCTTTCAAAGATTTAATCTTTATACATCAGAATGGTTTAGTGACATAATAGGTACTTTGATTGAGTTATTTTCATTCAAATATTCAATCTTTAGTCATTAAAACACTCTTCGCGACTGCATAGTTAACTCGAATAAGTTAAACTCAAAACTTACATTTTCTTTCAAAGATTATAAATTAAAAAGGTTAAGTGACATAATAGGTATCTTGATTCAGGTAATTTCATTCAAAGATTCAATCTTTACTCATTAAAGTATTCTTCGTGACATCAAAGGAAACTTGAATAAGTTTATCTCAAAACTCTTATTTTCTTTCATAGATTCCAACTTTATACATTAACAACGTCTAGTGACATAATGGGTACATTGATTGAAGTATTTTCATTCAAATATTCAATCTTTATTCACTAAAACACTCTTCGAGACTTCATAGGGAACTCGAATAAGTTAAACTCAAAACTCTCATTTTCTTTCGTAGATTCAATCTTTATACATTAAAAAGATCTAGTGACGTAATAGGTACCGTGAATGGGGTAATTTGATTCAAAGATTCAATCTTTACTCATTAAAACACTCTTCGTGATGTCAAAGCCATCTCGAATAAGTTGCACACAAAACACTAATTTTCTTCCAAATATTCAATCTTTATACATTAAAAAAGGTCTAGTGACATAAAGGGTATCTTTATTGTGGTATTTTAATTCAAAGATGCAATATTTAGTCATTAAAACACTCTTCGGGATTTCATAGGGAACTTGAATAAGTTAAACTCAAAACTCTCATTTTCTTTCGTATATTCAATTTTATACATTAAAAAGGTCTAGTGATACAATCGTTACCGTGAATTAGGTAATTTCATTCCAAGATTCAATCTTTACACAATAAAACACTCTTCGTGATGTCAAAGGGAACTCGAATAAGTTCAACAGAAAACACTAATTTTCTTCCAAAGATTCAATCTTTATACATTAAAAAAGCTCTAGTGCATAATGGGTATCTTTATTAAGGTATTTTCATTCAAAGATGCAATATTTTACTCATTAAAACACTCATCGTGACGTCAAAGGGAATTGAAAGATTCAATCTTTACTCCTTTGAACACTCTTCGTGACTTTAAAAGGAATTCGAATCAGTTTAACTCAAAACTCTCATTTTCTTTCAAAGATTTAATCTTTATACATTAAAAATGTCTAGTGACATAGTAGGTACTTTGATTGAGGTGTTTTCATTCAAAGGTTCAATCTTTAGTCATTAATATACTCTACGTGACTTCATATGAAAACTTGAATAGGTTAAACTCAAAACTATCATTTTCGTTCAAAGATTCTCCCTTTATGTATTAAAACGGCCTAGTGACATAGTAGGAACCTTGATTGAGGTAATTTCATTCAAAGATTCAATTTTACTCATTAAAATACTCTTCGTGACGTCAAGGGGAATTCGAATAAGTTTAACTCAAAACAATCATTTTCTATCAAAGATTTAATCTTTATACATTAAAATGTTCTAGTGACAAAATATGTACCTTAATTGGGGAATTTTCATCCACGGATTCAATCTTCACTCATTAAAACACCCTTCGGGACGTCAAAGGGAACTTGAATAAATTTTGCTCAAAACTCTTATTTTATTTCAAAGATTCAATCTTTATATATTAAAAACGTCTAGTGACATAATGGGTTCCTTGATTCAAATATTTTCATTCAAAGATTCAATTTTTGGTCATTAAAACACTCTTCGACATTTCGTTGGGAACTCGAATAAGTTAAACTCAAAACTCTCATTTTTTTTCAAAGTTTAAACCTTTTTACATTAAAAAGGTTTATTGACATAATAGGTACCTTAATTGAGGAGATTTCATTCAAAGATTCTATCTTTACTCCTTAAAACACTCTTCGTGATGTCAAAGGTAACTCAGATAAGTTTAACTCAAAACTCTCATTTTATTTCAAAGATTTAATCTTTATACATTAAAAAGGCCTAGTGACAGAATAGATACCATGATTGAGGTAATTTCATTCAAAGATTCAATTTTTATCCATTAACACACGCTACGCGACTTCGTAGGAAACTCGAATAAGTTAAACTCAAAACTCTCATTTTCTTTAAAAGATTCAATCTTTAAACATTAAAAAGGTCAAGTGACTTAATAGGTACCTGGATTGAGGTAATTTAATTCCAACATTCAATCTTTACTCATTAAAACTCTCTTCGCAATGTCAAAAGGAACTCGAATAAGTTGAACTCAAAACTCTCATCTATTTTGAAAGATTCAATCTTTACGCATTAAATACGCTAGTGACAAAATTTATACCTTGATTGAGGTATTTTGATTCAAAGATTCATTCTTTAGTCATTAAAACACTCTTCGCGACTTCATAGGGAAATCGAATAAGTTAGACTCAAAATTCTCATTTTGTTTCAAGGATTCAATCTTTATTCATTTAAAAGGTCTAGTGACATAATATGTTCCTTGATTGAGGCAATTTTATTCAAAGATTTCATCTTTACTCATTAAAACACTTCGTGTGATGTCAAAGGTAACTCGAACAAGTTTAACTCAAAACTCTCATCTTCTTTCAAAGATTTAATCTTTATACATTAAAATGGTCTTGTGACATAATAGGCACTTTGATTGAAGTATTTTCGTTCAAAGATTCAATCTTTAGTCATTAAAACACTCTTCGCGACTGCTTTAGGAACTCGAATAAGTTAAACTCAGTACTCACATTTTCTTTCAAAGATGCAATATTTATAAATTAAAAAGGTCGAGTGACATAACAGGTATCTCGATTCAAGTAATTTTATTTAAAGATTCAATCTTTACTGATTAAAGTACTCTTCGTGACGTCAAAGGGAACTTGAAAAAGTTTAACTCAAAATTCTTATTTTCTTTCAAAGATTCAATCTTCATATATTAAAAACGTCTAGTGATATAACGGGTACCTTGATTGAGGTATTTTTCATTCAATGATTCAATCCTTAGTCATTAGAACCCTCTTCGGGACTTCATAGGGAACTCGAATATGTTAAACTCAAAACTCTCATTCCAAAATTCAACCTTTACTCATTAAAACACTCTTCGTGGCATCCAAAGGAACTCGAATAAGTTGAACTCAAAACTCTCATCTTCCTTCAAAGATTCAATCTTAATGCATTGAAAATGTCTGGTGACATAATTTGTACCTTGATTGAGGTATTTTGATTTAAATATTCTTTCTTTAGTTATTAAAACACTCTTCGCAACTTCATAGGGAAATCGAATAAATTAAACTCAAAATTCTCATTTTGTTTCGAGGATTCAATCTTTTTTCATTAAAAAGATCTAGTGAAATAATAGGTTCGTTGATTGAGGTAATTTCATTCGAAGATTCCTTCTTTGCTCATTAAAACACTCTTCGTGATGTCAAAGGTAACTCGAATAAGTTTAGCTAAAAAGTCTCATCTTCTTTCAAAGATCTATTCTTTTTACATTAGAATGGTTTAGTGACATAATAGGTACTTTGATTGAGTTATTTTCATTCAAATATTCAATCTTTAGTCATTAAAACACTCTTCGCGACTGCATAGGGAACTCGAATAAGTTAAACTCAGAACTTACATTTTTTTTCAAAGATTATAAATTAAAAAGGTCAAGTGACATAATAGGTATCTTGATTCAGGTAATTTCATTCAAAGATTCAATCTATACTCATTAAAGTACTCTTCGTGACATCAAAGGAAACTTGAATAAGTTTATATCAAAACTCTTATTTTCTTTCATAGATTCCATCTTTATACATTAAAAATGTCTAGTGACATAATGGGTACATTGATTGAAGTATTTTCATTCAAAGATTCAATCTTTATTCACTAAAACACTCATCGGGACTTCATAGGGAACTCGAATAAGTTAAACTCAAAACTCTCATTTTCTTTCGTAGATTCAATCTTTATACATTAAAAAGATCTAGTGACATAATAGGTACCGTGAATGAGGTAATTTGATTCAAAGATTCAATCTTTACTCATTAAAACACTCTTCCTGATGTCAAATCCAATTCGAATAAGTTGCACACAAAACACTAATTTTCTTCCAAAGATTCAATCTTTATACATTAAAAAAGGTCTAGTGAAGTAAAGGGTATCTTTATTGTGGTATTTTCATTCAAAGATGTAATATTTAGTCATTAAAATACTCTTCGGGACTTCATAGGGAACTCGAATAAGTTAAACTCAAAACTCTAATTTTTTTTCGTATATTCAATTTTATACATTAAAAAGGTCTAGTGACACAATCGGTACCGTGAATTAGGTAATTTCATTCCAAGATTCAATCTTTACGCAATAAGACACTCTTCGTGATGTCAAAGGGGACTGGAATAAGTTCAACAGAAAACACTAATTTTCTTCCAAAGATTTAATCTTTATACATTAAAAAAGCTCTAGTGCATAATGGGTAGCTTTATTGAGGTATTTTCATTCAAAGATGCAATATTTTACTCATGAAAACATTCATCGTGACGTCAAAGAGAATTCAAAGATTCAATCTTTACTCCTTAGAACACTCTTCCTGACTTTAAAAGGAATTCGAATCAGTTTAACTCAAAACTCTCATTTTCTTTCAAAGATTTAATCTTCATACATTAAAAATGTCCAGTGACATAGTAGGTACTTTGATTGAGGTATTTTCATTCAAAGATCCAAACTTTAATCATTAAAATACTCTAGCGACTTCATATGGAAACTCGAATAGGTTAACCTCAAAACTATCATTTTCTTTCAAAGATTCTCCCTTTATGTATTAAAACGGCCTAGTGACATAGTAGGTACCTTGATTGAGATAATTTCATTCAAAGATTCAATTTTACTCATTAAAACACTCTTCGTGACGTCAAGGGGAACTCGAATAAGTTTAACTCAAAACAATCATTTTCTATCAAAGATTTAATCTTTATACATAAAAATGTTCTAGTGACAAAATATGTACCTTAATCGAGGAATTTTCATCCAAGGATTCAATCTTCACTCATTGAAACACCCTTCGGGACGTCAAAGGGAACTTGAATAAATTTAACTCAGAACTCTTATTTTATTTCAAAGATTCAATCTTTATATATTAAAAACGTCTAGCGATATAATGGGTACCTTGATTCACATATTTTCATTCAAAGATTCAATCTTTGGTCATTAAAACACTCTTCGACATTTAATTGGGAACTCGAATAAGTTAAACTCAAAACTCTCATTTTTTTTCAAAATTTCAACCTTTTTACATTAAAAAGGTTTATTGACATAATAGGTACCTTAATTGAGGAGATTTCATTCAAAGATTCTATCTTTACTTCTTAAAACACTCTTCGTGATGTCAAAGGTAACTCGGATAAATTTAACTCAAAACTCTCATTTTATTTCAAAGATTTCATCTTTATACATTAAAAAGGCCTAGTGACATAATAGATACCATGATTTAGGTAATTTCATTCAAAGATTCAATCTTTGTCCATTAAAACACGCAACGCGACTTCGTAGGGAACTCGTATAAGTTAAACTCAAAACTCTCATATTCTTTAAAAGATTCAATCTTTAAACATTAAAAAGGTCAAGTGACTTAATAGGTACCTGGATTGAGGTCATTTCATTCCAACATTTAATCTTTACTCATTAAAACTCTTTTCGCGACGTCGAAGGGAACTCGAATAAGTTGAACTCAAAACTCTCATCTATTTTGAAAGATTCAATCTTTACGCATTAAAAGGGCTAGTGACAAAATTTATACCTTGATTGAGGTATTGTGATTCAAAGATTCATTCTTTAGTCATTAAAACACTCTTCGCGACTTCATAGGAAAATCGAATAAGTTAGACTCAAAATTCTAATTTTGTTTCAAGGATTCAATCTTTATTCATTAAAAAGGTCTAGTGACATAACATGTTCCTTGATTGAGGCAATTTCATTCAAAGATTTCATCTCTACTCATTAAAACACTATTTGTGATGTCAAAGGTAACTCGAACAAGTTTAACTCAAAACTCTCATCTTCTTTCAAAGATTTAATCTTTATACACTGAAATGGTCTAGTGACAAAATAGGTACTTTGATTGAGGTACTTTCGTTCAAAGATTCAATCTTTAGTCATTAAAACACTCTTCGCGACTGCTTTAGGAACTCGAATAAGTTAAACTCCGTACTCACATTTTCGTTCAGAGATGCAATCTTTATAAATTAAAAAGGTCGAGTGACATAATAGGTATCCTGATTCAAGTAATTTCATTTAAAGATTCAATCTTTACTCATTAAAGTATTCTTCGTGACGTCAAAGGGAACTTGAATAAGTTTAACTCAAAACTCTTATTTTCTTTTAAAGATTCAATCTTCATATATTAAAAACGTCTAGTGATATAACGGGTACCTTGATTGAGGTATTTTTTATTCAAAGATTCAATCCTTAGTCATTAAAACAATCTTCGGGACTTCATAGGGAACTCGAATAAGTTAAGCTCAAAACTCTCATTCCAAAATTCAACCTTTACTCATTAAAACACTCTTCGTGGCATCCAAGGGAACTCGAATAAGTTGAACTCAAAACTCTCATCTTCTTTCAAAGATTCAATCTTAATGCATTGAAAATGTCTGGTGACATAATTTGTGCCTTGATTGAGGTATTTTGATTTAAAGATTCTTTCTTTAGTTATTATAACACTCTTCGCGACTACATACGGAAATCGAATAAATTAAACTCAAAATTCTCATTTTGTTTCGAGGATTCAATCTTTTTTCATTAAAAAGATCTAGTGAAATAATAGGTTCGTTGATTGAGGTAATTTCATTCGAAGATTCCTTCTTTGCTTATCAAAACACTCTTCGTGATGTCAAAGGTAACTCGAATAAGTTTAGCTCAAAACTCTCATCTTCTTTCAAAGATTTAATCTTTATACATTAGAATGGTTTAGTGACATAATAGGTAATTTGATTGAGTTATTTTCATTCAAATATTCAATCTTTAGTCATTAAAACACTCTTCGCGACTGCATAGGGAACTCGAATAAGTTAAACTCAGAACTTACATTTTCTTTAGTCATTCAAACACCCTTCGAGACTTCATAGGGAACTCGAATAAGTTAAACTCAAAACTTTCATTTTCTTTCGTAGATTCAATCTTTATCCATTAAAAAGATCTAGTGATGTAATAGGTACCGTGAATGGGGTAATTTGATCCAAAGATTCAATCTTTACTCATTAAAACACTCTTCGTGATGTCAAGGCCAACTCGAATAAGTTGCACACAAAACACTAATTTTCTTCCAAAGATTCAATCTTTATACATTAAAAAAGGTCTAGTGACATAAAGGGTATCTTTATTGTGGTATTTTCAATCAAAGATGCAATATTTAGTCATTAAAACACTCTTCGGGACTTCATAGGCAACTTGAATAAGTTAAACTCAAAACTCTCATTTTCTTTCGTATATTCAATTTTATACATTAAAAAGGTCTAGTGACACAATCGTTACCGTGAATTAGGTAATTTCATTCCAAGATTCAATCTTTACGCAATAAAACACTCTTCGTGAAGTCAAAGGGAACTCGAATAAGTTCAACAGAAAACACTAATTTTCTTCCAAAGATTTAATCTTTATACATTAAAAAAGCTCTAGTGCAAAATGGGTATCTTTATTAAGGTATTTTCATTCAAAGATGCAATATTTTACTCATTAAAACACTCATCGTGACGTCAAAGGGAATTCAAAGATTCAATCTTTACTCCTTAGAACACTCTTCGTGACTTTAAAAGGAATTCGAATCAGTTTAACTCAAAACTCTCATTTTCTTTCAAAGATTTAATCTTTATACATTAAAAATGTCTAGTGACATAGTAGGTACTTTGATTGAGGTATTTTCATTCAAAGGTTCAATCTTTAGTCATTAAAATACTCTACGCGACTTCATATGAAAACTTGATTGAAGTATGTTCCTTGATTGAGGCAATTTCATTCAAAGATTTCATCTCTACTCATTAAAACACTATTTGTGATGTCAAAGGTAACTCGAACAAGTTTAACTCAAAACTCTCATCTTCTTTCAAAGATTTAATCTTTATACACTGAAATGGTCTAGTGACAAAATAGGTACTTTGATTGAGGTACTTTCGTTCAAAGATTCAATCTTTAGTCATTAAAACACTCTTCGCGACTGCTTTAGGAACTCGAATAAGTTAAACTCAGTACTCACATTTTCGTTCAGAGATGCAATCATTATAAATTAAAAAGGTCAAGTGACATAATAGGTATCTTGATTCAAGTAATTTCATTTAAAGATTCAATCTTTACTCATTAAAGCATTCTTCGTGACGTCAAAGGGAACTTGAATAAGTTTAACTCAAAACTCTTATTTTCTTTTAAAGATTCAATCTTCATATATTAAAAACGTCTAGTGATATAACGGGTACCTTGATTGAGGTATTTTTCATTCAAAGATTCAATCCTTAGTCATTAAAACACTCTTCGGGACTTCATAGGGAACTCGAATAAGTTAAGCTCAAAACTCTCATTCCAAAATTCAACCTTTACTCATTAAAACACTCTTCGTGGCATCCAAGGGAACTCGAATAATTTGAACTCAAAACTCTCATCTTCTTTCAAAGATTCAATCTTAATGCATTGAAAATGTCTGGTGACATAATTTGTGCCTTGATTGAGGTATTTTGATTTAAAGATTCTTTCTTTAGTTATTATAACACTCTTCGCGACTACATACGGAAATCGAATAAATTAAACTCAAAATTCTAATTTTGTTTCGAGGATTCAATCTTTTTTCATTAAAAAGATCTAGTGAAATAATAGGTTCGTTGATTGAGGTAATTTCATTCGAAGATTCCTTCTTTGCTCATTAAAACACTCTTCGTGATGTCAAAGGTAACTCGAATAAGTTTAGCTCAAAACTCTCATCTTCTTTCAAAGATTTAATCTTTATACATTAGAATGGTTTAGTGACATAATAGGTACTTTGATTGAGTTATTTTCATTCAAATATTCAATCTTTAGTCATTAAAACACTCTTCGCGACTGCATAGGGAACTCGAATAAGTTAAACTCAGAACTTACATTTTCTTTAGTCATTAAAACACACTTCGAGACTTCATAGGGAACTCGAATAAGTTAAACTCAAAACTTTCATTTTCTTTCGTAGATTCAATCTTTATCCATTAAAAAGATCTAGTGACGTAATAGGTACCGTGAATGGGGTAATTTGATCCAAAGATTCAATCTTTACTCATTAAAACACTCTTCGTGATGTCAAAGCCAACTCGAATAAGTTGCACACAAAACACTAATTTTCTTCCAAAGATTCAATCTTTATACATTAAAAAAGGTCTAGTGACATAAAGGGTATCTTTATTGTGGTATTTTCAATCAAAGATGCAATATTTAGTCATTAAAACACTCTTCGGGACTTCATAGGCAACTTGAATAAGTTAAACTCAAAACTCTCATTTTCTTTCGTATATTCAATTTTATACATTAAAAAGGTCTAGTGACACAATCGTTACCGTGAATTAGGTAATTTCATTCCAAGATTCAATCTTTACGCAATAAAACACTCTTCATGATGTCAAAGGGAACTCGAATAAGTTCAACAGAAAACACTAATTTTCTTCCAAAGATTTAATCTTTATACATTAAAAAAGCTCTAGTGCAAAATGGGTATCTTTATTAAGGTATTTTCATTCAAAGATGCAATATTTTACTCATTAAAACACTCATCGTGACGTCAAAGGGAATTCAAAGATTCAATCTTTACTCCTTAGAACACTCTTCGTGACTTTAAAAGGAATTCGTATCAGTTTAACTCAAAACTCTCATTTTCTTTCAAAGATTTAATCTTTATACATTAAAATGGTCTAGTGACATAATAGGTACTTTGATTGAAGTATTTTCGTTCAAAGATTCAATCTTTAGTCATTAAAACACTCTTCGCGACTGCTTTAGGAACTCGAATAAGTTAAACTCAGTACTCACATTTTCTTTCAAAGATGCAATCTTTATAAATTAAAAAGGTCGAGTGACACAAGAGGTATCTCGATTCAAGTAATTTCATTTAAAGATTCAATCTTTACTCATTAAAGTACTCTTCGTGACGTCAAAGGGAACTTGAATAAGTTTAACTCAAAACTCTTATTTTCTTTTAAAGATTCAATCTTCATATATTAAAAACGTCTAGTGATATGACGGGTACCTTGATTGAGGTATTTTTCATTCAAAGATTCAATCCTTAGTCATTAAAACACTCTTCGGGATTTCATAGGGAACTCGAATAAGTTAAGCTCAAAACTCTCATTCCAAAATTCAACCTTTACTCATTAAAACACTCTTCGTGGCATCCAAGGGAACTCGAATAAGTTGAACTCAAAACTCTCATCTTCTTTCAAAGATTCAATCTTAACGAATTGAAAATGTCTGGTGACATAATTTGTACCTTGATTGAGGTATTTTGATTTAAAGATTCTTTCTTTAGTTATTAAAACACTCTTCGCGACTTCATACGGAAATCGAATAAATTAAACTCAAAATTCTCATTTCGTTTCGAGGATTCAATCTTTTTTCATTAAAAAGATCTAGTGAAATAATAGGTTCGTTAATTGAGGTAATTTCATTCGAAGGTTCCTTCTTTGCTCATTAAAACACTCTTCGTGATGTCAAAGGTAACTCGAATAAGTTTAGCTCAAAACTCTCATCTTCTTTCAAAGATTTAATCTTTATACATTAGAATGGTTTAGTGACATAATAGGTACTTTGATTGAGTTATTTTCATTCAAATATTCAATCTTTAGTCATTAAAACACTCTTCGCGACTGCATAGGGAACTCGAATAAGTTAAACTCAGAACTTACATTTTCTTTCAAAGATTATAAATTAAAAAGGTCAAGTAACAAAATAGGTATCTTGATTCAGGCAATTTCATTCAAAGATTCAATCTTTACTCATTAAAGTACTCTTCGTGACATCAAAGGAAACTTGAATAAGTTTATCTCAAAACTCTTATTTTCTTTCATAGATTCCAACTTTATACATTAAAAACGTCTAGTGACATAATGGGTACATTGATTGAAGTATTTTCATTCAAAGATTCAATCTTTATTCACTAAAACACTCTTCGAGACTTCATAGGGAACTCGAATAAGTTAAACTCAAAACTTTCATTTTCTTTCGTAGATTCAATCTTTATCCATTAAAAAGATCTAGGGACGTAATAGGTACCGTGAATGGGGTAATTTGATTCAAAGATTCAATCTTTACTCATTAAAACACTCTTCGTGATGTCAAAGCCAACTCGAATAAGTTGCACACAAAACACTAATTTTCTTCCAAAGATTCAATCTTTATACATTAAAAAAGGTCTAGTGACATAAAGGGTATCTTTATTGTGGTATTTTCAATCAAAGATGCAATATTTAGTCATTAAAACACTCTTCGCGACTTCATAGGCAACTTGAATAAGTTAAACTCAAAACTCTCATTTTCTTTCGTATATTCAATTTTATACATTAAAAAGGTCTAGTGACACAATCGTTACCGTGAATTAGGTAATTTCATTCCAAGATTCAATCTTTACGCAATAAAACACTCTTCGTGATGTCAAAGGGAACTCGAATAAGTTCAACAGAAAACACTAATTTTCTTCCAAAGATTTAATCTTTATACATTAAAAAAGCTCTAGTGCAAAATGGATATCTTTATTAAGGTATTTTCATTCAAAGATGCAATATTTTACTCATTAAAACACTCATCGTGACGTCAAAGGGAATTCAAAGATTCAATCTTTACTCCTTAGAACACTCTTCGTGACTTTAAAAGGAATTCGAATCAGTTTAACTCAAAACTCTCATTTTCTTTCAAAGATTTAATCTTTATACATTATAAATGTCTAGTGACATAGTATGTACTTTGATTGAGGTATTTTCATTCAAAGGTTCAATCTTTAGTCATTAAAATACTCTACGCGACTTCATATGAAAACTTGAATAGGTTAAACTCAAAACTATCATTTTCTTTCAAAGATTCTCCCTTTGTGTATTAAAACGGCCTAGTGACATAGTAGGAACCTTGATTGAGGTAATTTCATTCAAAGATTCAATTTTACTCATTAAAACACTCTTCGTGACGTCAAGGGGAACTCGAATAAGTTTAACTCAAAACAATCATTTTCTATCAAAGATTTAATCTTTATACATTAAAATGTTCTAGTGACAAAATATATACCGTAATTGAGGAATTTTCATCCAAGGATTCCGTCTTCACTCATTAAAACACCCTTCGGGACGTCAAAGGGAATTTGAATAAATTTCACTCAAAACTCTCATTTTATTTCAAAGATTCAATCTTTATATATTAAAAACGTCTAGTGACATAATGGGTACCTTGATTCAAATATTTTCATTCAAAGATTCAATTTTTGGTCATTAAAACACTCTTCGGCATTTCGTTGGGAACTCGAATAAGTTAAACTCAAAACTCTCATTTTTATTTCAAAGTTTCAACCTTTTTATATTAAAAAGGTTTATTGACATAATAGGTACCTTAATTGAGGAGATTTCATTCAAAGATTCTATCTTTACTCCTTAAAACACTCTTCGTGATGTCAAAGGTAACTCAGATAAGTTTAACTCAAAACTCTCATTTTATTTCAAAGATTTCATCTTTATACATTAAAAAGGCCTAGTGACATAATAGATACCATGATTGAGGTAATTTCATTCAAAGATTCAATCTTTGTCCATTAAAACACGCTACGCGACCTCGTAGCGAACTCGAATAAGTTAAACTCAAAACTCTCATTTTCTTTAAAAGATTCAATCCTTAAACATTAAAAAGGTCAAGTGACTTAATAGGTACCTCGATTGAGGTAATTTCATTCCAACATTCAATCTTTACTCATTAAAACTCTCTTCGCGATGTCAAAGGGAACTCGAATAAGTTGAACTCAAAACTCTCATCTATTTTGAAAGATTCAATCTTTAGGCATTAAAAAGGCTAGTGACAAAATTTATACCTTGATTGAGGTATTTTGATTCAAAGATTCATTCTTTTGTCATTAAAACACTCTTCGCGACTTCATAGGGAAATCGAATAAGTTAGACTCAAAATTCTCATTTTGTTTCAAGGATTCAATCTTTATTCATTAAAAAGGTCTAGTGACATAATATGTTCCTTGATTGAGGCACTTTCATTCAAAGATTTCATCTTTACTCATTAAAACACTTTTTGTGATGCCAAAGGTAACTCGAACAAGTTTAACTCAAAACTCTCATCTTCTTTCAAAGATTTAATCTTTATACATTAAAATGGTCTAGTGACATAATAGGTACTTTGATTGAGGTATTTTCGTTCAAAGATTCAATCTTTAGTCAGTAAAACACTCTTCGCGACTGCTTTAGGAACTCGAATAAGTTAAACTCAGTACTCACATTTTCTTTCAAAGATGCAATCTTTATAAATTAAAAAGGTCGAGTGACATAGTAGGTATCACGATTCAAGTAATTTCATTTAAAGATTCAATCTTTACTCATTAAAGTACTCTTCGTGACGTCAAAGGGAACTTGAATAAGTTTAACTCAAAACTCTTATTTTCTTTCAAAGATTCAATCTTCTTATATTAAAAACGTCTAGTGATATAACGGGTACCTTGATTGAGGTATTTTTCATTCAAAGATTCAATCTTTAGTCATTAGAACACTCTTCGGGACTTCATAGGGAACTCGAATAAGTTAAACTCAAAACTCTCATTCCAAAATTCAACCTTTACTCGTTAAAACACTCTTCGTGGCATCCAAGGGAACTCGAATAAGTTGAACTCAAAACTCTCATCTTCTTTCAAAGATTCAATCCTAATGCATTGAAAATGTCTGGTGACATAATTTGTACCTTGATTGAGGTATTTTGATTTAAAGATTCTTTCTTTAGTTATTAAAACACTCTTCGCGACTTCATAGGGAAATCGAATAAATTAAACGCAAAATTCTCATTTTGTTTCGAGGATTCAATCTTTTTTCATTAAAAATATCTAGTGAAATAATAGGTTCGTTGATTGAGGTAATTTCATTCGAAGATTCCTTCTTTACTCATTAAAACACCCTTCGTGATGTCAAAGGTAACTCGAATAAGTTTAGCTCAAAACTCTCATCTTCTTTCAAAGATTTAATCTTTATACATTAGAATAGTTTAGTGACATAATAGGTACTTTGATTGAGTTATTTTCATTCAAATATTCGATCTTTAGTCATTAAAACACTCTTCGCGACTGCATAGGGAACTCGAATAAGTTAAACTCAGAACTTACGTTTTCTTTCAAAGATTATAAATTAAAAAGGTCAAGTGACATAATAGGTATCATGATTCAGGTAATTTCATTCACAGATTCAATCTTTACTCATTAAAGTACACTTCGTGACATCAAAGGAAACTTGAATAAGTTTATCTCAAAACTCTTATTTTCTTTCATAGATTCCATCTTTATACATTAAAAACGTCTAGTGACATAATGGGTACATTGATTGAAGTATTTTCGTTCAAAGATTCAATCTTTATTCACTAAAACACTCTTCAGGACTTCATAGGGAACTCGAATAAGTTAACTCAAAACTCTCATTTTCTTTCGTAGATTCAATCTTTATACATTAAAAAGATCTAGTGACATAATAGGTACCGTGAATGAGGTAATTTGATTCAAAGATTCAATCTTTACTCATTAAAACACTCTTCGTGATGTCAAAGCCAACTCGAATAAGTTGCACACAAAACACTAATTTTCTTCCAAAGATTCAATATTTATACATTAAAAAAGGTCTAGTGACATAAAGGGTATCTTTGTTGTGGTATTTTCATTCAAAGATGCAATATTTAGTCATTAAAACACTCTTCGGGACTTCATAGGGAACTCGAATAAGTTAAACTCAAAACTCTCATTTTCTTTCGAATATTCAATTTTATACATTAAAAAGGTCTAGTGACACAATCGGTACCCTGAATTAGGTAATTTCATTCCAAGATTCAATCTTTACGTAATAAAACACTCTTCGTGATGTCAAAGGGAACTCGAATAAGTTCAACAGAAAACACTAATTTTCTTCCAAAGATTTAATCTTTATACATTAAAAAAGATCGAGTTCATAATGGGTATCTTTATTGAGGTATTTTCATTCAAAGATGCAATATTTTACTCATTAAAACACTCATCGTGACGTCAAAGGGATTTCAAAGATTCAATCTTTACTCCTTCGAACACTCTTCGTGACTTTAAAAGGAATTCGAATCGGTTTAACTCAAAACTCTCATTTTCTTTTAAAGATTTAATCTTTATACATTAAAAATGTCTAGTGACATAGTAGGTACTTTGATCGAGGTATTTTCATTCAAAGATTCAATCTTTAGTCATTAAAATACTTTACGCGACTTCATATGAAAACTCGAATAGGTTAAACTCAAAACTATCATTTTCTTTCAAAGATTCTCCCTTTATGTATTAAAACGGCCTAGTGACATAGTAGGTACCTTGATTGAGGTAATTTCATTCAAAGATTCAATTTTACTCATTAAAACACTCTTCGTGACGTCAAGGGGGAACTCGAATAAGTTTAACTCAAAACAATCATTTTCTATCAAAGATTTAATCTTTATAAATTAAAACGTTCTAGTGACAAACTATGTACCTTAATTGAGGAATTTTGATCCAAGGATTCAATCTTCACTCATTAAAACACCCTTCGGGACGTCAAAGGGAACTTGAATAAATTTAACTCAAAACTCTCAATTTATTTCAAAGATTCAATCTTTATATATTAAAAACGTCTAGTGACATGATGAGTACCTTGATTGAAATATTTTCATTCAAAGATTCAATCTTTGGTCATTAAAACACTCTTCGACATTTCATTGGGAACTCGAAAAAGTTAAACTCAAAACTCTCATTTTTTTTCAAAGTTTCAACCTTTTTACATTAAAAAGGTTTATTGACATAATAGGTACCTTAATTGAGGAGATTTCATCCAAGGATTCTATCTTTACTCCTTAAAACACTCTTCGTGATGTCAAAGGTAACTCGGATAAGTTTAACTCAAAACTCTCATTTTATTTCAAAGATTTCATCTTTATACATTAAAAAGGCCTAGTGACATAATAGATACCATGATTGAGGTAATTTCATTCAAAGATTCAATCTTTGTCCATTAAAACACGCTACGCGACTTCGTAGGGAACTCGAATAAGTTAAACTCAAAACTCTCATTTTCTTTAAAAGATTCAATCTTTAAACAATAAAAAGGTCAAGTTACTTAATAGGTACCTGGATTGAGGTAATTTCATTCCAACATTCAATCTTTACTCATTAAAACTCTCTTCACGACGTCAAAGGGAACTCGAATAAGTTGAACTCAAAACTCTCATCTATTTTGAAAGATTCAATCTTTGCGCATTAAAAAGGCTAGTGACAAAATTTATAACTTGATTGAGGTATTTTGATTCAAAGATTCATTCTTTAGTCATTAAAACACTCTTCGCGACTTCATAGGGAAATCGAATAAGTTAGACTCAAAATTCTCATTTTGTTTCTAGGATTCAATCTTTATTCATTAAAAAGGTCTAGTGACATAATATGTTCGTTGATTGAGGCAATTTCATTCAAAGATTTCATCTTTACTCCTTAAAACACTCTTTGTGATGTCAAAGGTAACTCGAACAAGTTTAACTCAAAACTCACATCTTCTTTCAAAGATTTAATCTTTATACACTAAAATGGTCTAGTGATATAATAGGTACTTTCATTGAGGTATTTTCTTTCAAAGATTCAATCTTTAGTCAGTAAAACACTCTTCACGACTGCTTTAGGAACTCGAATAAGTTAAACTCAGTACTCACATTTTCTTTCAAAGATGCAATCTTTATAAATTAAAAAGGTCGAATGACATAATATGTATCTCGATTCAGGTAATTTCATTTAAAGATTCAATCTTTACTCATTAAAGTACTCTTCGTGACGTCAAAGAGAACTTGAATAAGTTTAACTCAAAACTCTTATTTTCTTTCAAAGATTCAATCTTCATATATTAAAAACGTCTAGTGATATAACGGGTACCTTGATTGAGGTATTTTTCATTCAAAGATTCAATCTGTAGTCATTAGAACAATCTTCAGGACTTCATAGGGAACTCGAATAAGTTAAACCCAAAACTCTCATTCCAAAATTCAACCTTTACTCGTTAAAACACTCTTCGTGGCATCCAATGGAACTCGAATAAGTTGAACTCAAAACAATCATCTTCTTTCAAAGATTCAATCCTAATGCATTGAAAATGTCTGGTGACATAATTTGTACCTTGATTGAGGTATTTTGATTTAAAGATTCTTTCTTTAGTTATTAAAACACTCTTCACGACTTCATAGGGAAATCGAATAAATTAAACGCAAAATTCTCATTTTGTTTCGAGGATTCAATCTTTTTTCACTAAAAAGATCTAGTGAAATAATAGGTTCGTTGATTGAGGTAATTTCATTCGAAGATTCCTTCTTTACTTATTAAAACACTCTTCGTGATGTCAAAGGTAACTCGAATAAGTTTAGCTCAAAACTCTCATCTTCTTTCAAAGATTTAATCGTTATACATAAGAATGGTTTAGTGACATAATAGGTACTTTGATTGAGTTATTTTCATTCAAATATTCGATCTTTAGTCATTAAAACACTCTTCGCGACTGCATAGGGAACTCGAATAAGTTAAACTCAGAACTTACATTTTCTTTCAAAGATTATAAATTAAAAAGGTCAAGTGACATAATAGGTATCTTGATTCATGTAATTTCATTCACAGATTCAATCTTTACTCATTAAAGTACACTTCGTGACATCAAAGGAAACTTGAATAAGTTTATCTCAAAACTCTTATTTTCTTTCATAGATTCCATCTTTATACATTAAAAACGTCTAGTGAGATTGTGGGTAGATTGATTGAAGTATTTTCATTCAAAGATTCAATCTTTATTCACTAAAACACTTTTCAGGACTTCATAGGGAATTCGAATAAGTTAAACTTAAAATTCTCATTTTCTTTCGTAGATTCAATCTTTATACATTAAAAAGATCTAGTGACATAATAGGTACCGTGAATGAGGTAATTTGATTCAAAGATTCAATCTTTACTCATTAAAACACTCTTCGTGATGTCAAAGCCAACTCGAATAAGTTGCACACAAAACACTATATTTCTTCCAAAGATTCAATATTTATACATTAAAAAAGGTCTAGTGACATAAAGGGTATCTTTATTATGGTATTTTCATTCAAAGATGCAATATATAGTCATTAAAACACTCTTAGGGACTTCATAGGGAACTCGAATAAGTTAAACTCAAAACTCTCATTTTCTTTCGTATATTCAATTTTATACATTAAAAAGGTCTAGTGACACAATCGGTACCCTGAATTAGGTAATTTCATTCGAAGATTCAATCTTTACGCAATAAAACACTCTTCGTGATGTCAAAGGGAACTCGAATAAGTTCAACAGAAAACACTAATTTTCTTCCAAAGATTTAATCTTTATACATTAAAAAAGATCTAGTGCATAATGGGTATCTTTATTGAGGTATTTTCATTCAAAGATGCAATATTTTACTTATTAAAACACTCATCGTGACGTCAAAGGGATTTCAAAGATTCAATCTTTACTCCTTAGAACACTCTTCGTGACTTTAAATGGAATTCGAATCAGTTTAACTCAAAACTCTCATTTTCTTTCAAAGATTTAATCTTTATACATTAAAAATGTCTAGTGACATAGTAGGTACTTTGATTGAGGTATTTTCATTCAAAGATTCAATCTTTAGTCATTAAGATATTCTACGCGACTTCATATGAAAACTCGAATAGGTTAAACTCAAAACTATCATTTTCTTTCAAAGATTCTCCCTTTATGTATTAAAACGGCCTAGTGACATAGTAGGTACCTTGATTGAGGTAATTTCATTCAAAGATTCAATTTTACTCATTAAAACACTCTTCGTGACGTCAAGGGGGAACTCGAATAAGTTTAACTCAAAACAATCATTTTCTATCAAAGATTTAATCTTTATAAATTAAAACGTTCTAGTGACAAACTATGTACCTTAATTGAGGAATTTTGATCCAAGGATTCAATCTTCACTCATTAAAACACCCTTCGGGACGTCAAAGGGAACTTGAATAAATTTAACTCAAAACTCTCAATTTATTTCAAAGATTCAATCTTTATATATTAAAAACGTCTAGTGACATGATGAGTACCTTGATTGAAATATTTTTATTCAAAGATTCAATCTTTGGTCATTAAAACACTCTTCGACATTTCATTGGGAACTCGAAAAAGTTAAACTCAAAACTCTCATTTTTTTTCAAAGTTTCAACCTTTTTACATTAAAAAGGTTTATTGACATAATAGGTACCTTAATTGAGGAGATTTCATCCAAAGATTCTATCTTTACTCCTTAAAACACTCTTCGTGATGTCAAAGGTAACTCGGATAAGTTTAACTCAAAACTCTCATTTTATTTCAAAGATTTCATCTTTATACATTAAAAAGGCCTAGTGACATAATAGATACCTTGATTGAGGTAATTTCATTCAAAGATTCAATCTTTGTCCATTAAAACACGCTACGCGACTTCGTAGGGAACTCGAATAAGTTAAACTCAAAACTCTCATTTTCTTTAAAAGATTCAATCTTTAAACAATAAAAAGGTCAAGTGACTTAATAGGTACCTGGATTGAGGTAATTTCATTCCAACATTCAATCTTTACTCATTAAAACTCTCTTCACGACGTCAAAGGGAACTCGAATAAGTTGAACTCAAAACTCTCATCTATTTTGAAAGATTCAATCTTTGCGCATTAAAAAGGCTAGTGACAAAATTTATAACTTGATTGAGGTATTTTGATTCAAAGATTCATTCTTTAGTCATTAAAACACTTTTCGCGACTTCATAGGGAAATCGAATAAGTTAGACTCAAAATTCTCATTTTGTTTCAAGGATTCAATCTTTATTCATTAAAAAGGTCTAGTGACATAATATGTTCCTTGATTGAGGCAATTTCATTCAAAGATTTCATCTTTACTCGTTAAAACACTCTTTGTGATGTCAAAGGTAACTCGAACAAGTTTAACTCAAAACTCACATCTTCTTTCAAAGATTTAATCTTTATACACTAAAATGGTCTAGTGACATAATAGGTACTTTGATTGAGGTATTTTCGTTCAAAGATTCAATCTTTAGTCAGTAAAACACTCTTCACGACTGCTTTAGGAACTCGAATAAGTTAAACTCAGTACTCACATTTTCTTTCAAAGATGCAATCTTTATAAATTAAAAAGGTCGAATGACATAATATGTATCTCGATTCAGGTAATTTCATTTAAAGATTCAATCTTTACTCATTAAAGTACTCTTCGTGACGTCAAAGAGAACTTGAATAAGTTTAACTCAAAACTCTTATTTTCTTTCAAAGATTCAATCTTCATATATTAAAAACGTCTAGTGATATAACGGGTACCTTGATGGAGGTATTTTTCATTCAAAGATTCAATCTTTAGTCATTAGAACAATCTTCGGGACTTCATAGGGAACTCGAATAAGTTAAACTCAAAACTCTCATTCCAAAATTCAACCTTTACTCGTTAAAACACTCTTCGTGGCATCCAATGGAACTCGAATAAGTTGAACTCAAAACTCTCATCTTCTTTCAAAGATTCAATCCTAATGCATTTAAAATGTCTGGTGACATAATTTGTACCTTGATTGAGGTATTTTGATTAAAAGATTCTTTCTTTAGTTATTAAAACACTCTTCACGACTTCATAGGGAAATCGAATAAATTAAACGCAAAATTCTCATTTTGTTTCGAGGATTCAATCTTTTTTCACTAAAAAGATCTAGTGAAATAATAGGTTCGTTGATTGAGGTAATTTCATTCGAAGATTCCTTCTTTACTTATTAAAACACTCTTCGTGATGTCAAAGGTAACTCGAATAAGTTTAGCTCAAAACTCTCATCTTCTTCCAAAGATTTAATCTTTATACATTAGAATGGTTTAGTGACATAATAGGTACTTTGATTGAGTTATTTTCATTCAAATATTCGATCTTTAGTCATTAAAACACTCTTCGCGACTGCATAGGGAACTCGAATAAGTTAAACTCAGAACTTACGTTTTCTTTCAAAGATTATAAATTAAAAAGGTCAAGTGACATAATAGGTATCTTGATTCATGTAATTTCATTCACAGATTCAATCTTTACTCATTAAAGTACACTTCGTGACATCAAAGGAAACTTGAATAAGTTTATCTCAAAACTCTTATTTTCTTTCATAGATTCCATCTTTATACATTAAAAACGTCTAGTGAGATAGTGGGTAGATTGATTGAAGTATTTTCATTCAAAGATTCAATCTTTATTCACTAAAACACTTTTCAGGACTTCATAGGGAATTCGAATAAGTTAAACTTAAAATTCTCATTTTCTTTCGTAGATTCAATCTTTATACATTAAAAAGATCTAGTGACCTAATAGGTACCGTGAATGAGGTAATTTGATTCAAAGATTCAATCTTTACTCATTAAAACACTCTTCGTGATTTCAAAGCCAACTCGAATAAGTTGCACACAAAACACTATATTTCTTCCAAAGATTCAATATTTATACATTAAAAAAGGTCTAGTGACATAAAGGGTATCTTTATTATGGTATTTTCATTCAAAGATGCAATATATAGTCATTAAAACACTCTTAGGGACTTCATAGGGAACTCGAATAAGTTAAACTCAAAACTCTCATTTTCTTTCGTATATTCAATTTTATACATTAAAAAGGTCTAGTGACACAATCGGTACCTTGAATTAGGTAATTTCATTCCAAGATTCAATCTTTACGCAATAAAACACTCTTCGTGATGTCAAAGGGAACTCGAATAAGTTCAACAGAAAACACTAATTTTCTTCCAAAGATTTAATCTTTATACATTAAAAAAGATCTAGTGCATAATGGGTATCTTTATTGAGGTATTTTCATTCAAAGATGCAATATTTTACTTATTAAAACACTCATCGTGACGTCAAAGGGAATTCAAAGATTCAATCTTTACTCCTTAGAACACTCTTCGTGACTTTAAATGGAATTCGAATCAGTTTAACTCAAAACTCTCATTTTCTTTCAAAGATTTAATCTTTATACATTAAAAATGTCTAGTGACATAGTAGGTACTTTGATTGAGGTATTTTCATTCAAAGATTCAATCTTTAGTCATTAAAATATTCTACGCGACTTCATATGAAAACTCGAATAGGTTAAACTCAAAACTATCATTTTCTTTCAAAGATTCTCCCTTTATGTATTAAAACGGCCTAGTGACATAGTAGGTACCTTGATTGAGGTAATTTCATTTAAAGATTCAATTTTACTCATTAAAACACTCTTCGTGACGTCAAGGGGGAACTCGAATAAGTTTAACTCAAAACAATCATTTTCTATCAAAGATTTAATCTTTATACATTAAAATGTTCTAGTGACAAAATATGTACCTTAATTGAGGAATTTTCATCCAAGGATTCAATCTTCACTCATTAAAACACCCTTGGGGACATCAAAGGGAACTTGAATAAATTTAACTCAAAACTCTCATTTTATTTTAAAGATTCAATCTTTATATATTAAAAACGTCTAGTGACATAATGGGTACCTTGATTGAAATATTTTCATTCAAAGATTCAATCTTTGGTCATTAAAACACTCTTCGACATTTTATTGGGAACTCAAAACTCTCATTTTTTTTCAAAGTTTCAACCTTTTTACATTAAAAAGGTTTATTGACATAATAGGTACCTTAATTGAGGAGATTTCATCCAAAGATTCTATCTTTACTCCTTAAAACACTCTTCGTGATGTCAAAGGTAACTCGGATAAGTTTAACTCAAAACTCTCATTTTATTTCAAAGATTTCATCTTTATACATTAAAAAGGCCTAGTGACATAATAGATACCATGATTGAGGTAATTTCATTCAAAGACTCAATCTTTGTCCATTAAAACACGCTACGCGACTTCGTAAGGAACTCGAATAGGTTAAACTCAAAACTCTCATTTTCTTTAAAAGATTCAATCTTTAAACATTAAAAAGGTCAAGTGACTTAATAGGTACCTGGATTGAGGTAATTTCATTCCAACATTCAATCTTTACCCATTAAAACTCTCTTCGCGACGTCAAAGGGAACTCGAATAAGTTGAACTCAAAACTCTCATCTATTTTTAAAGATTCAATCTTTACGCATTAAAATGGCTAGTGACAAAATTTATACCTTGATTGAGGTATTTTGATTCAAAGATTCATTCTTTAGTTATTAAAACACTCTTCGTGACTTCATAGGGAAATCGAATAAGTTAGACTCAAAATTCTCATTTTGTTTCAAGGATTCAATCTTTATTCATTAAAAGGGTCTAGTGACATGATATGTTCCTTGATTGAGGCAATTTCATTCAAAGATTTCATCTTTATTCATTAAAACACTCTTTGTGATGTCAAAGGTAACTCGAACAAGTTTAACTCAAAACTCTCATCTTCTTTCAAAGATTTAATCTTTATACATTAAAATGGTCTAGTGACATAATAAGTACTTTAATTGAGGTATATTCGTTCAAAGATTCAATCTTTAGTCATTAAAACACTCTTCGCGACTGCTTTAGGAACTCGAATAAGTTAAACTCAGTACTCACATTTCCTTTCCAAGATGCAATCTTTATAAATTAAAAAGGTCGAGTGGCATAATAGGTATCTCGATTCAAGTAATTTCATTTAAAGATTCAATCTTTACTCATTAAAGTACTCTTCGTGACGTCAAAGGGAACTTGAATAAGTTTAACTCAAAACTCTTATTTTCTTTCAAAGATTCAATCTTCATATATTAAAAACGTCTAGTGATATAACGGGTACCTTGATTGAGGTATTTTTCATTCAAAGATTCAATCTTTAGTCATTAGAACACTCTTCGGGACATCATAGGGAACTCGAATAAGTTAAACTCAAAACTCTCATTCCAAAATTCAACCTTTACTCGTTAAAAAACTCTTCGTGGCGTCCAAGGGAACTCGAATAAGTTGAACTCAAAACTCTCATCTTCTTTCAAAGATTCAATCCAAATGCATTGAAAATGTCTGGAGACATAATTTGTACCTTGATTGAGGTATTTTGATTTAAAGATTCTTTCTTTAGTTATTAAAACACTCTTCGCGACTTCATAGGGAAATCGAATAAATTAAACGCAAAATTCTCATTTTGTTTCGAGGATTCAATCTTTTTTCATTAAAAAGATCTAGTGAAATAATAGGTTCGTTGATTGAGGTAATTTTCATTCAAAGATTCAATCTTTAGTCATTAAAATACTCTACGCGACTTCATATGAAAACTCGAATAGGTTAAACTCAAATCTATCATTTTCTTTCAAAGATTCTCCCTTTATGTATTAAAACGTCCTAGTGACATAGTAGGTACCTTGATTGAGGTAATTTCATTCAGAGATTCAATTTTACCCATTAAAACACTCTTCGTGACGTCAAGGGGAACTCGGATAAGTTTAACTCAAAACAATCATTTTCTATCAAAGATTTAATCTTTATACATTAAAATGTTCTAGTGACAAAATATGTACATTAATTGAGGAATTTTCATCCAAGGATTCAATCTTCACTCATTAAAACACCCTTCGGGACGTCAAAGGGAACTTGAATAAATTTAACTCAAAACTCTCATTTTATTTCAAAGATTCAATCTTTATATATTAAAAACGTCTAGTGACATAATGGGTACCTTGATTGAAATATTTTCACTCAAAGATTCAATCTTTGGTCATTAAAACACTCTTCGACATTTCCTTGGGAACTCGAATAAGTTAAACTCAAAACTCTCATTTTTTTTCAAAGTTTCAACCTTTTTACATTAAAAAGGTTTATTGACATAATAGGTACCTTAATTGAGGAGATTTCATCCAAAGATTCTATCTTTACTCCTTAAAACACTCTTCGTGATGTCAAAGGTAACTCGGATAAGTTTAACTCAAAACTCTCATTTTATTTCAAAGATTTCATCTTTATACATTAAAAAGGCCTAGTGACATAATAGATACCATGATTGAGGTAATTTCATTCAAAGATTCAATCTTTGTCCATTAAAACACGCTACGCGACTTCGTAGGGAACTCAAATAAGTTAAACTCAAAACTCTCATTTTCTTTAAAAGATTCAATCTTTAAGCATTAAAAAGGTCAAGTGACTTAATAGGTACCTCGATTGAGGTAATTTCATTCCAACATTCAATCTTTACTAATTAAAACCCTCTTCGCGACGTCAAAGGGAACTCGAATAAGTTGAACTCAAAACTCTCATCTATTTTGAAAGATTCAATCTTTACGCATTAAAAAGGCTAGTGACAAAATTTATACCTTGATTGAGGTATTTTGATTCAAAGATTCATTCTTTAGTCATTAAAACACTCTTCGCGACTTCATAGGGAAATCGAATAAGTTAGACTCAAAATTCTCATTTTGTTTCAAGGATTCAATCTTTATTCATTAAAAAGGTCTAGTGACATAATATGTTCCTTGATTGAGGCAATTTCATTCAAAGATTTCATCTTTGCTCATTAAAACACTCTTTGTGAAGTCAAAGGTAACTCGAACAAGTTTAACTCAAAACTCTCATCTTCTTTCAAAGATTTAATCTTTATACATTAAAATGGTCTAGTGATATAATAGGTACTTTGATTGAGGTATTTTCGTTCAAAGATTCAATCTTTAGTCATTAAAACACTCTTCGCGACTGCTTAAGGAACTCGAATAAGTTAAACTTAGTACTCACATTTTCTTTCCAAGATGCAATCTTTATAAATTAAAAAGGTCGAGTGACATAATAGGTATCTCGATTCAAGTAATTTCATTTAAAGATTCAATCTTTACTCATTAAAGTACTCTTCGTGACGTCAAAGAGAACTTGAATAAGTTTAACTCAAAACTCTTATTTTCTTTCAAAGATTCAATCTTCATATATTAAAAACGTCTAGTGATATAACGGGTACCTTGATTGAGGTATTTTTCATTCAAAGATTCAATCTTTAGTCATTAGAACACTCTTCGGGACCTCATAGGGAACTCGAATAAGTTAAACTCAAAACTCTCATTCCAAAATTCAACCTTTACTCGTTAAAACACTCTTCGTGGCATCCAAGGGAACTCGAATAAGTTGAACTCAAAACTCTCATCTTCTTTCAAAGATTCAATCCTAATGCAATGAAAATGTCTGGTGACATAATTTGTACCTTGATTGAGGTATTTTGATTTAAAGATTCTTTCTTTAGTTATTAAAACACTCTTCGCGACTTCATAGGGAAATTGAATAAATTAAACGCAAAATTCTCATTTTGTTTCGAGGATTCAATCTTTTTTCATTAAAAAGATCTAGTGAAATAATAGGTTCGTTGATTGAGGTAATTTCATTCGAAGATTCCTTCTTTACTCATTAAAACACTCTTCCTGATGTCAAAGGTAACTCGAATAAGTTTAGCTCAAAACTCTCATCTTCTTTCAAAGATTTAATCTTTATACATTAGAATGGTTTAGTGACATAATAGGTACTTTGACTGAGTTATATTCATTCAAATATTTGATCTTTAGCCATTAAAACACTATTCAAGACTGCATAGGGAACACAAAATACTCAGAACTTACATTTTCTTTCAAAGATTATAAATTAAAAAGGTCAAGTGACATAATAGGTATCTTGATTCAGGTAATTTCATTCACAGATTCAATCTTTACTTATTAAAGTACACTTCGTGACATCAAAGGAAACTTGAATAAGTTTATCTCAAAACTCTTATTTTCTTTGAAAGATTCCATCTTTATACATTAAAAACGTCTGGTGACATAATGGGTACATGGATTGAGGTAATTTCATTAAAAAGGTCAAGTGACTTAATAGGTACCTGGATTGAGGTAATTTCATTCCAACATTCAATCTTTACTCATTAAAACTCTCTTCACGACGTTAAAGGGAACTCGAATAAGTTGAACTCAAAACTCTCATCTATTTTGAAAGATTCAATCTTTACGCATTAAAAAGGCTAGTGACAAAATTTATACCTTATTGAGGTATTTTGATTCAAAGATTCATTCTTTAGTCATTAAAACACTCTTCGCGACTTTATAGGGAAATCGAATAAGTTAGACTCAAAATTCTCTTTTTGTTTCAAGGATTCAATCTTTTTTCATTAAAAAGATCTAGTGAAATAATAGGTTCGTTGATTGAGGTAATTTCATTCGAAGATTCCTTCTTTACTCATTAAAACACTCTTTGTGATGTCAAAGGTAACTCGAATAAGTTTAGCTCAAAACTCTCATCTTCTTTCAAAGATTTAATCTTTATACATTAGAATGGTTTAGTGACATAATAGGTACTTTGATTGAGTTATTTTCATTCAAATATTCGATCTTTAGTCATTAAAACACTCTTCGCGACTGCATAGGGAACTCGAATAAGTTAAACTCAGAACTTACATTTTCTTTCAAAGATTATAAATTAAAAAGTTCAAGTGACATAATAGGTATCTTGATTCAGGTAATTTCATTCAGAGATTCAATCTTTACTCATTAAAGTACTCTTCGTGACATCAAAGGAAACTTGAATAAGTTTATCTCAAAACTCTTATTTTCTTTCATAGATTCCATCTTTATACATTAAAAACGTCTAGTGACATAATGGGTACATTGATTGAAGTATTTTCATTCAAAGATTCAATCTTTATTCTCTAAAACACTCTTCAGGACTTCATAGGGAACTCGAATAAGTTAAACTCAAAACTCTCATTTTCTTTCGTAGATTCAATCTTTATACATTAAAAAGATCTAGTGACATAATAGGTACCATGAATGAGGTAATTTGATTCAAAGATTCAATCTTTACTCATTAAAACAGTCTTCGTGATGTCAAAGCCAACTCGAATAAGTTACACACAAAACACTAATTTTCTTCCAAAGATATAATCTTTATACATTAAAAAAGCTCTAGTGCATAATGGGTATCTTCGTGATGTCAAAGGGAACTCGAATAAGTTCAACAAAAAACACTAATTTTCTTCCAAAGATTTAATCTTTATACATTAAAAAAGCTCTAGTGCATAATGGGTATCTTTATTGAGGTATTTTCATTCGAAGATGCAATATTTTACTCATTGAAACACTCATCGTGACGTCAAAGGGAATTCAAAGATTCAATCTTTACTCCTTAGAACACTCTTCGTGACTTTAAAAGGAATTCGAATCAGTTTAACTCAAAACTCTCATTTTCTTTCAAAGATTTAATCTTTATACATTAAAAATGTCTAGTGACATAGTAGGTACTTTGATTGAGGTATTTTCATTCAAAGATTCAATCTTTAGTCATTCAAATACTCTACGCGACTTCATATGAAAACTCGAATAGGTTAAACTTAAAACTATCATTTTCTTTCAGAGATTCTCCCTTTATGTATTAAAACGGCCTAGTGACATAGTAGGTACCTTGATTGAGGTAATTTCATTCAAAAGATTCAATTTTACTCATTAAAACACTCTTCGTGACGTCAAGGGGAACTCGAATAAGTTTAACTCAAAACAATCATTTTCTATCAAAGATTTAATCTTCATACATTAAAATGTTCTAGTGACAAAATATGTACCTTAATTGAGGAATTTTCATCCAAGGATTCAATCTTCACTCATTAAAACACCCTTCGGGACGTCAAAGGGAACTTGAATAAATTTAACTCAAAACTCTCATTTTATTTCAAAGATTCAATCTTTATATATTAAAAACGTCTAGTGACATAATGGGTACGTTGATTGAAATATTTTCATTCAAAGATTCAATCTTTGGTCATTAAAACACTCTTCGACATTTCATTGGGAACTCGAATAAGATAAACTCAAAACTCTCTTTTTTTTTTCAAAGTTTAACCTTTTTACATTAAAAAGGTTTATTGACATAATAGGTACCTTAATTGAGGAAATTTCATCCAAAGATTCTATCTTTACTCCTTAAAACACTCTTCGTGATGTCAAAGGTAATTCGGATAAGTTTAACTCAAAACTCTCATTTTATTTCAAAGATTTCATCTTTATACATTAAAAAGGCCTAGTGACATAATAGATACCATGATTGAGGTAATTTCATTCAAAGATTCAATCTTTGTCTATTAAAACACGCTACGCGACTTCGTAGGGAACTCGTATAAGTTAAACTCAAAACTCTCATTTTCTTTAAAAGATTCAATCTTTAAACATTAAAAATGTCAAGTGACTTAATAGGTACTTGGATTGTGGTAATTTCATTCTAACATTCAATCTTTACTCATTAAAACTCTCTTCGCGACGTCAAAGGGAACTCGAATAAGTTGAACTCAAAACTCTCATCTATTTTGAAAGATTCAATCTTTACGCATTAAAAAGGCTAGTGACAAAATTTATACCTTGATTGAGGTATTTTGATTCAAAGATTCATTCTTTAGTCATTAAAACACTCTTCGCGACTTTATAGGGAAATCGAATAAGTTAGACTCAAAATTCTCTTTTTGTTTCAAGGATTCAATCTTTTTTCATTAAAAAGATCTAGTGAAATAATAGGTTCGTTGATTGAGGTAATTTCATTCGAAGATTCCTTCTTTACTCATTAAAACACTCTTCGTGATGTCAAATGTAACTCGAATAAGTTTAGCTCAAAACTCTCATCTTCTTTCAAAGATTTAATCTTTATACGTTAGAATGGTTTAGTGACATAATAGGTACTTTGATTGAGTTATTTTCATTCAAATATTCGATCTTTAGTCATTAAAACACTCTTCGCGACTGCATAGGGAACTCGAATAAGTTAAACTCAGAACTTACATTTTCTTTCAAAGATTATAAATTAAAAAGTTCAAGTAACATAATAGGTATCTTGATTCAGGTAATTTCATTCACAGATTCAATCTTTACTCATTAAAGTACTCTTCGTGACATCAAAGGAAACTTGAATAAGTTTATCTCAAAACTCTTATTTTCTTTCATAGATTCCATCTTTATACATTAAAAACGTCTAGTGACATAATGGGTACATTGATTGAAGTATTTTCATTCAAAGATTCAATCTTTATTCACTAAAACACTCTTCAGGACTTCATAGGGAACTCGAATAAATTAAACTCAAAACTCTCATTTTCTTTCGTAGATTCAATCTTTATACATTAAAAAGATCTAGTGACATAATAGGTACCATGAATGAGGTAATTTGATTCAAAGATTCAATCTTTACTCATTAAAACAGTCTTCGTGATGTCAAAGCCAACTCGAATAAGTTGCACACAAAACACTAATTTTCTTCCAAAGATCTAATCTTTATACATTAAAAAAGCTCTAGTGCATAATGGGTATCTTCGTGATGTCAAAGGGAACTCGATTAAGTTCAACAGAAAACACTAATTTTCTTCCAAAGATCTAATCTTTATACATTAAAAAAGCTCTAGTGCATAATGGGTATCTTTATTGAGGTATTTTCATTCAAAGATGCAATATTTTACTCATTAAAACACTCATCGTGACGTCAAAGGGAATTCAAAGATTCAATCTTTACTCCTTAGAACACTCTTCGTGACTTTAAAAGGAATTCGAATCAGTTTAACTCAAAACTCTCATTTTCTTTCAAAGATTTAATCTTTATACATTAAAAATGTCTAGTGACATAGTAGGTACTTTAATTGAGGTATTTTCATTCAAAGATTCAATCTTTAGTCATTAAAATACTCTACGCGACTTCATATGAAAACTCGAATAGGTTAAACTCAAAACTATCATTTTCTTTCAAAGATTCTCCCTTTATGTATTAAAACGGCCTAGTGACATAGTAGGTACCTTGATTGAGGTAATTTCATTCAAAGATTCAATTTTACTCATTAAAACACTCTTCGTGACGTCAAGGGGAACTCGAATAAGTTTAACTCAAAACAATCATTTTCTATCAAAGATTTAATCTTTATACATTAAAATGTTCTAGTGACAAAATATGTACCTTAATTGAGGAATTTTCATCCAAGGATTCAATCTTCACTCATTAAAACACCCTTCGGGACGTCAAAGGGAACTTGAATAAATTTAACTCAAAACTCTCATTTTATTTCAAAGATTCAATCTTTATATATTAAAAACGTCTAGTGACATAATGGGTACCTTGATTGAAATATTTTCATTCAAAGATTCAATCTTTGGTCATTAAAACACTCTTCGACATTTCATTGGGAACTCAAATAAGTTAAACTCAAAACTCTCATTTTTTTCCAAAGTTTCAACCTTTTTACATTAAAAAGGTTTATTGACATAATAGGTACCTTAATTGAGGAGATTTCATTCAAAGATTCTATCTTTACTCCTTAAAACACTCTTCGTGATGTCAAAGGTAACTCGGATAAGTTTAACTCAAAACTCTCATTTTATTTCAAAGATTTCATCTTTATACATTAAAAAGGCCTAGTGACATAATAGATACCATGATTGAGGTAATTTCATTCAAAGATTCAATCTTTGTCCATTAAAACACGCTACGCGACTTCGTAGGGAACTCGAATAAGTTAAACTCAAAACTCTCGTTTTCTTTAAAAGATTCAATCTTTAAACATTAAAAAGGTCAAGTGACTTATTAGGTACCTGGATTGAGGTAATTTCATTCCAACATTCAATCTTTACTCATTAAAACTCTCTTCGCGACGTCAAAGGGAACTCGAATAAGTTGAACTCAAAACTCTCATCTATTTTGAAAGATTCAATCTTTACGCATTAAAAAGGCTAGTGACAAAATTTATACCTTGATTGAGGTATTTTGATTCAAAGATTCATTCTTTAGTAATTAAAACACTCTTCGCGACTTCATAGGGAAATCGAATAAGTTAGACTCAAAATTCTCATTTTGTTTCAAGGATTCAATCTTTATTCAATAAAAAGGTCTAGTGACATAATATGTTCCTTGATTGAGGCAATTTCATTCAAAGATTTCATCTTTACTCATTAAAACACTCTTTGTGATGTCAAAGGTAACTCGAACAAGTTTAACTCAAAACTCTCATCTTCTTTCAAAGATTTAATCTTTATACATTAAAATGGTCTAGTGACAGAATAGGTACTTTGATTGAGGTATTTTCGTTCAAAGATTCAATCTTTAGTCATTAAAACACTCTTCGTGACTGCTTTAGGAACTCGAATAAGTTAAACTCAGTACTCACATTTTCTTTCAAAGATGCAATCTTTATAAATTAAAAAGGTCGAGTGACATAATAGGTATCTCCATTCAAGTAATTTCATTTAAAGATTCAATCTTTACTCATTAAAGTACTCTTCGTGACGTCAAAGAGAACTTGAGTAAGTTTAACTCAAAACTCTTATTTTCTTTCAAAGATTCAATCTTCATATATTAAAAACGTCTGGTGATATAACGGGTACCTTGATTGAGGTATTTTTCATTCAAAGATTCAATCTTTAGTCATTAGAACACTCTTCGGGACTTCATAGGGAACTCGAATAAGTTAAACTCCAAACTCTCATTCCAAAATTCAACCTTTACTCGTTAAAACACTCTTCGTGGCATCTAAGGGAACTCGAATAAGTTGAACTCAAAACTCTCATCTTCTTTCAAAGATTCAATCCTAATGCATTGAAAATGTCTGGTGACATAATTTGTACCTTGATTGAGGTATTTTGATTTAAAGATTCTTTCTTTAGTTATTAAAACACTCTTCGCGACTTCATAGGGAAATCGAATAAATTAAACACAAAATTCTCATTTTGTTTCTAGGATTCAATCTTTTTTCATTAAGAAGATCTAGTGAAATAATAGGTTCCTTGATTGAGGTAATTTCATTCGAAGATTCCATCTTTACTCATTAAAACACTCTTCGTGATGTCAAAGGTAACTCGAATAAGTTTAGCTCAAAACTCTCATCTTCTTTCAAAGATTTAATCTTTATACATTAGAATGGTTTAGTGACATAATAGGTACTTTGATTGAGTTATTTTCATTCAAATATTCAATCTTTAGTCATTAAAACACTCTTCGCGACTGCATAGGGAACCCGAATAAGTTAAACTCAGAACTTACATTTTCTTTCAAAGATTATAAATTAAAAAGGTCAAGTGACATAATAGGTATCTTGATTCAGGTAATTTCAGTCACAGATTCAATCTTTACTCATTAAAGAACACTTCGTGACATCAAAGGAAACTTGAATAAGTTTATCTCAAAACTCTAATTTTCTTTCATAGATTCCATCTTTATACATTAAAAACGTCCAATGACATAATGGGTACATTGATTGAAGTATTTTCATTCAAAGATTCAATCTTTATTCACTAAAACACTCTTTAGGACTTCATAGGAAACTCGAATAAGTTAAACTCAAAACTCTCATTTTCTTTCGTAGATTCAATCTTTATACATTAAACAGATCTAGTGACATAATAGGTACCATGAATGAGGTAATTTGGTTCAAAGATTCAATCTTTACTCATTAAAACACTCTTCGTGATGTCAAAGCCAACTCGAATAAGTTGCACACAAAATACTAATTTTCTTCCAAAGATTCAATATTTATACATTAAAAAAGGTCTAGTGACATAAAGGGTATCTTTATTGCGGTATTTTCATTCAAAGATGCAATATTTAGTCATTAAAACACTCTTCGGGACTTCGTAGGGAACTCGAATAAGTTAAACTCAAAGCTCTCATTTTCTTTCGTATATTAAATTTTATACATTAGAAAGGTCTAGTGACACAATCGGTACCCTGAATTAGGTAATTTCATTCCAAGATTCAATCTTTACGCAATAAAACACTCTTCGTGATGTCAAAGGGAACTCGAATAAGTTCAACAGAAAACACTAATTTTCTTCCAAAGATTTAATCTTTATACATTAAAAAAGCTCTAGTGCATAATGGGTATCTTTATTGAGGTATTTTCATTCAAAGATGCAATATTTTACTCATTAAAACACTCATCGTGACGTCAAAGGGAATTCAAAGATTCAATCTTTACGCCTTAGAACACTCTTCGTGACTTTAAAAGGAATTCGAATCAGTTTAACTCAAAACTCTCATTTTCTTTCAAAGATTTAATCTTTATACATTAAAAATGTCTAGTGACATAGTAGGTACTTTGATTGAGGTATTTTCATTCAAAGATTCAATCTTTAGTCATTAAAATACTCTACGCGACTTCATATGAAAACTCGAATAGGTTAAACTCAAAACTATCATTTTCTTTCAAAGATTCTCCCTTTATGTATTAAAACGGCCTAGTGACATAGTAGGTACCTTGATTGAGGTAATTTCATTCAAAGATTCAATTTTACTCATTAAAACACTCTTCGTGACGTCAAGGGGAACTCGAATAAGTTTAACTCAAAACAATCATTTTCTATCAAAGATTTAATCTTTGTACATTAAAATGTTCTAGTGACAAAATATGTACCTTAATAGAGGAATTTTCATCCAAGGATTCAATCTTCACTCATTAAAACACCCTTCGGGACGTCAAAGGTAACTTGAATAAATTTAACTCAAAACTCTCATTTTATTTCAAAGATTCTATCTTTATATATTTAAAACGTCTAGTGACATAATGGGTACCTTGATTGAAATATTTTCATTCAAAGATTCAATCTTTGGTCATTAAAACACTCTTCGACATTTCATTGGGAACTCGAATAAGTTAAACTCAAAACTCTCATTTTTTTCCAAAGTTTCAACCTTTTTACATTAAAAAGGTTTATTGACATAATAGATACCTTAATTGAGGAGATTTCATTCAAAGATTCTATCTTTACTCCTTAAAACACTCTTCGTGATGTCAAAGGTAACTCGGATAAGTTTAACTCAAAACTCTCATTTTATTTCAAAGATTTCATCTTTATACATTAAAAAGGCCTAGTGATATAATAGATACCATGATTGAGGTAATTTCATTCAAAGATTCAATCTTTGTCCATTAAAACACGCTACGCGAATTCGTAGGGAACTCGAATAAGTTAAACTCAAAACTCTCGTTTTCTTTAAAAGATTCAATCTTTAAACATTAAAAAGGTCAAGTGACTTAATAGGTACCTGGATTGAGGTAATTTCATTCCAACATTCAATCTTTACTCATTAAAACTCTCTTCGCGACGTCAAAGGGAACTCGAATAAGTTGAACTCAAAACTCTTATCTATTTTGAAAGATTCAATCTTTACGCATTAAAAAGGCTAGTGACAAAATTTATACCTTGATTGAGGTATTTTGATTCAAAGATTCATTCTTTAGTCATTAAAACACTCTTCGCGACTTCATAGGGAAATCGAATAAGTTAGACTCAAAATTCTCATTTTGTTTCAAGGATTCAATCTTTATTCATTAAAAAGGTCTAGTGACATAATATGTTGCTTGATTGAGGCAATATCATTCAAAGATTTCATCTTTACTCATTAAAACACTCTTTGTGATGTCAAAGGTAACTCGAACAAGTTTAACTCAAAACTCTAATCTTCTTTCAAAGATTTAATCTTTATACATTAAAATGGTTTAGTGACATAATAGGTACTTTGATTTAGGTATTTTCGTTCACAGATTCAATCCTTAGTCATTAAAACACTCTTCGCGACTGCTTTAGGAACTCGAATAAGTTAAACTCAGTACTCACATTTTCTTTCAAAGATGCAATCTTTATAAATTAAAAAGGTCGATTGACATAATAGGTATCTCGATTCAAGTAATTTCATTTAAAATTCAATCTTTACTCATTAAAGTACTCTTCGTGACGTCAAAGGGAACTTGAATAAGTTTAACTCAAAACTCTTATTTTCTTTCAAAGATTCAATCTTCATATATTAAAAACGTCTAGTGATATAACGGGTACCTTGATTGAGGTATTTTTCATTCAAAGATTCAATCTTTAGTCATTAGAACACTCTTCGGGACTTCATAGGGAACTCGAATAAGTTAAACTCAAAACTCTCATTCCAAAATTCAACCTTTACTCGTTAAAACACTCTTCGTGGCATCCAAGGGAACTCGAATAAGTTGAACTCAAAACTCTCATCTTCTTTCAAAGATTCAATCCTAATGCATTGAAAATGTCTGGTGACATAATATGTACCTTGATTGAGGTATTTTGATTTAAAGATTCTTTCTTTAGTTATTAAAACACTCTTCGCGACTTCATAGGGAAATCGAATAAATTAAACTCAAAATTCTCATTTTGTTTCGAGGATTCAATCTTTTTTCATTAAAAAGATCTAGTGAAATAATAGGTTCGTTGATTGAGGTAATTTCATTCGAAGATTCCTTCTTTACTCATTAAAACACTCTTCGTGATGTCAAAGGTAACTCGAATAAGTTTAGCTCAAAACTCTCATCTTCTTTCAAAGATTTAATCTTTATACATTAGAATGGTTTAGTGACATAATAGGTACTTTGATTGAGTTATTTTCATTCAAATATTCAATCTTTAGTCATTAAAACACTCTTCGCGACTGCATAGGGAACTCGAATAAGTTAAACTCAGAACTTACATTTTCTTTCAAAGATTATAAATTAAAAAGGTCAAGTGACATAATAGGTATCTTGATTCAGGTAATTTCATTCACAGATTCAATCTTTACTCATTAAAGTACTCTTCGTGACATTAAAGGAAACTTGAATAAGTTTATCTCAAAACTCTTATTTTCTTTCATAGATTCCATCTTTATACATTAAAAACGTCTAGTGACATAATGGGTGCATTGATTGAAGTATTTTCATTCAATGATTCAATCTTTATTCATTAAAACACTCTTCAGGAGTTCATAGGGAACTCGAATAAGTTAAACTCAAAACTCTCATTTTCTTTCGTAGATTCAATCTTTATACATTAAAAAGATCTAGTGACATAATATGTATCGTGAATGAGGTAATTTGATTCAAAGATTCAATCTTTACTCATTAAAACACTCTTCGTGATGTCAGAGCCAACTCGAATAAGTTGCACACAAAACACTAATTTTCTTCCAAAGATTCAATATTTATACATTAAAAAAGGTCTAGTGACATAAAGGGTATCTTTATTGTGGTATTTTCATTCAAAGATGCAATATTTAGTCATTAAAACACTCTTCGGGACTTCTTAGGGAACTCGAATAAGTTGAACTCAAAACTCTCATTTTCTTTCGTATATTCAATTTTATACATTAAAAAGGTCTAGTGACACAATCGGTACCCTGAATTAGGTAATTTCATTCCAAGATTCAATCTTTACGCAATAAAACACTCTTCGTGATGTCAAAGGGAACTCGAATAAGTTCAATAGAAAACACTAATTTTCTTCCAAAGATTTAATCTTTATACATTAAAAAAGCTCTAGTGCATAATGGGTATCTTTATTGAGGTATTTTCATTTAAAGATGCAATATTTTACTCATTAAAACACTCATCGTGACATCAAAGGGAATTCAAAGATTCAATCCTTACTCCTTAGAACACTCTTCGTGACTTTAAAAGGAATTCGAATCAGTTTAACTCAAAACTCTCATTTTCTTTCGAAGATTTAATCTTTATACATTAAAAATGTCTAGTGACATAGTAGGTACTTTGATTGAGGTATTTTCATTCAAAGATTAAATCTTTAGTCATTAAAATACTCTACGCGACTTCATATGAAAACTCGAATAGGTTAAACTCA